>NC_080567.1:15559375-15863750 GCF_030253575.1 Rhododendron vialii | reverse complement strand
TATTCTTTTTTGTTCAAACATTTTTCTTAAACTCTTGGTTGAGCTTATCACTTGCTTTCTTTTTTAAAAAGAAAAAGAGTTAACCATATACTATCTTTATGTGACGATAAAAATAATAACGACTAGCAAACAAGCATAGTGAGAGGATGAACGCAAATTTATACATCTTTTATATATAGATAGTATTTATATAAACATCATATGAGTAAAGTACCAAATAGTTTACTCTCTTTAAGAATCTAAGATTTCAGGTTTAAAACCTCTCGGGTGCTATCAACTCTATTAGGGCTGATTCATACAAGGCATTTGCTCCAGCTATAATTGGGGCTTTCGCTCCTGGATAGTGAGATTGACTCCGGTATTGGTCGAGGTGTACATAAGCTAACCCAAACATTAGAATTACTAAAAATATATAAAGCCAGGTAAGAAAGAGAGGGTAAAATTTTTTCGCGATCTGCGTTCTCAATATTTCAAATTTGTCTATTCAAAATAAATAATTTATGAGCAATTGGACGTAAAATTTGTTGAGGATGCAGACAACTTTTAGCAACAGAGTTCTGCGACCCGCGCAGAGAGTTCCGCGGCAGGTGGTCTATGACCAGCGCAGGGAGTTCCGCGACAGGTAGGCACGCAGTCAGGCTCGCGGTAGGTAGCTGCTTGCTCGACCAAAGTGTGTCGTAGTAAAGAGCGCCCTAAGCGTAGGGCTAGGTTGATTGAAGCATAATATCTGGAAGTCCGGAGTCGAATCCACAGGGAGCCAATGGAGCTAGGCCGGAGGTTTGATTTACGAAGGGTTTTTAGTGTTAGAACCACCAACCTTTAGTTCGGCTTTGAGACGGCCAACTTCTGAGTGATGGAAATTCTCTCTACCTCCTAACTTTAATTGAAAATGAAGATCGACTAGAAATTAAAAGCGGCAAGGTCTAGGGGTTCATTCCGCCCATAACTTAGGTCGTTCAATGCTTCCCTTTAATAACTCAAGTGAGAATCATTGTCATTTGATCTCACTCGGAAGATTTAACCATGAAAATCAAGTTTAACTCATACAAAAGGGTTTGGAAATGGAAAGGAACTCATTTAGGCATTTTATCAAACACATAGAGTGCCATGGTTCTAAGCATTGGGTGTTCCAAGGAGACTTGTCTACACACAATCAAAGAAGTTAACAACCCTAAGTTTAGACCAAAGATTAGAGTTCAACAAGTTCTTTGAGGCATTTTGGCAAACACCTAGAGTGACATAGCTCCAAGCATTATATGTGGCAAGAGATCAAGTCCTTGCCTACACATAATCAAAAGGTTAACAACCCTAGATTTTGTTACATAAAAATGAACTTAATCCATTCACAAACCACATTTAAGTACAAGAAATGAGAGAAGCCATTAAACTACCCAAGTCACGGGGTAGAAATCACCCCATGACCAAGCCAAGGAGGCTACCCCTCCATTAGAGATGAACTAAACAAAAAAGATGAAGGAAATGCAAGAAACAGGGTGAAAAACGAGATTAACAACTAAAACATGTATTGAAATTAAGAGTATTTACATGATTCTTGAAGAAATTAAATGGGATATGTAAATCTAAGCTCAATCCATGGAGGATTGAGGCAAAACCTAAGGAGGGAGGTAGAGAGAGAAAGGGAAGGGGGAGAATAGCCCTAATTTCGTGCATAAGGAGTATATATAGCCTCTATCTAAGATAATTGCAAAATTGCCACTGAAACATTTGCAGACTGGGCTCCTACTGGTAGGAGTTCTTCGGAGCAAAATTGTGGCCTCATTGATTTGGTTTCCTACTGGTAGAACTATTTACCTACCGGTAGGA
Source organism: Rhododendron vialii (assembly GCF_030253575.1). NCBI lineage: Eukaryota > Viridiplantae > Streptophyta > Magnoliopsida > Ericales > Ericaceae > Rhododendron > Rhododendron vialii. The sequence continues at coordinate 15,861,926 of NC_080567.1, read as the reverse complement.
CTATTCACAGATTTTTGCCTTCGGCTTACTAAACTTCGTAGGCTCGCTCCGGACACTCTTGAACTCGGATTTTGGTGTTCTTCGAACCGATGGAAAGCTTGTTGAGTCTACTTTCTAACCCAAGTGGTTTGGATCAAAAGTAATTTTTACATCAAAAGATATGACGATTTTACCCTCAGTTGGTTGGAAAATGAATTGTTTTGGGTAACATCTTCTCATCTTCCTCACTTCCCTTGACCCTTGGACATCCCGAGTATGCTTCAAAGCTTCTTTTCATGACTTTTGAGACTTGGTCGCGGAGCACCACGTGGTCTTGGGTACTTGGACACACTTGGGGCTATCCATGGCCTTCAAAAATGCCTTATTCACACGATTTACCTAAAAATGCCAAAAATACACCTTTCATGCAATATCATTCAAATCAAGCAAGTTATGCACTTGTGTGTGACAAAAATGAGAGAGATAAGCCTCTTTATTTACATTATTGAGGGCTTATCAGTAGCACATGACAGGCAGGCTCGCGGCTGGGATGGGCGGCCGTGGGCCGCGCCCCAAGTTGGTTGGAGGGGTCCAGCTATCACTTAGGGTTTGCCTATAAATATTAGTTGTTGTATTCATTATTTCTTGAGACTGTACAGAGAGAATTCTAGAGAGAGAGAGTGCAAGAGAAATTTTTTCTCAAAGAGGAAAGAGAAGACTTGTAATCTTTAGTCTTCTCGATTCATAGTGGACTGGTGTGACTCCCAAGGATGTATGCAAGTTGCCGAACCTCGTATAGCTATGTGTTCTGTTTTTCTGTTCTTCTTTCTCTTCCTTTTTCTTTGGTTTGTTTTCTGTAACGATAGTATCCCAAGATCCTAAGTGTTTTTTGTTCGTTGTGAGTCCGAGCGCGATGCTCTGATTTCCCAACAATTGGTATCAGAGCCGCAGTTGCTGTAAGGGTGTTCTACAGTTTTTCGATTGAAGCTTTTGGGCAATCCGAATTTCCGAGGGAGCTATGGGTTCAGAAGATGGGAAATCGAAGATCGAGAAGTTCGATGGATCGGACTTTGCTTTCTGGAAGATGTAGATAGAGGACTATTTGTATCAGAAAGATCTTTATCGGCCGTTGTTGGGTAAAGAAGAAGGAAAGAAAAAAGAAGGGGAGACTGACGCGGAATGGGATGTTCTTGACCGGAAGGCAATGGGTCTGATCCGGTTATCACTCTCGAAGTTAGTCGCGCACAATATACTGAAAGAAAAAACCGTGTCCAACCTGATGGGCGTGCTCGTGGAGATGTATGAACAACCGTCCGCAGCAAACAAGGTGCATTTGATGAAGAAGTTGTTCAACTTTGATATGCCCGAAGGAGGTTCGTTTATGAAGCATCTCAACGAGTTCAATACAATAGTGGATCAGTTGATCTCTATTGGTATTGAGTTCGACGATGAGGTTGAAGCCTTGTTGATCCTCTCTCAGTTGCCAGAGAGCTGGCAGGGTACGGTTACTGCGATTAGTAATTGGGCTGGGAAGGAGAAACTCAAACTGAATGATATAGTCAGTTTGATTCTGACTGAGGAAGTTAGAAGGAAATCACTCGAGGGAGCGTCGGGCTCTAGCGGTTCAGGTTCAGCTCTAAGTTTTGAGCAGAGAGGCAGAGGTCAGACCAGGGGTGGTCAGAACCAGAACAAGAGTTGGTCGAAGTCGCGCGGCAAGAAGTCTCGCGGCAAGACATAGGTCCGCGGAATCAAATGTGAATGTTAGAACTGTGGCTAGGCGGGTCACATGTCTTCAGTCTACAAGGCTCCAAAGAAGAATAATGGTGAGCAGGAAGCCCACATCGTGCAGGATGCACTTATTCTTTCAATGGACAGTATCGCGGAGTCATGGGTGGTTGACTCGGGCGCCTCATTCCACGCGATTGCTAGTAAGGGGGTTCTGAAGAACTATGTACCAGGCGACTTCGGGCAAGTATACTTGGGCGATGATGAGCCATGTAGTATAGTGGGAATGGGTGATGTGCAGATTGAAACGCAGGGGTTTAGATGGTGTTTGAAGGATGTCAGACACGTCTTGCAGCTGAAGAGGAATCTTGTTTTAGTTGGGCAACTGGGAGTAGCAGGCTATACCTCGACATTCACAGGAGACGCATGGAAGGTCTCCAACGGTACCATGGTGGTAGCGTGCGGAAAGAAAGTAGGTACTCTCTATTTAACTTCACATAGGAGTCATTCACTTGACATCGCGGAGGGACTCGCGGGGGTGGTCCCGCGGGGTCTCGCGGGGGTGGTCTCTCACAAGGGTAGGCTTGCGGAAGGTCCATGTCCAGAGAGCCAAGTGAGTTCAAGTTTGTGGCACAACAGGTTGGGACATATGAGCAAGAAGGGGATGAAGGTTTTGCAGACACAAGGGAAGCTGCCAGTTGAGTCAGTGGATTTCGAAATGTGCGAAGACTATATCTTCGGCAAGAAGAGGCGGGTTAGTTTCCAGAAAAGTGGCAGTCCTCCCAAGCTAAACAAGTTGGAGCTTGTTCATACAGACGTATGGGGTCCCGCACCAGTGCATTCTCTTAGCGGGTCGAGGTACTTTGTTACTTTCATCGATGATCAGTCGAGGAAAGTATGGGTCTACTTCATGAAACACAAGTCAGAGGTATCCAAAATTTTCATGAAGTGGAAAGCTAGAGTAGAGAACGAGACAGACTTGAAGGTGAAGTGTCTGAGGTCAGACAATGGGGGAGAGTATGAACTGGGAGAGTATAAGAGAGCCTGTGCTCTATTCTGGATCCGTTTAGAGAAGACTCTTCCAGGAATTCCGCAGCAGAATGGCATTGCGGAGCGGATGAACAAGACTCTGATAGAGCGTGCGCGGAGCATGCAGATACACGCAGAGTTGCCCAAGCAATTTTGGGCCGACGCGATCAGTACAGCAGCATACTTGATCAACCATGGGCCAATCAAAGTTTATTTACTCTACATGCCAATCAAAGTTCATTTACTCTACAGGCTAAGATATGTCTATATGTCACATATATTCAGTATACCATAGTTTGTTATTAAAAAGGAACTTGCGCCATAAGATGACTTTCGTGACTTCTCTTTTGCACGATTTATTTCTAAGTATCAGTGTCAAATTGGTATCTCTCTCAGGATAATTGAATGTTGGCCATTTTTGGATAGCCTAGTCTCCATGCATGCATTGAGGGCGGGCCTTAGCTTAGCTGTTGAAAAAATTAATAGACCATATACAACGCAGTTATGGGCATTGATAATTAACAGGAAATTGAGTACGATGAATTGTCTTGTTGAATAATTAGACAAATAGTCCTTCATTCTACCATAGGTAATTTAGGCATTTCCCTTGTCGTCTTTTGCCATTTTTAAAACACATATGTATCCGAATCATTTCTTCTCAACTTACATGTGACGTTTCAATAGGATCATGCTTAACAATTATTCTTTTATGTGGTATAAGAAAAGAACTTATGGCAGACACTGCAAACCCGGCTAATCTCATTCTTACAACTAGCCATTGTCCATCAAGTGTGGGTCATGACTTCGAGATCTATTACTTGCTTGGTTTCAGTTTAGCGAAACCATTTGAATTCTGCATTTCTTCCCTTTGTACGACACTTTAACTGTCAACTCTACAGTTCTGTTTCGAGTTTTTGTTACGAAGAATAATGCTTACTTTGCCAATCGCACTGCACGGTGGAATATGTATATTAGATGTATTCATATGCCATAACATGTATCAATGACTATTTTTGGTGAGATGATAGATGAAGTTGGAGTATTTGCAAGAGTATGTAAGTCAGTAACTGTTTTTGGTGAGACAATAGATTAAATTTTTTAGATGCATCAAAGGGAAAAACTAAAGGCAACATCCAATACAACCTGGATGAAAATTGAGTGGCTAGAAGATTCTGCATCCAACAAAATTTCTGGGGAATATTGCAACTGTTGGAGCTTTTATGGTGAACATAGGAATTCAGCAATTTCTAGGGAGTTTAGCATGCAGAGGTGTTGCCACAAAGTGATATGCTTCAAGTCCTCCATTGTAAAAGTTCTAATGAAAGTGACTCTTGAACACAACAAGAAATCATGTTGTTAATTTGGTGCAACAACAATTTGCTTGGACATTATTTCAGTGGGGACTACATACAGTGCTCATGTAAAAGATGGAAACTGTCCGCAAAAGATTCATATTCGCTTGTTATTCTGCTCATTAAAAGTTATAGTTAGTCGTCATGCATGTGCAAGTATTGAACGTATCAACAAGTTGCGGGTATTTAATGCTAATTTATCTCTCAAGCTTTCTCTAAATCTCCATCTTTTATCTATTGATCATCTTTTCCATATTTGCTAGAGCATCAGGTAAATCAATTTGCTTCTCTCAAAACATATGCTTGGAGGTGTATACACATATAATAATATTCAGCAGAAACCTGGATCCTCGGCACTTGCTTTGTGAAGAGGAGAGAGCCTGGACTGCTGCTTGGCTATCACTATTACTCTATGTCTACCTCATGCAGCTGTGTGGGGAGGAGAGAGAGCCTGGACTACTGCTTGTCTATCATCATTATTACTCTATGTCTACCTCCTGCAGTTGGAGTACGTATCTTCTATGTAGCAAGATGGAGGCTGTATTTTGCGCAACCAATGAATCTTTTTTTTTTTTGATAAGTACTTTCTATTAAAAGCACAAACCCAACTACAAACTCAAAGGCGCATTCCCCCGAAAAGAACAAGGCACCTATACATTTGAAAACTAATGCCAACTGAAATAAGCAAGAATAAAAAAACTAGAAAGAAATCTATACATCCTATTCTAATTTTCCAACTCCCAAGCTACTAGTGCGAAGGGCCAAAAATCTTGTCTGTGAGTCCCCAACTTCTGCAAAGAGCTCTGGTTAGTTGTGTCTTATCCACTCCCATCTTCAATCACAAAGATTATTTAACACAAGAAATAGTTCAAAGAATAATCTGATCTTGAGTTGAGGCATTTTAATTGAAAACCCGTTAGTTCCTTTCCATCCAAAGATTATACACAGTTGCAGCTAAAACATTCCGCAAAAGCAAACTTCTGAAACTTGTTCCTTTCACTTGTTGGATATACCAAGCAATGACTTCAGGCAAGGTAGAGGGCATTTGATCACTTAAAGACCTTCTCCACATGCAATCCCACATAGAGAGAGATAAAGGACACTGAAAAAAGAGGTGATGGTGGGTTTCCTGGCCATTAGTACAAAAGGTGCAGTCACCTTCTACATTCATTCTCCACCTTAAAAGTTTATCTCTATTGTTCAACTTTTGTTGGTCAGCCAACCACAAGATAAACGACCACTTAGGGATATTCTTCTTATACCAAACCACATGAGCCCAATCTTGAACAGGAAGTTTCACCCTGATAGCTTCCCATGCAGAAAATACTGAAAAGCCACGAGGATGAGGGAGCCACACAATTGAATCTTCGTGTAAACAGTTTGGTTGAAAATTTGGGGGGGTGTGAACTACTATAAACTGAGTAACCCTATTTCTTTGCCTAGGCCATCTCCAAGCCCCATTGTGAATAATAGAGGACACCCTCGAAAGCAAAGACCTGCCAAGATTGTACACAACACTCTCACCAAATCTTTTAAAAAGGGGACCCAGAGGATGCCAATTATCCAACCATAAGTGAGTATTCTGACCATTCCCAACCTGGTATTTAATGAGGGATTGACCTAAACTCCGGAGGTTGAACACCTTTCTCATTGTCCAAGAGGCATCGCTTGGGATGTCCATGGACCAAAAACATTGTCCTTTTATAATATAAGTATGAATCCATTTAACCCAGAGAGTGTCAGCTTTATTACAAATGGCCCAAAGGTGTCGAAGCATTGTGGCTTTATTCCATTCCTTTATCCTCCTAAAACCAAGACCACCCTCCTCCTTAGGGCTGCAAACATGGTTCCATTTAACTTTAGCAACAGAGGATTTCATCTCTGAACCTGACCAAAGGAAAGCCATCAAAGTACTCTCAATTTCTTTGATGGTTTTGCTAGGAATAACAAAGATGGAGCTCCAGTAGACTTGCACAGAAAAGAGCACTGACTGAATCAGCTGTGCTCTACCTCCATATGAAACCGGCCTATTTGACCAGCCCTGAATCCTTTTCAAAATTTTCTCCTTAAGAATCAAGTAGTCAACAGCCTTTAAACGAGAAGATATAAGAGGAACACCAAGGTACTTTACAGGGAGATGAGCTTCAGGAATGGGCAAAATACTACTCAAAGTAAGCTTAATAGTCTTAGAAACCCCAGCATAAAAATAGAGCTCTTTTGCATGTTAGGTTTGAGACCAGAAAAAGAATGAAAATCTGTCAACAATTGATTAATAAGACTGAAAGAGTCCTGAGAGGCACCACACAGGATGAACAGAACATCAGCAAACACCAAGTGAGTCAAGCCTATACTTCTGCATTTAGGATGAAAATTGAAAGGACCCATATCCACTCTAGAACGAAGAAGAGTTGTAAATGCCTCCATAACAAAGAGGAAAAGATAGGGAGACAGAGGATCACCTTGTCTCAAACCTCTCTTGCCCTAAAAGTAACCTTCCAAAGACCCATTGATGACAATAGAATATCTAGCTGAACAAACACAACTTTTGACCCATTTAATGAATGCAAAAGGAAAGCCCAGTAGCTGCATAATGTCAAAGAGGAAAGACCAGTCATCAAGTCAATCTTAATAGCACTTCTCGGCTCACCACCATCCCTATGATAACCCCTAACCAGTTCTTGCATTAGCAGGATATTATCGACTATAGATCTGTTCTTGACAAAAGCAGATTGTGATTGATTGATAAGACTAGGAAGGAGAGGTTGTAATCTGTTAGCCAACACCTTGGTAATGCATTTATACACTACATTACAGCAAGAAATAGGCCTATAATCCTTAATAGAGGTAGGTGAATTGACCTTAGGAATAAGAGAAATGGCTTTAGCATTCCAAGCTTGGGGCATGATACTAGTCACAAAAAAGGACTGAACAGCTGTAATCAAATCAGCACCCACCACTTGCCAGTTCTTCTAAAAAAAGAGGGAGTTATAACCATCCAGGCATGGGGACTTATCCCCATTAATAGACCACAAAGCCTTCTTGATCTCAGCCTCAGAAACAGGAGCAATCAACACTGCTTTCTGAGGATCAGAAACTTTAGAAAGGATAAAATATTGAAGTTGGAGCTTAGCATCAACTCTATTACTAAAAGGGGTACCAAGCAACCCTTCATAGTATCCCATAATTTCAAATCTAATAGCCACAGGATCTTCTAGTAGTAGGCCTTCACCATTTTGTAAACTCAAGATGGTGTTCCTAGCTCTGTGAGCACAAACTTTTTGGTGGAAAAATCTAGTATTGTTATCTCCTAAAGCTAACCATTTGATCTTGAAACGTTGCTTAACAAAAGCTTCTTCTGCGTATCTTAACTCCATATACTTGGAAACTAATTCCCTTTCCTGTGTGCATAACGTGTCATCAGTAGGAGAGGCAAACAATCTTTCCTGCATAGTACATAACTCAGCCTTAGCTTCCAGAACCCTTTTATTGATGTTAGAGTAGCACTTCAGGTTCAGCTGTCTCAAAACACTCTTTAATCTTCTAAGCTTAGAGGAGAGAGCAAACATAGGCCCCCCTTCCAAAGGATCACACCAAGAATTATTCAGAATCTGATCGAAATCAGGATGTTGCAACCAGAAGTTGAAAATTTTAAAAGGCTTCCTTCTGCCATTGGGAGAGACCATAGCCATAGAGATAAGGCAATGGTCTGAAACTCCAGGAGCAAGGAAACAAGTTTCAACATTAGGGAACATATCCATCCAAGCAAGGTTAGTGAGTATTCTATCTAGTTTACTCTTATTGCTACCATCTCCTCCTCGCTTATTAGTCCAAGTAAACCAAAAACCTTTGGAGGGCATGAGTTCCCTAATGCTGAAACTTGAAACGCTGTTATGAGTTTTTTTTTTTTTTTGAAACGCTGTTATGAGTTTGTCGTGCCACTTCCACAATCTTAATATACTGCACCATAATGAAGATTTGGTTCCAAGTGACAACAGTGTTATACGAAGATAAATTTGAATTCATATTCCTAGCTGAGAAAACATATGAAGCTTCTCTGCAGATGACAAGCTCATCAATCGGCGAAGTGGGTGTATAATGAAACTGATTATATAGGTGTCATGCGCTGGCGAAGCTAGGATTTGGAACAAGAGGTGGCGTTGTTTGATAGCAATTCACTAGAAGTATTGTACGTTGCCGGTAAAATACACAGACATAGGTTACTACAGGGTGAGCATATGGTGCTTACTGCATGGTAACAGGGGCATATACGATGTTCTCTCAAAGATAATTGCTCAAGTATATAAAAACATTTGATAATCGAAAGTTCTAAAACAGATTAATTGGCCCAATGTGTTACAATGTTTTTTTGGGGGTAAATAATGTGTTACAATGTTGTTATCAATGACTCCATAATCAGGGACAGACCCAGGATTTAGTGGCAGTGGGGTCAAATATCTACAACACATATAATTTATTTTCTGTACATAAAAATCACATATAATCTGTTCAATAAGATCTAAGTTTATCCTAATTCCTCCATTCGTCGTTTTTTGTCCGTTATTTTCAATATCTTTTCCTGTTTTTAATCACTTATATCTTCTAATATGAATTTTCAAAAATTATGTAAAATATTATAAATTGAAAGATATAAATAATTAAAAAATAGAACAACATTAAAAAATGGACAAACAAAATGAGAAGGAGAGAGTAACAAATTGGACAACACAAAAGATTACTTACCACAGTGCAAAATGCACCAATAGAGTTTTTAATTTTAACTTGGAGAAACTATCATATCCAAGCTTTTTCACATTAATTGGTAATTGTCTGACCTAGCTTCTATCTAGATAGACTGCTTGCTTTTGTCTTTGCAGGAACCTATGCTTGCTTTTAGGGAGGGAGAGAGAGAGAGAGAAAGAAACCATAGAGTATAGAAGTCTATAGACTTGTAGACTTTGTGGAGAGAGAAAAAACGCTGAGTTCCTTAGACTCTAAAACTTTGTGGAGAGGTAAAAAAATGTTGAGTTCTTTGTATAATATCACAATCAAAGAGGGCAAGAATTGTAAATCCCGTGGAATTTTCAGGGTAATAATATTATCCTTTGAGGCAAAATTATAGAATACTCATCGAAACTATACCTGCTCTAGGAGTATTTTGACACTTAGTGGGGTCAAGTGACCCACCTTGACCTAGTGTAGGTCCACCCTTGACTCCATTACATGGGCGTTACAAGCATTAGGATGATATTATTAAAACCTTCATTCACAAACTATTTATCACCACCCAAAAAACAGACAAATAAAAAGTTTGATTACATGAATTATCAGCCTTTCTGGAGTTTCCAATCCTTGTTTTTAGTTTTTCTAATTGAAAATGGATTGCATTTCCACCTTGATTACGAGCACTTTCCCTTAGTAATTTTCAAGGTACCTGCAATGCGTTTCTGTCCAATTAATTAGCTTCCATTTGCAGCGACACAAATAGTTATCACTTCTCAATCTTGAGCTTTCCCTTCTAATAAGTTTTAAACGACTCTTCCTTTTATAGTATGTTCTTATCCGTTTTTGAGTTGGACCTGCTCTAACGTATTACTACAACATAATTCCAAATTAAGGCAGATGAAAATATTGTTGTAGTATGTGCGATCAACTATTTACAAATCTTGTGTGATAGGTGACTTGACTTCCATATACACGAAAAATATAGATGAAAAAAATTGGGCTTAATTTAGTTCATATTTAAGATTTTACGTTATGATGAACACCCAATCTATTAAAAAGATCAGTTAGCCTTTGTCTCATTTAGGTTTTATTCTTTTACAGGCCAGACCTTATAAAATCTACAATTAAACAAATGACTTTGACATGCAAAGTCAACTAGCTTTTTATTATGGAAACTAATAGAAACTTAATTTCACATATCCACGCATTAAGATCACAATATTTTCTAACTCTCAAATCACTACATTTATGAGACACAAAACGAAACTTGCAATTAAACTTCAATGGACAATTATTTTTGACACCTAGAGTAAATTTCAAGGTCCTATAAATAGCTCATTTTCACCGCTAATCATCTCTACAAGCACGCCTGAAAAAACAAGATAAAACTTTTTTTTTCCAATAGAACTAGTCATGGCAAAGAAGCCAAGCATGGGTTGCCAAAAGATCAAAATCGCGAAAATAGAGATAAAAAACCACTTACAAGTCACCTTCTCAAAACGTCATTCTGGCCTCTTCAAAAAAGCGAGTGAGCTCTGCACGCTTTGCGGTGTTGAAATATTTATCATAGTTTTCTCTCCGGCCGGGAAATTATTTTCGTTTGGTCACCCTAACGTGGACTCAATTGTTGACCAGTTCCTCAGTCAAAACCCTCCACCAAACTCCACCATGCGCCACCTCATTGATTCACACCGGAAAGCTAGTGTGCGAGATCTCAATTTGCAACTAACTCAAGTTCTCAATGAGTTAGAGGCCGGAAAAAAAAGGGGGTGAAACCCTAGATCACATGAGAAAATTAGCTAGCCAAAGGAAAGTATTGGTGGGAAAAACCTATAGATGAGCTAGGGATGAATGAGCTTGAGCAACTCAGGGATTCAATAGAGGTGCTCAAGAAAAACATGACAAATCAAACCGATAAGCTTTTCGTGGAGGGTAACGTAAATCTTTCACCATTTTTCTCAGCGAACGGTATCGGAATGGTTGATTCGGTTGAGATCAAACTCTATCAGATGAATGCTTCTTCAACCACTCACGTCCAAAATATTGGTTATGGCCATGGATTTTTCTGAGTTTTCCCTGTCCAATTTAGTGGTGATCCCAAAGCTAGTAACTCACTAGCCTTAATTAATTGTTACTTTGTTAATCCTTTTCAGTTTCATTTTTAGTCCATCATGAGTGCTAATGCTGATGATTAATTTCATCTAATTTCTTGGTTCAATTAATAATGAACATTTAACTTTATATGATGTGTTCGCCAGTTAAGATTTCAATTTTTTTTACACGATATATGGATTATGTGCGGCTAAAGGGGTGGGATATGAAGATTTGTGATAATTTTCTGAACATAAATGCTACATACACTACATAGTTACATTACATTTTATGCAGGGCCCACTCTAGGTCCTTCAAAAATTTTAAAAAATATCCATAATTTTTATAATATTGTTTTATAAGGCCCTGTAAAAAATTAGCTCCAACAGATATCAGTAAATATTATTTTTGGATTCGTAGGGGCTTAGTTAAGTAGATTCACCCTACGAATCCATAAGTAATACGTACCGATATCCGATAGAGCTGATTTTTTACAGGGGCTCACAAAATAATATTTTAAAATTTATGAGCATTTTTTTGAATTTTTTATCCAAAATGGGCCCCACATAAGATATAGTGTAACTATATAGTGTACCTACCTTTTCTGTTTTCCAAATCATGGCAATACTCCCTCTTTCGCGATTTAGGGGGAAATGAATGTTCTTTCTTAAAGGTAACTATTTTGCTGTGAAATAATTGATCGAGAAAGGGAATTGATTTTGGAACTCCCCAAATTGATAACCACACTCCCCAAGGGAGTGCCAAAATCACACCCATTGAGAAACTACTAATATTTGGACATCCAATCAACTCATAGGATAGGAGAAGATTTACTTTGCAAACTTGGGGATTTTGGTGTAATTTTCCATAAACAGTTTACTTTTAAATTCATTGACATTTTCTTGAACAGTTGGCTATTATTGAGATCGGGCGCCGCTATTCGCAGCCCTTTATTTTCTCCCGTAGCCCACAACATTTCGGTAAATGGTTGTTGAAAATCATAAATAACATTTCGGTAAATTGTTGTTGAAAACAATATTATATTTCGGTAACTACATGTCGAAAATATGTTCAACTTTCGGTAAACAACTGCCGAACATGCATTTTCGGTAAACATCTGTTGAAAAAAATATTATATTTCGGTAATTGGATGCTGAAAATATATCTCAATTTCGGTAACTAACTGTCGAGTATAATTGGAAATTTTTAACGGGCTATGGGAGTAAATAGAGGGCTGCGAATAGCAGCGCCCTTGAGATCCTAGTTGGTGACCTGTTGCCTTTGACGGAATTTAAATAATAAATTAAATTTTGGCAAGAAAAGGAATATATATATATATATATATATATATATATATATATATATATATATATATATATATAGGAGGACCCAGGAATTATATATAATGGGGGTACATAATCATTCATAATCTTAGAGAAGTTCACCGTCAACTACAATTATACAACATTCCAAAAGTTTTTAAATGTATGCACACATATGTATTCTCTGTTAGATTTTTTTTTATTTGAGGGGTGAAGCGGCGAAATACGTTTTCTAATATTTTGTTTTAATGTTTTGTTCTTCTTAAGTACTTTGTTTTTTTTCCTAACTTGGTAAAAGGATTAAAATTCCCTACAAGTGCAATTTGTCCATAAGTATATCTCCCGTCAATCTGAACTGTTCATATGATAGGACTCATCATATAAATTGTCCATTAAAAAATTTATGCCGATTAGAGTTTCAATTGAAACAACTCCAAACTCATAAAAAATACACGGTCTGACCATTTTTTGCATAAATGAAATGTTCTTTTCAAGTTGTTATCAGTGCCTGATCAACTTGATTTTTTGTGTGAACAAATTATTTAACATTCTCTACGTTATACACGTCTTGGATAATTGGAAAAAGATCCATAATTGTGCGAGATATACTTTGCACCCCTAAATCAAACAAGAGAAATCCTTAGTTGAAAATTTTAGTATGAGAGGGTGTGGGGGCACGTGACCCCACGTGCCTCTTACTAAGTCCGCCCCTAATATATATTTGATCTTGAAAAAATATTCTATTCATCCCCGTACTTTGTGTACTCTGAAGACTCATTAATAAGGTTAGTAGTAATTCCTAGGAGTGTCAAACGTGCCTGTCGTGCCGTGCCGTGCTCTTTCGTGCCCAACCGTGCTTCGTGTCGTGCCGTACCGTACCCGTTTACTTCATCGTGCCATGGCGTGCCGTGCCGTACCGTGCCCGTGCCGTGCCGTGCCGTGGTGGGCCATTTTGCTTTGTCGAGCCGTGCCTTTATAAAATCGTGTCGTGTCGTGCCGTGCCCGATACATTAATCGTGCCGCATCGTGTAGTGCCTTTTTTTGTCGGGTCGTGTCGTGCCGTGCCTTTTTTGTCGGGTTGTGTCGTGCCGTGCCTTTTTTTGTCGTGTCATATCGTGTCGTGCCTTTTTTTGTCAGGTTGTGTTGTGCCGTGCTTTTTTTGTCGGGTCGGGTCGTGCCGTGCCTTTTTTTTTTGTCGGGTCGTGTCGTGCCGTGCCTTTTTTGTCGGGTTGTGTCGTGCCGTGTCTTTTTTTGTCGTGTCATATCGTGTCGTGCCTTTTTTTGTCAGGTTGTGTTGTGCCGTGCTTTTTTTGTCGGGTCGGGTCGGGTCGTGCCGTGCCTTTTTTTGTCTATTCTTGTCGTGCCTGCCCTTAATCTTGCCATCGTGCCGTGCCATGTTGTGCCATCAATTTTCGTATACACATCACCAACCGGCAACCGATTTTCGTCTAAAAATAAATCTTCCCAAAAAACACACATTCCGGTGCGTCGGTGCCTTTAATGTTCTTAAGTTGTATATCGTAGTATTCAATATTTCGATCCTAATGAGTAATGATTATCCAGTGTCCTACGTGCAAGGTGCATCCCCCTAGAAAATACATGCTCTCACAAATGTATTCTCATTAAGACACGCCAGTATTGCAGTCCACGACAAGTGAATATATCACCAATTTCAATTTTCGGTTGCCTCCCAGTCCACATGTTTCTTATAGTGCAAAAAATTAACGCTCATGAAATGCAATCAAATAAACAGCTAACAGACTAACAAACTAACAACAAACTAACAGACTGGACGGGCTAGGCCGCCACCTCAACTCAGCAAACAGAATATGCGAGGGGTTATGCCATCACCTCGGCTAAGCAATGCAATCAAATAAAACTAACTATACTAACTAAAAACAAACTCAATATTTAGCCTGGCTTTGTTACACCTCAGGTTTGGCATAAAACCAGGTTAGAGGTATCCACCAAGTTAAATACGAGCTACTAACACATAAAGTACTAGAGATTGGGTAGTCAATGACTCACTATTCACCTTCCGAGAGCGAGAGAGAGAATGAATTCTGGAATGTTGGAAGGGCACTTGCTGGATCGAAAACAGCTACAAAAACTATCCAAGTACACTATCCCATATGCACACATCGAGTACTGCAATCACACCCAAAAAAAAACTCAACTGTTAAAACAGATCAAACCAGCAATTCGGTAAAATAAAAATAAAATAAAAAAAAGAAGGAAAAAAAGAAACATACAGAAGAGAAGGGCTTTGTCCCATCTTACCGGCTTTGGTACGAGGAGTACAAATTCCATCTTACCGGCTTCGAGGAGTATGAGGAGTACAGATCCCATCTTACAGATCAAAACAGACGAACGAGAATCAATGGACCAAAACTGTCCTACAGAGCAATCAGTGTTCGACAATTCATTAAAAATTTCATACCCAATATTTTTCAATGATTCTAACGCCAAAAGTTCACTAACTTACCAATCTTTTAAACCCATAAGGACCCATAACCAATAGCATCGTTTAACCATAGCAAACGATGAAAAACGAAGCTCTGTACGCTGCCCAGATTTCCAGATTACAGGGCAATTTTCTAAAAATCACTATAAATCGAGTTCTTAATACTTTTGAATGATTCCAGTCCCAAAAGTTGCGTGAGTGAACGAAGCTTAAAAGGCATGAAGGAATCCTAGTCAAATCTGCACTCTAAGGATGGTTAAACAGGCATTTATCGAAGCAATACGAATCTGTCAAGCATCAACGTGACAGATTGACACACCTCCACTCAAACGATCATAACTTTTGGTGTACTAAGAGTTTTAAGGCGATTCCAGTGGCAATACCCGATAGACCCGAAAATTTGTGAAAGTGATTAAAACACCAAGAACAATGAAATGAACGGTATGGATCATCATACTTGTGTCGCAATCATGTGGCTAGCGTACATTGGACAATAGCGGAATATATTGATTTAGAACCAGATAAGTTAGATGTATAGATTTGAAAGGTAGCTGCAGACTCATTTTTTTGAATATTCGATCTAAACCGTTACGATTTAAGATCTTATCAAATTTATCATTCTCCCCAAAAATAGGTGATAATCGGATGTCGGAAACCACGTGATCAGAACACATTCGGTGCTTTCAAAGCCATTAAAGTCCTATAATGCACCACTTTAGGGCTGCCCAAGCTATTTTTTGAAAATCGGAACCGTCAACCTTTTATGTGGGACTGTTTATATCATTCGTGCAAAAAATGAAGTAAATTGGTTATCGTTATATACTCGATCGCACATAACAAAAAATTTCTTACTAATAAATCTACGTCTCGATAAAAGGGTTTCAAAAACCCGATAGACCCGAAAATGTGCGAGAGTGATTAAAACACCAAGAACAACAAAATGAATGGTATGGATCATCATACTTGTGTTGCAATCGTATAGCTAGCGTACAAGAGGCCCGTTTTTATAAAATAAAATTATATAATATATATTACTTGTTCTAATTATAAACACAAACAGATTGTTGGCCTTGTTGGTTTGAGATATGTGTCAAGTCCCCAAGGACTTGGGTTTGAATCCCATAGGGATTATTTTTTTAAAACCAATTTTTTTTTTAAATTAGTTTTTTTCCTTATTTATTTTCTCTCTCTCTCTCTCTCTCTCTCTCTCTCTCTCTCTCTCTCTCTATATATATATATATATATATATATATATATTTTAAAATCTTTATTAGATAATACGCAATATGTATCAATATATGTGTCGTAATTGGTATATTATCATGTTTGAATTTTGATTTAAAATTTTTTAATCATATAAAATATTTTAAAAGCTTATTTTACTTAAATAAAAGGAAAAGATTAATAAATTATTGGATTATCAAAAAATACAAGTAAACTATAATCTGAAATCCCTTGTTTATTTAATAACATATTTTTTTTGGTTTTTCCATGCCTCGTGTCTTGCCCGTGTCGTGCCGTGCCTGGCTAGAACCGTGTCGTGTCATGTCGTGTCGTGACTCGTGCCGTGCCCGTCTAAGACCGTGTCGTGCCGTCCCGTGCCAAGCCAACTTCCGTGTCGTGCCCGTGTCGTGCCCCCTCACTTCCGTGCCCGTACCGTGCCGTGTGCCCGTGTCGTGCCGTGTCTGGCTAGAACCGTGTCGTGCCATGTCGTGACTCCTGCCCCATCTCACTTCCGTGTCGTGCCCGTGCCGTGCCCATCTAAGACCGTGTCGTGCCGTGCCGTGCCAGGCCAACTTCCGTGCCGTGCCGTGCCAGGCCAACTTCCGTGCTGTGCCCGTGTCGTTCCCACTCACTTCCGTGCCGCGTGCCGTGCCGCGTGCCCACTTAGACTGTGCCATTCTCGTGCCATGTCAGGATTAATCCGTGCCCGTGTCGTGCCGTGCCGCCTTCAAACGTGCCGTGCCCGTGCCGACCTGACCCATTTTACACCTCTAGTAATTCCTTCCCTCTTTCTTGTTAGGGCGTTTCCCCTGTACTCTGTATATACTCTTTCAATTTGATCTAAGCTTTTGCAATGATAATGCCATTCTAAAAAAAAAAAAAAGAGGCTGAAGACAAACTTGAAATTAGTACTACATATTAATTCCCTACGTATCTTTTTTTGGAAGGTATCCCAAAGAAGGATGAGCTGATATTCAATGACAGTGTAATTTTTGAAGCATGGATTGGACGTCTTGTTATCGTTTTAATGTTATTATCCGTACCTGTCTTGTAGTTTGTGAACATTAATATTTGGCCGCCTATGCTTAGATGAGATATGCATGAATGTGCCACTACTGGTTCACTAGGCACTACCTGACTAAAATGTTGAAATTGTTTGCGAACATATGCGGAATTTCGAACCGTGTCATGTAGAGGATAAGGTATTGAGTTTACTTGTTTTCATACACGATAGTTGTTTATTTTTTGGATATCCTTCACTGCAAACCTGGTTTTGGGTGCTTATACAACTTGTATGTTCTATATGTCGGGAGGCAGAGAGTCAAATACTTAAAAGAGAAAAGGAAGAAATGGGAGATGCAATGAAATCCTTGATGAGTAAAATTTTGGACTTAAGATCTGAATGTCATGGTATCAACATTGCCGCATAATATATGATTCTCAAGATTTGAATGTCATATAACTTGTTTAGTTTACTCACGTCGAATGTCAAGGCCAAGATTTAGGTATTTTTCCCCTCTCCCATTTGCAGGGTAGCCTTTCGGCAACTCGTGCCAATTTTGTTGCATGAGTTTCAAGTAATAAGGGGGAAAATAAGTGGCAGGATGAAGCTACTGTAGGTTTTTGTTGCTGCATGTGAGATTGAAGTAGAGGGTAGAAATCTCAACTTCAGCAAAGAACTCGTACTATTTTCTGAGTGTATTCTGCTGATTAAACCTTCAATTGCAAATCTGCATTCTGCCTTCACGATTCATAATGAAGGCCATTAAAGTTGTTCTATGTAGTATAGTGGGATGCATATTCGAGAATCTGGTTTCTTTCTTGGATAACCTGGTTTCTTTCATAAATATGGCGTACTTACGTATATGAAACTCTACATCAAATTTATGCGGCCGATATTTCCAAAAAAAATTCAACACCGTTCAATTCAACGGGCATGACGGACGTGCCTTGTACGTCGCGATGTACCTAGTTTATCAAAAGAGAAACCTTATTTCAATAGACAACACACATTAAAAGCTTCAATAATTTGCCTACAGTTCAACATGCAAAGTAGAAAGAGAATAAATTATTTACATCGCGCCACGTTACAAAACAGTGGTCTTAATCAATAAAAATGGCGACGTGGCACAATATAATTGATTTGGAGGAAACAAATGTTTACACCGGCGGTGTAAAGAATTTAATCTCAAGTAGAAACCATATTAGTTAGACATTAGAATTATATTCACAACAGAATCAAGCAGACCGCTCTAGTCGAGAAAACTGATAATAACGAACGATGTGAGTCAAACTTATGGAGTATCAAACTTCTCATTGAGCTGCAGCATCTCCATTGTTGGTTCCTTCAGCTCTAATTTCTGGCAAAGTACCATCTAACCAAACATGCTTCTTGTCTAAGGCAGCAGAAGAATCATCGGAATCTGCATTCCCAAATTCCGATGATTCCCAGCTTTTATTTGTTCCATTGCTGGTTTCTGACTTCCCATTCCGCTTTGTATCAGCATTTTCCTCCGTTGTCGATAACCCATAATGCCCCTCCACTTCGACTGATGAATTAGATGTAACGACCTTTTCTGATAAGGCGATCTCTGGACCGGAAATCACCAAATTTGAATTCTCCACTGACCGCTGCATCAACGTTTCCAGTGTTACCGGAAATCACCAAATTTGAATTGGATTGGTTGTTATTGGAAGCTGTACGTGTTGGAATCATTTCCATTACCAGAGCTATGGTAGCATTTTGAGCTTCAGTTGCATCTGGTTTCATCTCTCTTCCATTCTGCAACAATAAGGTATTAGTTTTGAAACTCCCTTCTGTTGTTGAGTTTTTGCTTACAAGCCCCCATTTTGTTCTAAAGAAAAACCCAAAATGGCAAAGACAGCTACAATTAATATCAAATAGCATATGAAAAACAAATGGAAGTGTTGAAAGTATAGATGTCTATCAAAACCGAAGAATGAAAACATGCATTTCCAAGGTGGTAATCTGTATACCTCCTCCCCACTTCGTGATTCTGACAATGCTCATTGTCCATTGGAAATAAATAAATAAATAAACCTCCCAGCAGCAATATTTCCAACTCGTCAAGTAAAATATTTCAATTCACAAAATCGAAAAAAAGAAGAATGAGCTACAATCCTACACTAAGAGTTATCCAGTCCATCAATTTCTAAAAGCAAGTCATACCGAGGTATGTGTTTGGTGTTTGGTCATTTGGTGTTTATCCAAATTGTATCTTGCCCGGATATGAGCCAGAACTGAGCTCTATTTGATCATCATCCATATCATAAACTAACAATACTGTCCGCCTCATAAATCTTCAGATGACCAAGTTTGCAAATACCATAACCAAGTGCACACATTTTGTCCATTTCAAGTTCCAAATTTGGACCAGAATGGGGAGTGAAACCTGTGAATGGAGCCCATACTCTCTCACTCATGTTTAGTTGTTCCCTTGGAACTTTCAGGCCCCAACTGCTTGAACGGAGAGAATCTGTGGTGGAGGATTATTTTGATAAGGATGAAGGCATTAGCAGCTAAGAATAGTAAGCTTGCAGCCCAGAGCTGTAGGAAGACATTCTTGCCTTTGAATTCAAGAAGATAACCCCACATTAGCCAATGGATTTGAGCTCCCATCCATATGAAAATGGACGGCAAACCTTTCCATTTAAGCTTCATATTACTCCATGGCAATATCAGAGGCAACAGACAGAAGAACAACCAAGTACTGTGCTGTAAAATGACCTGTCAAAGAAATGAACTTTTCCACCTTAAATGAAACGTCTGATAAGAACAAATTTCCCAATAAAAACTAGGAATTTGTGTCTTTATTAAGCTCATGTAGATTCAGCTAAATTCAAATGTTAGAAAGTCATTCAAATAAGTCGTTCACAAAAATAGAAAGTCATTCAAATATATTACAACATGCTACAAATCACGGAACTTAGCATACCTTATTGAATGCTACAAATGCTACCATCTGAACAAAGAAACAGAATGGTAAATCCTGTGCAAAGTGGAACACAAGGGCCAGCTGTACTATGAACTGAGGCAGAAAAGAGATGAGTTTTTCTTTAACTGAGAATTCATGCTCGTGACACAGATAGATGTGGTAGAAGTATATATCGAAAAATTGTGCCTTGGGTCTGTACAAGTAAAAGATGGTACAGCAGTGCCTCATGCAAGAACTCCCAGCCATACAGAAAGAAAAAAATTCCAGTGCAAATAAAGAATACAGCTCCAGATATAAGCCCAAACATAAGTCGCTCTTTTGTAAACATGCTGGTCAAAGCAACCCATAAATTGTATGCACCAGCAAATTTCTTGCTGCTTAAATTTTGGGCTAAACTTCCATTACTAGAACTCCATTCCGTAAGAGCAGTATTTTTATGAGACCGGAAGTGGAAAGGATGCAGAACCAAGACAATAGGAAGTGCATAGATTATAGGATAGATTTGTAAATGGACAACAAGCCCATACAAAAATGCAGCTTGTAACAAATTACCTGCAGAATGGAAAAACACGACATATCCTTTAGCCTCTACCTTTGGTGGCAACTGTTAAGTAGATCATCACTGGAACAAACTTAATCCAAGGCATCAAATCAAATTAATTAGAATCTGGTTCCCTAAGAGACAACTGTAATGATTCTTCATTTCAAAAGTTGGTATAGAGACGTAGGATGTTATACCGTTCATTAGACATATAATGATCCACAAAACCATCACACAGACAATAGGCTCGCAGTCCCCACGGGTTCCAAATAGTGAAGGTAAACGGATTGAAGAGCCATACCATCACAGGATAGGAGCATAGATTCTCAGGCACCTTTCGTAGCTTCAGAATGTTATGGATAAACAACCCTACAAGTAAATCTGCAGCATGAACAGGATGTAACTTTTCATGATAAACAAAATACATGAGACTAGAGACAAAAGATAAAAAGAAATTTAAATAACATGGACAGATATTAAACTGTTCTGTTAACGTCTGAAGTTAAAGTCAGAATTTAAAATTACTCGAGGGGAATCAGGTGTTTCCCTGCAGGCCAAGTCCATACTTGTCTGAAAGATATATTAAGGGTTAATACCTGGACACCCCTCCAAGTATACCTCTTTTTCTTGGCCACCCCCTCTACGAATTTCGCCTACAAACAGACCGTCATTAAAGTTTTCATTTGGAGGACCCAACTCCGTTGGACGGAATGAATGAAAAGATCATTTTGCCCTTACGTATGTACACCGACAGCAGACCCACACCAGTTCATTCCACACTTCTCTCTCTACTAATAGAATACCCAAATTTTTGCCCCAAATCCTAAACTCCATTCACGACCACCATCAAGCAATTTATGGCAACCACCACCGACCTCCACGAAGCCACCTCTCTCTCTCTCTCTCTCTCTCTCCGACTCCCATATCTCTCTCTGTACAAAATCTAATCCAACACCATTTCTGGCACCTATTCCAGCGACCACCATATCTCTCTCTCTCTCTCTCTCTCTCTCTCTCTCTCTCTCTCTCTCTCTCCCATATCTCTCTCTTAGGTTTGACCTCGATCGCCCCTATCTCATCCTCATTCTTGTCCGAGTCTAGGGCGGCGTCGAAGGGGGAGGGGTTGGAGGGGGCGAACCGGGGCAAGGGGCTGATGAAGGAGTGGGAGCAGTGGTGGATGATTTCTGGATCAGTAGCGGCGACGAGGGTTAAGGAGGAGGATTGGGAGGATGAAGAGGGGGGAGTGGGGCTAAAGACGTTGGAGAAATCGAAGTCGACGGCAGTGGAGGTGGAGGAGGAGGATTTGGGGATGGTGAGTTTGCTGAGCTCTGTGAGTGTGTGTGTGTGTGTGTGTGTGAGAGAGAGAGAGAGAGAGAGAGAGAGAGAGAGAGAGACGGGAGTTGCAATGAGAGAGAAGGGTGGCTTAGGTCGTGGTCGCTGGCATGGGTGGTGCTCTCTGGCATCATTGGTGGTAGCTGGAAATGGTGTCCATGGAGGTCGTGAACGGAGTTGGCAGTTCGGGGAAAAGTTTTTTTTTTTGCGTAAGTGGGGCAAAGATTAAGTAGGTGGCAATATTGAAAATACCACTTTTGACTGAGCTTAGGTGAAAATATTAACAGTTCTAGACAGAAGCCTAACAAAAGGGGTTTAGGGGACAAGAAAATTTTAATGAACGAGTTTGTCCGTACGCGAAATTCATAGAGTGGGTGACCGAAAAAAAAGAGGTATACTTGGAGGGGTGTCCAGGTATTTAACCCATATATTAACCCCTCCCACAATTACAGCAGGATAGCAGTGATATTTATGAGAAATATCCTAGCAAAAGCATGTACTTCTAAGTAGCACCGACGCAGACATGTGATAAGACACGAACATGCTAAGACGCAAATTTTAAAAACTTGGAGGACATGACACATTGGGGACACGTTCTCAAATATATTTATGCATACTACCATATGACTCGACTATAACGTTTAACGCCCCCAACGTGTCTTGCGAGTGTCCATAGAGTATTTGCAAGAGTTTCCAGAGAATTTTTTAAAGTGTTTATGGAGTGTCCAAATAAAAAAACGTTAAAGAAAAATAGGACACTTCGGATTTGAGTGTCGGGCGCACGTTGGTGTTCAACAAGTATCCAACAGCGATACATCACCTCCAACGAAGTGTCCATGCCACATAGACGTACTTGATGTTTGAAAAAAAGTGAGTAGCGTGATAAACAGTGACATGAGTCACAGCAACACAGGTGCAAAGCTGTAACTTTAAGACAATGAAAACAGATTGAATAATATACTAATATAACAAGTAAAATGTCCAATCATTAGAACCAGGGGCAGTCTTCAGACTTATAATGATTGGTAATAAAACCCAACATTTTCTAAAGATCCACCTTGATACAAAAATATAAAATGGATATAACAGTAAATTTGAATGGTGGAACATGCAATCACGTGAATGTTTCCTTTTATTCTTCTATGTTTTCCTCCTTCAAGAGATGTAAAACTCCATAAACAACATACGATACCATACCTGAAGCAGAGGAGAAACTTTCCCCATGAGCGATGTATCAAAGAATTTGGTATGAGAAGAAATGCAATCAAAGGGGAGTACCGATATGTTGTTCTCTCGTAAGGGGACTTCCCGGAGGCCATTAAGGAAGCAGCATCAGAAAACACGAGGTAATCAACATCTGTATATCTGACCCCCATATGAGTGTCCTGCCATTCTCCATAATGAATCAACAGAAGTCAAAGAACTGCTGAGAACAGAAGCAGAGAACGCAGATCTATTGACTGCATTGCTGCAAGACAGGAGGAAAAAAAAAACATGATATTATCACAGTTGTCACCTTGAACTTGATTGCGATGGATCCAAAAATGATGTAAGGAACAATAGTACTCTTAAATATTCAAACAAAATTGCTAGAACAACACCCACTTACACACCATTTACAAACCCACACTCACAAGTGCTTGTGAGTGTGTGTATAAATGGGTGTGTAAGTGCGTGTGGTTCTAGCATTTGCTCGTATTCAAATACCAAAGACGTCCTTAATGGACCCAATTTGTCCTTTATTCTGGCTGAATCTTCTATTCATCATGAGCCAAACGAGGTATCAAGTTAAAACAAGAAATTATCATGATGAGAAACACCAATGACATGGTGTAACTCCGGGATTCATACAAGCAAGTCCCATTACAATTATTAAAAGGTGTAAAAGTTATTAGTAAGAGATGTAAAAAGAACTAAATCCATCTGACCCAGGTGTACGACGCGTGCATACAGAACACGCAAAATACGGTCCTGCCACATCCTTATCAACAGCTGCAGTGAGAAATATTCAAAACATAAGAGACAGTAAGATCTTCTCTGAAATGCTCTCTGAAACCCAGTAAGTTTAAGCAAGCAAGAGTTAAGAACCACTTTTCCCCCAATACCTAGGATTATACACAGGAAATTAAAGATACGACTGAAGTGGACGAAACTCAAGTCCAAAATTCATGTTGGGTGGACACAGAGTTGAATTCATCAAACTAGCTAGACCACGGGTTCTTAATAAGAGTGTGGACATCAGCTAAACGCCTAAGGCCCTAAACCATTTGATTCCAAACACAAGTATCAAATTCTCTTCAGAACACCCAAGAAACCAAAGAGAAAATAACATATTAGCTTCTTGATAACAATTTCAGGAAACAATATATCTGAGTGCCTTGGATAGGCAAATCATCAATCTGTAATTGTCAATACTAAGATTACAAACCAGGACAAAACTACTTTATAGTGGAGATCAGGTGAAAGAGACCGAGAGAGAGAACAAACAAGCAGAGCCCGAGAGAGAGAGAGAGAGAGACATACCAGTTTATAGTGGAGATCAGCCGAGTCGTGAGATGATGGAGATCAGGCGAATCCAGCGATGATGGAGAGAGAGAGGTGGAGGTGTGCAGATCATCGCCGGAGAAGGAGGAGATCAATGGTCGGAGATATATATATATATTTCCTCTTTTAGGTGGCGGACCGAAAATAATGTTTGTAGACTCGCATTCATCCGTAGAATGCCTCAATTTGGTTCCCGAGCAGCTTGGTTTGGTTGGTTCGGTTCATCCACTAGATAGCTCTACTTTTTACCCACAACAACAATTCAACCCACGTAGTCTCTAATCATAGGATACATTGAAAACAGACCTAACTTTTAATTAAATGCACAAAGTGACTACTCACAAAATAGGAGAATTTTTAGGCCGGCCTCATTTTCTAGGTTCGAACTTCAAATAATCCTGACAAAAATATTTCTTCTTTATTTTAGTTCTTTCTCTTGACTTTTCATGCATTATTACTATTTTGCCTCTTCTAATTAACTTTTTGTCTACGTGTCCATTTTTAGGATCAATTTCTTATCCATATTATTTCGGACAAAAATACTATTGGCTCTGTGAACTGGACTTCCAATTTTCATAGTCAATTTTATGAGAACTATGTTACTATGTGAACTGAAAAATACACAGTTCAAATAGCCTTACCATACGTTAAAATACATATTCTCATAGAAAATATATAGTTCTTATAGGAAAATACACAGTTCTTATAAACAATCATCATGGACAATAACAGTTCTCATAGAAAAAAACACAATTTTCATAGAAAAAATAGAGTTCTCATAGACAGTTCTCATGTGAAATGGCCATGTGAACTGAAAAATACACGATTCAAATAGCTTCACCACACACTAAAATACACAGTTCTCACAGAAAATACATAGTTCTCATAGAAAAATACACAATTCTCATAGACAATCATCATGAATAATAACAGTTCTCATAGAAAAAAACACAGTTCTCATAGAAAATATACAGTTCTTATATAAAATACACAGTTCTTGTAGACAATCATCATGGACAAATAACAATTCTCATAAAAAAAAACACAATTTTCATTAAAAAAAACACAGTTCTCATTGGGGGTGGCAAATTGAACCCAGACCCATTAACAAACCCAGACCCATCAATTAGAAAATAGACCCAACCCAACCCATTTATTAGTTGGGTAAGAATGAGTTCAAACCCAGCTAACCCATTATTAATTGGGTCATAATTGGGCATCAATTAGGTCAACTTAAATGACCCAATGGGCAATGAAAGTAACCCACCAAATTTCATCTCTTAATTGGTCTCTTTTGCAATTGAGAAGTGGAGGAGTACGCGCTCTCTCTCTCTCTCTCTCTCTCTCTCTCTCTCTCCCCCCCCCCCCCCCCCCCCAAGGAGCATGGCCTTCTCTCTCTCTCTTTTATTCAATTGTTTTGTGCTAAATCACGCGCGCCCAAAAATATTTTGAATGGTCCGAATTAAAAATCAATTGTGACCAGTAACAATTATTTTGATCAGTCAAAATTGAAAACACATCTCATCTATTAATTGCACAAATGGACCCGTGAAATTGTGCTCCGCCGTGAATAAATTTCTCTCATGGTAATCCCGCAAAGGGTTTGGATTAAAAAATTGACTTATTTTTTTGTTCTTATTCAAATTTTTTTTGTATTTTTTTGTTTTGTGTCATATTTTTGTAACTTATTAATTTGTTTTGATAAGAGGAATCGGAAAAGTAAAAAAATTTGATCGAAACTTATAATTTTTTGAATAAAGACAAAAAAAATCAATAAGACAAAAAAAAAAATTACTTATTCTCGTCTTTTTGAAAAAATTTATGAGTTTCGATCATAATTTTTTTTTACTTTTCTAATTTTTCGATCATAATTTTTAGTATATATGTAATTGGGTTAATGGGCGGATCAGGTTTGCTTTAAAATAAATGGGTCGGGTTGGGTATGGGTAATTAGACTCATAGTTAATGGGTCTAAATGGGTCAATGACCCATTAAAGACCCAACCCACTAACAACTTACCCAATTTGACCCAAACTCGCCCGTTTGCCACCCCTAGTTCTCATAGACAGTTTCATGTGAAATGGCTATGTGAACTAGAAAATACACCATTCAAATAGCCTCACCACACACTAAAATACACAGTTCTCATAGACAATCATCATAGACAATAACAGTTCTCATAAAGAAAAATACAGTTTTCATAGAAAAAACATAGTTCTTATATAAAATACACAGTCCTCATAGGAAGTTCTCACAGAAAATACACAGTTCTCGTAGATAGTTCCCATAGAAAAATACACTACAGTAGCGTTCTCATGGAAAAATACACACAGTTCGACAAACAACCATCACTGCACAAAGAAAGTTGGAACAATCACAAGATGATCGACAAAATCAATCTAATTTATTCTTTAATCCAAAGAATAAACTTCAACGTTTTAATATAAATTTAAAAAATAGAAAATCAGAAAGGACATGAAGGACGAGGATGTTGGATGGGCGATCGAAGGCGATGACTTGCGCATCGAATTCGTCGCAGAGAGTTGTTTTGATTGAGAAGATGCATCCCACCGCAAATTCCTCAGCGACGCTGGCGGCTCCGCTGCTGTTCGTATCCATATCATTGCCTCGGCGCTGTGACAACGCCTCCTACTCCGGTAATGGCGGATTTGAGCTTGGGAATGGTAGCTGCGTCGGCGTCGACGGTGCCATCCTCGTCTATCAGATTGTCAGCCCTCCGCCTTGAAGTCCACTACAAACATCTGTGCTCGCCATTCTCTCTCTCTCTCTCTCTCTACAAGGTGGGTTGAAAAGGACCAGAATAATGAAAGTGTGAGGGCGAGGGGCACAAAAGTCAGTACGCAATATATCCGAACCTTCCAACTTCGGTAAAATATTTCAGGGTTGGGTTCAAACCAAACCTAAAAAATAGGGGCGGTCTCTAATTTTCTACACAAAATATCAATGAAATAGTGACCCTCTATACCTATTTTGCTGTGGAACCATGCCCACTCAATCTAAATCAAAATCAAATACATTAAAGAGGGCAGACCTAGAAACCCAATTTAATTTATGTGCACTTTATCATGTTTCTTGCATTGATAGTCTAGTGCATCAGTATCCACATAAGCTCTAGTTTTACCCGTTCTCTCTAAATTTTACTCCTACCAAGTATTTTTTGTTTTGGTAGTTTTATTGAATTCACAGTATAATTTTTTGGGAAATTTATAGGAATGGTCCTCCTAATTTCACTCGAGTCTCATTTTCGTCCTCCAAGTATCAATTGCAACTCTTTTGACCTTCAAGTTTGGTTTTTGTACCAAGTTGGTCCAATTGATAACGCTAGTCAGCCAAACTGGATCAAAAAACTCAAATCGAGGACAGACGTTATCAATTGGACCAACTTGGTACGAACTGCAACGTCCAAATTGCCATCAATTTGATTTTTTTCGTCCAGTTTGGCTAACAAAAGTTATCAATTGGACTAATTTGGTACAAAAACCAAACTTGAAAGTCAAAATAGTTACAATTGATACTTGGAGGACGAAAATGAGACTCGGGTGAAACTAGGAGGACCATTTCTATAAATTTTCCTAATTTTTTTATTTAATCATTCTTCTTGATGGGAGTCTAACTAAAACACTTCTATAAATTTGATTATTATTTTTTTCACACTAATTTAAATATTTCATTAATTCTTTAAATGGATGCAGAAATTCAAAATTATACACAAAACATTTTAATTTTTGAAGTACTATATAAAATTTTAAATATTGACAAACAAGATGTAGCAAAAGAGAGGCTGTATTTTGCACAACCAATGAATCTTTCCCACTACCATACAACTTGTTGGAAGACATTGGTAAGTTGGTAATTTGAAACGCTGTTATGAGTTTGTCATGGCTGAACTGTAGTCAAATTAACTAACTGCACTTCCACAATCCTAAAATACTGCACCATAATGGAGGAGGAAGATTTGTGTGGGCAGCGTGCCCGAAAAAAATAGGGCGGATCGATGAATGCGCTTTTTTGGCAGACGAACGCTCAATTCAGAGTTGCCACTTGGTTTGAAAGTTCGACACCCAAAGAACCGAACTTGAAACGCTCGCTGCGCTGTTTATTTTAAAAAAAGGTGAAAGCACCAGTCCGTCATAACTATATCTGGGTTCGGGAGCCAGGTTACGAGAGGGGAAGGGTTTTAAGGCACCCCTCTCACCCGATCCAGAGATTGGTCTCTACTTAAGCATTTTGCGAAAATATTTGCGATTCTTCTTTTATTTAACCAATTTTTAGCCAATTAGGGCGGGAAAACAATTAATCGGGGATTAAAACCGTAACACTTTGCAGGATGTGATCGAAAAAAAATGGCAAGAATGGAAGATATGCTAGAAAATAACTGAGATAAAACCCCACACTGTGACTGGATATTAAACAGTGCGTTGGTGTGAGTTTGACACAAGCAGTGGCCAACTTGCATGCATGAAACTTCCAGCATGCAAATAAACCATCGCGCGTCGAACCCACTCCATCGCGCGAAGGTTGACATCCTTCAAACAGGTTGAATTTTATCTCCTTCTGGGCTCTGGAAGGACCAGTGCACACCCAGGAGGCAAACCAAGCAGTTTATATATACTAAAAATGAATAATTATTACAAACATGGATAACAGAAATAAATTATGACTCCTAAACAATGGGGGTACCAAAACAGAGGCCTTTAGACCAAGTTGCCCATGCAAGGGCAATTGCTGGAAACGGGTTGACTATCGCGCGATGGAGTCAGTTCATCGCGCGAGTGTCATGACTGGACTTCCAGAAATTGCCTTGCATGCCTGGGCTCTGAGACATGTTCAGAAGCAACCCAGGGGCATTTCCAAGCTAACAAATAAGAGTTCTAAGTTAAACTACGAGTTTTATCATGCAAAACAATGAATCAGTATTAGCCATGCTTCACAGTTATTCATAACACTGATAAAACAAAAAATAAACTAGCATCTCATCCCCACGAGGACCATCGTGCGCTGACAAGAATCGTCGCACGTGTGACTGGGTCCATCGCGCGTGGGAGTGCCAGTGCACGATCTCTTGTAACTTTGCTGACTTTAGGACCAGGACTGGTATAGATTACCAGCCTTGGCCCTACCAACCCCTCTCAGGGATCAAAACAGTAAACAG
Organism: Rhododendron vialii; assembly: GCF_030253575.1. Taxonomy (NCBI): domain Eukaryota; kingdom Viridiplantae; phylum Streptophyta; class Magnoliopsida; order Ericales; family Ericaceae; genus Rhododendron; species Rhododendron vialii. The sequence continues at coordinate 15,832,472 of NC_080567.1, read as the reverse complement.
TAAGGGATTATACTTTTGTTTGAGTGTTTTGAAAATGGATTGAACAAGGTGGTGTAGCTTGGAAAATGAGTATATGGAGGTGGTTAGAGTGAGGAGATATCAAGTGTGCTGGGGCTTGTAGAGTTTTTTTTGCTTGAGAATTGGTAACCTTTTGGAAGAAGAACCATGGGGGGTACTTATAGAGCAAGAGGAGGTGTATGGTGGGTGAAGAACTTGGCTTAGCAACCAGCCAACAAGGCTGACCATCTTCCCTTGGTGGAGGAAGAGGCCAACAAGGTGATGGGAGTGGTTGTGAGGGTGGTGCAACCCATGCACCTGCAGAACACTGTTCAGTCGACGAAGACGGAGTTCCTCAGGACAGTGGACCCCTGATCATCACAAAATCCAGCTGGAAAAAGGTGAAAGTGACAGGTGTTGACCATCGCGCGACACAGTGACTCCGTTGCACGATGGTTGAACTAGCCCTCGCGATGGTCAATAGTTAAGGCTTTGACTTTGACCAACACCTGGCAGATGGATCATCACGTGTGGGATCCACTTCAACGCGCGATGGTCAAACCTGAGGTCAGGTTCCCAGGGCTTTGACTTAGGGTTTTGGGGGTTAGGACGGGCTCCACTCACTCCAAGCTCAAACCATTTCACTCTAAAGATTGTTTTTGATCTGATTCATCATCGGGAAAACAAGAAACCGAAAAACAAAGTAAAACAATTGGGAAACTAGATTGGGGTGTCTACAATTTGATTCCAAGTGGCAACAGTGTTGTACGAAGATAAATTTGAATCCATATGCCGCGCTGGGAAAACATATGAAGCCTTCTCTGCAGATGACAAGCTCATCAATCGGCGAAATGGGTGGAAGGGTCAATCAGAGTATTATAACTTCAGGACCAGAGTGCTCTTTCGCTTGTACAGTAGGAGGATAAACACAAGTAAGAGTTTAGTTTTTGAAGAATATTTAGAGGGGATATGTGGCAATTTTTTATTTTATTTTATTTTTTGTGAAAACTGCAGTCAAGGAAAAGGTGAGGAATAGATTGATGAGTCTCTTGGTGACAGACAGAATACATGAAGCATTGTCAATGGTACCCAATTTCCCAAGTTCATCAGCCTAGTCCTATTCTTATCCCTATCCACAAAACAGAACCGTGGTTTGATGTATTTTTTGGAAACCAAACAAACTTTTAAGCCAAGCAACAGGAAGATAATGATACCTCAGAGCAGTCAACGTACATGAAGCCTTACTAGCATTCCAGTTCAGCGCCACTGCACACAGATTACTCCATTGAAATTTTCTTCAAAAAGTTAATCTCTAGCACTTCAAAGAAAAAATGATGTCCTAATCTGCAGTTGCATAAGCATTAGAAATACAGGAAGAACCAGAGAGGCAAGCCTCAGGTCTGAGGTAAGAACACACTAATTGGGAAAAAGGAAAGAAAGCATGTTTGATGCCGCAAAGAAAGTTTCACTCATCCATAAATAGTAGTTTCAGCAACTCCTACCTACAGAAGGGTGTCTTGATCCCTCTCTTAACTGGAGTAATAAAGGAGCTATCTATCTTATTGTCAAAATTCAAATTATGGAAAAGATTACAAATTGCATGAGCCTTCTTTATAGGTCCACGATAGACATTTCATTAGCCCACAAGTCCACCTAATAGTTTTGTAAAGCCACAAGTCTACACCTAAACCCTATGGTACTCTATGAAAGTGCATAAAACCCTAAACCTTATGAAAGTGCCTAAAACCCTAAACCCTATGAAAGTGCCTAAAACCCTAAACCCTATAATAGGAAAGTGCACCCAAAAACCCTATAAAAGTGTCTAAACCTTAGGGTACCCTACGCTAGGGTAATCTATCCTATCCAAGGGTACCCTATCCTATAATAAAAAAGTGCACCCTAAAATCTTATGAAAGTGCCTAAACTCTAGGGTACCCTACCCTATTCTATGGTACCCTAAAATGGACTTGAGACCTTACAAACTTAATAGGTGGACTTGTGGGCTTATGAAGTTCACATAATGGACCTAAGACTAATTTTCTATTCTTTATATCTCTTTATATCTCTATGAAAACTCTATATCAAACACGACAACCCCAATATATAAGTGGAGTTCAACTCTACACTGACTTGTAACGTGTAAGCTTTGATCATCAGAGAGTACAGACTTGTAACTGGTAAGCTTTGATCATCGGAGAATACAGTAAAGACTGAAAATTTGAAGCTTATTAAGAACTAGCAGCACTACCATTACAAGATGTAAGATTTCTCCGCATAGGACGAGACTGCTTCTTCGAGTAAGAAGAATTCCATTCCCCTCCATCTTGAGCATAATAATCCATCGGATAATCCACAGTGCCCTCTCCCCTATCTTTACCATCCCCATTGTTGCATGCACAATGGGATTCCTTCTGCGAACAATCCAAACCATCCCCATTGCAACAATGGGAATTCAAAGGCTCAGCCGCCTTTTCCCTCTCCCACCAACCTGGTAAATCGCCAAGAGCAATCTCTGCCTCAAATGGATTCAAAAGGGGCTTCACAAAAGCATCACCCCAATCAATAGAAAGCCTAGGACAAGCAATCTGAATCCAAGCATCCACTGATTCCCCAAACAAACTAATCCTGAACGGAGAAAGTTCTGACATCAAAACAACAGTCCAATCCAAACCCTTCTCCCTCATCTTCTTCTCCAACCGATCGAGAATCCTTGGATTCCCTTGCCTCCCCAGAGTCCCCAACACAATCCCCCAACTCTTCGCCTCCCTCGCCTTCACAATCGCATTTCTCCTCGATTCCTTCATCCCCTTATGATCATACTCCTCCAAGAACAATTTCCCCATATAAGGATCATACCGAAAAGCCCTAATTCTAGGGTTTGCAATCATAAAGGCTTCCAAATGAAACCTCCCATCAGCCACAAATATTATCACATTCTCATCACTTTCCTCAAAACCATCACAACTGTTTTTCGAAATAGTTGGGGCCGTACAACCTAGAACTTCCCCAGCCGACAATGGCTTCGACTGCGGCACCAAAACCCTAAACCCTAGGTTTTCAAGCTCAGGTTTCGCAGCCCTAATCGCCGTCCCAAATTGAATTGTTCCAGCAATAACTAACTGTTTATTGATTAGATTGCTGAAATTTACTTTCACCGTGTCTACGAGGCGACTTACGTCGATCTTGATGTCGACGAATACGTAGAGGCAGGGGATGGAAGTGGAGTCGATGGGTACGAGGCAGCTGTGGCCGTAGTGGACGAGGAGGTCGGCACCGAGCGCGGCGGCGGAGAGGTCGTCGACGCAGCAGGCGCCGTAGGTGACGTCACCAAGTATAAAGCAGGTCTCGACGGCGGCGAAGGCGGCGAGGATGTCGGAGAGGATGAGGGAGTACATGAGGAGGCCCTCGGGGAACTGGAGGGCGACGCGCTTGGCGCCCGTGGAGAGCACCCGCCAGAGGGTTTTGTGGACCTCGAAGTTGTAGTTGGAGGGGAGGAGGGAGATGGCGGCGGCGAGGGCGGGGTTGGTGGTGATGGAGTCGGGGATTTGGTTCTTGATGAAGCGTTTTGGTGGGCGGTGGTGGTGTTGCGCTGGTGCTAGTGGTGACAGTTGTTGGGAATCGTTAGGGTTTTGAGGCGGGGGTGGAAGTAGCTCTGCTTCCTTCTTGTTCTCCATTTCGAATCGAGGGGAGAGGAAGAGAGGACAGAGAGAAAGAGAGAGAGAGGCCCACCAGGCCTAAAGTCACATAAGTCGCGTGTACAAAGCATGAGTGAGCGTGAAAGCTTTTTCGAAATACATTCTAATTTACTTAAATTCTTCAAAACACATATCAATTTACTTAAATTTTTTTGAAACACGTCTCAATCTACTTAAATTCGCAAGAGCAAGTATTGAGAACGTGAGTGTAGTTCGAGGATTGAGAGCAAGAGCGCAAATCATTTTTTTGAAAGATTATGTGGACTATGCACCAACCACCGTGTAGTGCGTCGTGCGATTGTCGATCTCATCAATCAACGGTCCAGATTAAATACAGACTAGAGCCCTGGAAGAGTTTATTTTTTAATCTAGACCGTTGAAAGAGAATAACTTATTCACGCATCCTGCGTGAATAAGTTATTCATGAAAGCACTCAAATTCGGCCGTTCAAAAGTGTTTTGAACAATTCGGATTAAAAACAATTTATTACCGCTAATAGATAATCTATTACCGATAATGGATTATCTCTAATTTGAATCGTCCAAAACACTTTCAGACGGTCGAAATTGAGCTCCGTAATAACTTATTCATGGAGCTCCATGAATAAGTTATTCTCCCGTAGAAAACCTTTTTGGATGGTTGCAATGCAACATTACACAACGCACTATAACAACCCTGAATCCTTGAAAAGACCCGGAACTTGTGATGACAGGGCGGGTTGATCTGTTTGAGATTGATCATTTTCCTATACCTAATTTTTTCCCGGTAATTGATTTTCATATTCCTCTTTTTACCGTATGAACTCCTTTTTATGTTTGCACTTATGTGAATATACAATAATATCTTTCTTTGTATGAAAAATTGAACAATTGAAATGGCAATTTTTTTATTTCGCATGAATAACAACATTAAAAAAGTGTAGATATAAATTCGGGGTGTGAAAATCACTCCCTTTTTCCAAGAAAAACAAAAGAATGGCAACTAATAAAAGTAACAAATCCTCCAACAACCACACATGCAAGTGCGCGCGCATACACTCACATTCACGATTTTTTTTTTCCAATACAATGATTATTTATAATGCCTCTCTTATACGAGATGGGACACATCCACGGTGTGATGAGTCACCTGTGTATGTACATTGTATATGTGGGTGGTCGAATAGTGAATATAGGGTGTGCACTTTAATGTGGCACTAACATTTTTGTAGAAATAACGTGGACTAATGTCGGCTTGCCACTTGGAAAATGGATTTCAATAGTAACATGTAATGAAAAAGTCTCATTGTATGAAATTAATTTTATGTATAACTTTGGTGCCCGTAAATTAGAGCCGAAATTATCAAAACGAAACCCTTTAAATTCCGTCAAAAGAAAAGGTTTGGATAGCCGTTCGATGCAAATGGAGCACATACATCGAACAACTTCAAACGCGATTATGTTATAAAATGTGTTCCAAGACTTTTGCTCTCTAAATAGGAAGTTGAGGGTTTAACTCTCACTAGAGACAAGTGTGTTGTGATGATTTTGATGCCCATTATGAGGTTGTCCCACCTTTTCTTGGTTCGACCGCCCCACCAACTGAGTGGCACCCTTTCGCATGAGTAGACTAGACATCTACGAAAAAAAAGAAGAGAAAAAAAAGAGGTACTGAATTGTTATCCAACCCCCTTCAGAATTGCGAGCTCAAAACAACCCCCCAGCACGACTTACACAACTACAAAGGCAAATATGAGAACATGATTGCCTCTTATATCCAATTTGGTAACATCATACTGGTAACTTCTGTATTTCCCTAGTTAAACCACAGAAACATGTTACACATTGAGCACTGGTTAGTGATAGTACCATTCCTCTGCATCTATTCACTAAAACAGATGTTTATTATACACTTGGGTCGAGACAATACTCAGATCGGCGCAAATTACTCTATAACATGAAAACAGCACCTCCGAGACCTCAAATTGCAAGTGAAAAAAGTTTATGAAGTTACAGTTGTTGGAATTTGACCTTCCCTTTTCCTTCTCTATCTACGCACAAAAATACATTACTTCATTCTTGCCGGACCAATGGTGAGGAGCTCATTTCGGTAGTACTGTATAATGAATCCTCTGGCATTCCATAGTAATTCTCTTCCTTCTCTTCATCCCACTTTAGAACCTCCCTCGTATACTTGAACGCCTCATCAACAGTCACCCGGTCCCTTGCCCTAGCTTGCCACACAAAAAGCTTTTGACCAGTGAGAGAAGCATAAAGGTCTTTAAACTTCACAGCCACAAAGTAATACGCCTGGTGAGCCAGAGACTGATGACTGTAAAGTGGTTGCACCGGGGTGAAGTCCGTGAACCACTCGCAGGTGCTTAGGGGCACACGATTGACCTTCTCCTCAAAAAGATCGTACTTGTTTAGGATCAATAGAAAAGGGGTGTTCTTGAAGCAGGGGTGGCCCACCATTGCTTCAAATAGCTCCTTGCTTTGCATCATCTTGTTTTGGAGGAGGGTCCCACTGCCGGTGTTTTCTTGGGCAAGCGAGAACTGATCGTACTCGTTTAATGCGACGCAAAAGACTACTACACGAACGTCTTCAAACATTTCCACCCATTTGCACCCCTCATTCATTCCTTTGGCGTTTACTCTAATAAGTTGGTATCTATGAAACAAAATATACATTGATGATTAACAATGTTTCAATGGCTAGGCAAAGGGCATCATCATTGCATGGGTGCTATTGTGCTATATAGCTCTTTTCTCTCTTCCTGGACAAGGGCATCATCATTAGCACTCATATAGCTCTTTTCTCTCTTCCCCTTTTCCAGGATAGGGTGGGGCGTGGGGTATACCTAGATTTATCGGATCAACCACAACCTCACTAACTAATGCAGATGTGTTTGTGTTTCTCTTACATACCAGGTCATGCAAAGACAATTGAGGTCAAGAAATTCTAAAGTTGCTGAAATCTGCTTACACAATTCTCTTAGCTCTTGGAATTTTTCTCCCGTTAAAGATATTTTCCCTTTAACCCACAACTATCACTCAACATTGCATGGATGCGCACACATTTTTATACCTATACAGATGAAGGTTATGATGAATTGATGACAACAAGAGAAGTACAAGGCTATAAGCTTCACAAATATTTGGAAACAAAAAAAATATTTTCTGCCACCGTCACTATCATCATCAGGGATTGTTGAGACTTCAGACACCATTTACAACCATAATTTCACTGCAGCTTGAAAAAGTTGTGCTACACGAAACCAATTCAGTAGCCAAATATGCAACTACCTAAGATATCTATACATATGCGTGGGGTGATGGTGATGGGGTGGGCGGGTGGGTGTGTGTGTGATAGGGGGGGGTTTGGAGGAAAACAGGAAGATGCAGTGCACATGGTGAGCTTGAACAAACAAAGGTATTGGCTTTATTCTTAGCTGAAGACATGTTACGCAGAAATTAGTTAATAGTCAAAAAGCCCGAGTGCTTTCTATCAACCTTCAGAATAATTCAATTGCCGATGTTTCCATACGTGGTTTTCATGCGAACAGAATCTATCACTAGACACAGGCTACAAGCGCACATCCTACCATCAGAGTTGCAAATATTTTTGAGCAGTAAAAGAACATTAACATCTGTTCAAAAAAAAAAAAAATGTGACCAACATAGTAGAACGAGGGGAAACAATAACCTGGTTAGAGACGGAGGTGGAGCTTCCAGATTGTCGGTGTAGGTTTCAGACATTGGGCTACGATCATCAAGGGAGAACTCCATGAAAGCCAAACCACTCCCTTGTGTGACCCCTTCTGCATATATTATGTCTCGCTCGGAAGGCTCATACTCATTACTTGACACCTCAACAGCCTAACAATAGAGGACATGACTAAGTTAGCCATCCAAGAGACGCTTAGTATTTAGATAGGCGGTAGATAAAATGGAGGGGAAAACAAAAATGATATGTAATTTCAACAGAATTAGAATCTGCCATCGGTTCACAAAGTACCTGTGTTGATGCCAATTACTGCATAATATACAGAGACGGGATACTATATAGATTTGACTAAGCTATGAAGATAAGTGCATGAAAGTAAAAATAATAGACTAGGTGTAGGCCGAATCTTTGATTTTCGTCACATGAAGTGGCAGCTTAAAAACTCAAGCCTATTTTGAAACGAGAAAGTCAAGCTTTATAATTCCATCATACAACTGCCTTTCTGTATGTAATCAATTATTTTGTTAGTTCAACTGCAATGATATAGCACCCCGTACTTCAAGATAATCTTTCAACATTGCATCAAACACAATTCAATTAAAATAAAAAGGAAAAATAAATCCCTGTAAAGGAAAACCCCAAAATCTGTCTTTAAATGCATCATCCAACAACTTATCTGGTAAGTTGGTGATCTACAAATAAGATTTTACCTCATGTAATAACACCTTTAGCATTCAAATAAGATTTTACCTCATGTGACAACACCTAAAGCACTACTGTACTTGATATGGGGAAAAGATATGACAACACCTAAAGTACTACGGTACTTGATATGTGGAAAAGAAAACATCTACCTCATACTTTAAGATGTGTTGGAGATTTTCAAAATAATTTATGGGTTTTGGTTTGGGTTATTTTTGGAAAAGGTATTGAGAGAGGTTTTTGTGAAAGGTTGCTACACCTTTTTGCATGAGTTGCGACTTTATGTAAATGGTTGTAACACCCATTAAATTGGGGTGTGTTCATTTGGAAGAGATATGATTGTTAGGAAGGGATGTGAAACATGAGGGTGCCTCCAAGAGGCATAACCTTTCCTAATTAATTGTTACATAAAAGGGTGCCTACTAAGAGTCATGATCCTTTCTATTAATTGTCTTGAAATGACATGATTCTTCCTATGTATATTTACTAAAGACACGACCTTTCACATAAGGGTGCCTATAAGTCTATAAATAGGCCATTTGTAAAGTCGTTTGATTCACCAAAAATTCCATATTAGATTGCTCTCTCTAAACACTCTTTTCTTAGAATTTAAGGCATCCTGATATTCTGTTATTCTATAGAAAGAGAATATCAGTACTTGGTTCTTTTACACTTGCTTAGCGGATATTCTGTCTATCTTTGTTTGTGCAAACGCAGACAAAAAGAACTTAGAGTTCGGATTCGTTTTATCTTGAAGGCGGATTTGCTATAACCCAGTGCACACCGTCTGGTAGGGGCAAATACTGTCTTTAGGATAGCGTTCTCCTAACGCAACTCGAATTGTATCTACTGTTCTAGATTTTGAGGAGGACATCGTCACTTTCATCATTTTGAAGACCATTTTTCCAACAAGATGTACATTAGAGGGGTAGGTTTATGTAGATCAAATAGTTCCAACATGATAAGGCCCTACTTACAAGAGAGGCTTTCCACTTGATCACAACATGGATCATGACAAAAAAGCAGTAGTATGATACACCAAATGGATCAGAACTTCGTAAAGAAACTTTGTCTCGATGCTTTTCTTTTCTTTTTTACTCAATTATTCCTTACTCTATCCGACTTCTAGCTATCAATCCAGATGTTTAGCTTTGTAAAGGAGAACTGATGGAAGAAATGCAACGAAATAAGAGTAGACACAAGACATTTTGTATCTGGAAGGTTTATTACTTTTTGTGCACCAAAAAAAAAAAAAGGAAAAGAAGGAAGTGAAGCTCATCTTTTCTCCTCAATGTTCCAATTAAACTTTTTTTGGTATTTTGGAAAGGAAATGTTACAAAAAAAGAAAATTGCGTACCCGGCTTAAGAAGTACTCCGCAACATCCGGAAGGAAATGAAGCTCCTCTTTTCTCCTGTATGTTTCCTGTATAGCAGGATCCCTCCACACCTCTTCAACTAATGGAGCATACTCGCGTGTTGCTGCGGGGAAAAATGCATCCAAATCACCAGTGGCTATAATGTCTAGGAGCCAGTCAGAGAAATGCTTCAATCTAGGGTTGATGGAATAGATATGCTCACTATTCTTCTTGGAATCAACCTGTCCAACTGGGACAAGATCGAGCACAATTAGCGGAACTGCTGTAGTGCAGCCAGTAATGTCATTTACCATCATGCACTTCTCATATGAGCTTATCAAGAGGAGTAAATATGGCTACAATTTGTACATCCTAGAACAGGCTTTCAAGGTAACGACTACAGATGCCTTTATCATCAAATAATAAATAGAACAGTCTTCTCAATGAATGAGCAAATCACAATTATATGAACTTTACTCATCACATCTTGGATTCTCTAAGATACATTTGTGTAAACAGGATGGAATCGGATACATATTTTTCTTCTTCCCTCTTCTTCCCAAGTCACGAACTACAGAGAGAGAGAGTCAATTTCCAGTTTCATCTCAAAAGATAGTAAAGTAACCCTAGTTTTCCTCAAACACACTAGATAAAAGTCAAGATGGCTTTTGTTTACACACGAGGCTTTTAGACAACAATTGTCTGCAATGCCTAAATTTGAGTAAATGCACTCACTTCTTGATTCAATTGAAGGACGTATTGACATCTACTGGGACCGTTAAGGAAGCAGAAACTTCAATGCTCCATTCAACTTCACATTTTCTTCCTTGCCAGGCAAACATAAAGTTTCCATGAAGGATATTAAAGCATTGTTGGCGTGCAAACATGTTCAACCCTCCAAGCAATCTTTGACAACCACAAGGTCGACAACTATTATGGTTTCCCTACTTTTCACAGATAATTGACAAATGAATGTTAACCCAGCACGGCATGGAAGGCCCACAGTTTAAGGTTGTCACTAGGACCTACAGGCTACTGTAAAGCTGGAGGTTTGGTGTTCAAGTCCTGTTGACAACGCCTTTACTTATCCAATGCCTGTGGCTTGTGGGAGGGTGCATGTATCCGAGGTTAATCCTGCAGGGGAGGGTAAAGTGCCCCTGCCGTGGGGATTACTCGTGACTAAGAAAGAGGGGAGATTTTATTTACAAAACAAGCCACAAAGGACTGTTAATTACCCAATTACTTTTTCCAAATAATCTTCCCTACATCCAAAGGCACATGGAAAATTCAAGCCAAAACTTTGTCACAAATTCTTTTGTATGAGCAGGGAGGAGGATAGTGGAAACAAGAAAATTGACCACTTAAAACCTGAGAAATAGATAGTTGGAGCAACTTTATCTATTCTACCTTCTTCAGTAATTTGGTCATGAAAACCTAGTGCTTTCAGCTTTGACATGGCCTCATCTTCAAAGCGCTCACGGCCATCAAGCAGTATGCTGAGATATTTGTATATATTGCTTTGTATCATAAGCTTAATATCCTGCAATTCTTCTGATGTAAACTTGTTCCCATACAAAAATTTCGCCTGTTCAGTGTTGCATAGAGAACATGAAAAAAAACTAATGAGTACAGACAATGTTATCATTCTCATCGATTGACCATAAATTTTGGAGTAATCAAACATTCAAACACTTTTGGTTATTGACCCATTGAACCAAGATCCATTACAAAATAGAACTAAATCCTAATAGACTCTCTTGCAATCCATCAATGTTTCTGGATTTCTGCTAGACTGACCATAGATTCTGGAGAAATCTAACAGTCAAAATACTTTTTAATATTGACTAATTGAACCAAGATGCACAAGAAACAGAACTTATAGGACTCTATTTGCACTCTATTCATGGTGTTTCTGAATTTGTGCTAGACTCTAGAAGGTTATTTTCATGATGTATTGTTGTCATTCAGTTACTTGGACCAATAAAAAATGGTTCAAAATACAACCGTACTAATCACAGCCCAGAAAGGTATGTCTTCTTTGTAAACATTTGCCCAGACAGGATGACATCTCTTGGCTGTTGGTCTGAGCCATGTCAAGAGAGCCCCTTGTCTTACAAACAGTTTTCCCCAGAGGGCAAGGACAACTAAGGCCTAGGAGAGACACTGCAATGCAAGCAAAGCAGCGCATATGTTTGAAGCATACAAGAGGCATGTTGCCAAAAGGGTAAAAAAGGCAAATGAATGGTTGCACTTTCAACATAACTAATGAAAAGAATAGATCGGATTGGCACAAGGCAAGATGGTTTAAAAGATCAAAAGAAGAAGAAAAAGAAAAGCAGCAAAATACAGATCTGAATATTATTGGAGCTTGCCCAAAACAATCGAAAAATCTCCTTTACTAGTTTTCTAGCACAATGGCGAAATATTAGCTGTGAAGCCAAGGATATGCGGGGCTCGCACACAAACGTGTAGAACGCCAAATGCCATATAGTGATCATGGACATCTCGATATTTATAGATAATGAAGGTACACTTTCCTGAAATGAAGCATGGGAAAGAATGCCCCTGAATATTGTTCCCAGGTCCTTATATCAAAGAGTTCTAGCACCAACGAGCATGCTCAACTCCATGAATAAGAAATCAAGATGCATACTTGTGTATGAGTGGTCTGTGTGTCACCTCACGACATTGAAATGGTGGGACCCAGGTATGTGATGACAATGATATGTTGTGACATGGTAGGGCCGCAAGAAAATGACCCATATAAGCGTAGCTTAAAGAACACTAATTCTTCTATAATGACAACACAAGTTTATTTGTAGAATGCAGTTTGTACTTTGTAGGTTCATATATATATACGGGGCAGTTCCGGGGACACCCAAAAAAACACCTAAAAAAACACCTCATAGTTCCCGATCAAATTTTGATGATCTGAGCCGCTCAATGTGATCAGAATGTGATATTTTAAGGGTACTCGCGAGAAATCAGCAAAAAAAATGACCGGAAAGGGCTTGATCCGAACAGTTTTGAACAGTTTTTTATTAAACGGTTCAAATAAAAACTGCTCAAATCAAGCTTTTTCCGGTTATTTTTTTTGCTAATTTCTCGTGGGCACTCTTAAAATCAAATTATGCACACATAAAACGGTTCGGATCATAAAAATTTGATCGGGAACTATGAGATTGAGATTTGGGGTGTTTTTTTAGATGTTTTTTTGGATGTCCCTTGAACCGTCCCGATATATAAATATGTCCCTTGAACCGCGGTTCAAGGGACACCAAAATTTCAATCTCATAGTTTCCGATTAAATTTTTATGATCCGAACCGTTCAATGTGTGTAGAATATGATTTTAAGGGTGCCCACAAGAAATTAGCAAAACATATGACCGGAAAGTGCTTATTTTAATTGAACCGTTCATTAAATCTAAGCTAAAAACTGTTCAGATCAAGCATTTTTCGGTCATTTTTTTTTTGCTAATTTCTCACGGGTACCCTTAAAATCATGTTCTGATAACACTGAGTGGCTCGGATCATCAAAATTTGATCGGGAACTATGAGGTGTCTAATTAGTTGTTCCCGGAACCGCCGGTTCAAGGGACACCCCAAATCTCAATCTCATAGTTTCCGATCAAAATTTTTATGATCCGAACCGTTTAATGTGTGTAGAATATGATTTTAAGGGTACCCGCAAGAAATTAGTAAAACATATGACCGGGAAGTACTTATTTTAATTGAACCATTCATTAAATCTAAGCTAAAAACTGCTTAAATCAAGCCTTTTCCGGTCATTTTTTTGGCTAATTTCTCACGGGTACCCTTAAAATCATGTTCTGATCACATTGAGTGGCTCGGATCATCAAAATTTGATCGGGAACTATGAAGTGTCTAATTAGTTGTCCCCGGAACCGCCCGTATGTGTGTGTGTGTGTCTATATATATATATATATATATATAAAATTTCAGGTAAGGGCACCCTTAACTTATTAAGTTAAGGACGTCTCCTTTCCCGACCAATTTACGATAATCCAAGCCGCTCAATATGTTCAGAACGTGATTTTAAGGGTAACTGTGAGAAATTAACAAAAAAAAGACCAGGAAGGGCTTGATCCGAGCAGGTTTTGTTTGTTTTTTATCGAACGATTCAAATAAAAACTACTCAAATCAAAGCCCTTTCCGGTTTTTTTTTTGCTGATTTCTCACGGGTACCCTTAAAATCACGTTCTGAAAATATTGAGCAGTTCGGATCATCGAAATTTAATCAGAAAAGATGAGAAAAAGGGACGTCCGCATTTTATTTAAAATGAAGAAGCCCTTACTTGAAGGGGACTCTATATATATAGGGTCATTCCAGGGACCCTTAAAAAAACTCTAAAAAGACTCCCCAAATCTTAATCTCATAGTTCTTGATCAAATTTTGATGATCCGAGCCGCTCAATGTGTTCAGAACGTGATTTTAAGGGTGCCCTTGAGAAATTGGCAAAAAAAATAATTGGGAAGGGCTTGATTTGAGCAGTTTTTTATTGAACCGTTCAATAAAGTTCAATAAAAAAACTGTTCGGATGAAACCATTCTCGGTTATTTTTTTTGTTGATTTCTCACGGGTACCCATAAAATCACGTTTTGATTACATTGAGCGGCTCGGATCATCAAAATTCGATCCGAACCGTGCCGCTCAATGTGTTCAGAACATGATTTTAAAAGTACCTGCGAGAAATCAGCAAAAAAATGACTGGAAAGAGTTTCATCCAAATAGTTCCTAACAGTTTTTTATTGAACGGTTCAAATAAAAGCTACTCAAATCAAGCCCTTTCCGGTCTTTTTTTTTTGGCCGATTTCTCGCGCGTACCCTTAAATCACATTCTGATCACCTTGAGCCACTCGGATCATCAAAATTCGATTGGGAATGGGGAGAAATGAGGAGGTCCGCAATAAAAAACAAACAAAAACTGCTCGGATGAAGTCCTTCCCGGTCTTTTTTTTGCCGATTCCTCGCGGGTACCCTTAAACTCACGTTCTGAACAAATTGAGCGGCTCGGATCATCGAAATCCAATCGGGAAAGGTGAGAAATTGGGAGGTCCGCATATAAGGTCCTCATTTTAAGGCTCTTACCTAAAGATTTCTCTCTCTCTCTCTCTTTATATATATATCTCTTTATATATATATATATATAGCGGTTCCGGGGACCTTTAAAAAAATCCCTCCAAGTTTCCAATAGAATTTTGATGATCCGAACCGCTCAATATAATCAGAACGTGATTTTTGGGGTACTCGTGAGAAATCAGCAAGAAAAATGACCGGGAAGGGCTTCATCCGAATTTTTTATTGAACTTTATTGAACGGTTTAATAAAAAAACTGCTCAAATCAAGTCCTCCCCGGCTAGTTTTTTTACCAGTTTCTAGCGGGCATCCTTAAAATCACGTTCTTAACACATTGAGCGGTTTGGATTATCAAAATTTGATCGGGAACAATGAGATTAAGATTTGGAGGATTTTTTTAAGGGTCTCTGGAACCGCCCATAAATAGAACCGCCCCATTTATAGAAGGGTCTATATATGGGGCGGTTTCGGAGACTCTTAAAAAAACCCTTAAAAATATATGGGGCGGTTCCGGAGACCCTTAAAAAAACCCTCCAAATCTTAATCTCATAGTTCCCGATCAAATTTTGATAATCCGAACCGCTCAATGTGTTCAGAATGTGATTTTAAGGGTGCCCGCGAGAAACTGGCAAAAAAACTAACTGGAAAGGACTTGATTTAAGCAGTTTTTTATTGAACCGTTCAATAAAGTTCAATAAAAAATTGTTTGAATGAAGCCCTTCCCGGTCATTTTTTTTGCTAATTTCTCATGGGTACCCTTAAAATCACGTTCTGATTACATTGAGCGGCTCGGATCATCAAAATTCTATCGGGAACTTGGAGGGATTTTTTTAAGGGTCCCCGGAACCGCCCCATATATATATATATATATATATATATATGTATATATATATATGTATAGTAATTTTCAGGTCCACTCGCCCGGATTTTCTTATGGTCTGGATTTTCCCTTTCCCGATCGATTTGCGATAATCCGAGCCGCTCAATGTGTTCAGAACGTGATTTTAAGAGTACCCGCGAGAAATCAGCAAAAAAAATGATTGGGAAGGGTTTGATCCGAGCAGTTTTTTACTGAACCGTTTAATAAAAAACTGTTCGGATCAAGCCCTTCCCGATCATTTTTTTGCTGATTTCTCGCGTGTACCCTTAAAATCACGTTCTGATCACTTTGAACGGCTCGGATCATCGAAATTTGATTGGAAAATGCGAGGTCCGGACGGTCCAGACCGTAAGGCGTCCGGACCTAAAAAGAACTCTCTCTCTCTCTCTCTCTCTCTCTCTCTCTCTATATTCACTATTCTCTCTATGAATAGGGTAGTCAAAGAGATCCATTCCTATTTGATTGCATGCACTACCTAAACAACAACTCAGTTTTTTATGTTTGGTGCTATACATTTAATAAATATGGATTTGTTAGAACTTGTTGTGTGATATTTTGCTAATAATTGATTATAAACGAAGTGGTTGAGTATTAAATGGTAACACACTAGACAGATAACTCTCCAGGTCTTAACGTCCTTCGTGACAATACTCTAGAATAGACCGTGGAAAATCATCACAGTTGTTATTACGATCCATGTCCACCTACATTTGCAAGTAACAATAACAGTCACAATTACATCAAACGACCATGGATACACTAGAAAAACAATGAGAGAATACAAGGAGACACAACATAAACATATTGATATACTAGCAAATAAGTTCAAAATGGAAAATGTCTTAGAGAGTTAGCACAATAACCAAACCCTGAAGACCAAGTAAAAGAGCAGAGCTTATATTCCTCTCTAGAATAACCATATCCTCTCACCAATTCTTACATTTAAAGTCAACGATACTCATTGATGCTATAATACACACACAAACATATATATACACAATCCTTCTCACATGAGGGAATCCGCATTTTAACTAAAATGCGAACCTCCCCATTTCTTCCATTTTCCGATCAAATTTCGATGATCCAAGCCTCACAATGTGATCAGAATGTGATTTTAAGGGTACTCGTGAGAAATCGGCAAAAAAAAAAAGACCGGGAAGGGCTTTGATTTGAGCAGTTTTTATTTGAACAGTTCAATAAAAAACTGTTCGGAACTATTCAGATGAAGCCCTTTCCAGTCATTTTTTTGCCGATTTCTCGCTGGTACCCTTAAAATCATGTTCTGAACACATTGAGCAACTCAGATCATCGAAATTCAATCGGAAAAGGGGGTCCTCATTTTAAATGAGAAGGACTGCATATATATATGTATGTGTATGGGTACATACGTATATATATACATATGTATGTATATGTATACATATATGAAGACAGCCCATTCGACGTATATAAAATATGGCAGTACCTGCTTGAAAATAGTGCTAGTTCCAGAGCCCTGGAGCCCAAGTAGTAGAATTCTGTGTACTTTTCTCTGTTCCATATAATTTGGAACAGTTGTATAATGGCTAGGTTCATCCTTTTGTCCATGAGGCTGACCATGGGGCACAGGCAAAGAGAACAAGCTGCAAAAAAGCCGTATCGAAACCTGTCCAAGAAAGAGAACTTAAAATGTTACGTATGCGATTCCCACACTCTAAATAGTACCAATGTATGTTTGACTACAAGTCTTAGTCTCTTATGACATATACCTTCTCCCAAATGTTTCCCTTGATATTATTCTGACCTTCTTCCTCATAACGACCATCATCATACACCCAAAAATGAGTGTCACGTGGGCATTGCACATTTGCCAGCTGAACATGATGGATGTAGGTTAGCGTTAAGCTACATAGACTAACACAAGCAAGTGGAGAAAAGGGGGACAAAGAGATATAATCATATAACATGATTGTCTGATGAACTTTCCAGATGGAAAGTTGCAGGATAAATCACATACAACCGACAGCCATTGTACAAAGCACCTAACATGGAAGAAAGTTACATGACATAGAGCCTTCAAAATAGAATGATCAGTCAACACACGTCCACGGTCCACTGTCATATAATGTGGGTGGTCCAGGCATGGGTAGTGGAAGGGAATTGTTGACTTCCAAATAGTTCACTCTTCACTTGTTACTCACTAGGACATATGGTCCTAACTTTTGCTCCAACTACTAGAGCCTACCCAATTAACAAAATGTAGTTTAATCTTAAGATCCACACATATTACCAATATAGTAAAGCGTTTGAACCAGAGCTTACAATTCCTTGAAGGAATAGGTAATATTAGAGGATGAAACGCTGAAAATGTGACAGTTGCATTGTATTATACTAATCTCCTTTAGATAGATTACGAGGCCATGCTAACTGAAGAGGAAAGGACAGAACCCAAACAATTTGTAGGATCACCACGCCCATTTATATGAGTTATACAATAGAAGCTTCAGTGTAAACCTGAGCATTACCTCCCAATTCAGGACATATCAATACACTCAAGCTTGCTAAGAAAACTTACAAAAACCTATGTTTGAGCTCTCAAAGCAACAGGAAATTGATCAACCAAATTGCAGGAAACTGTATCCCCCTAGAGGTCTGTGAGTAATGAGTACATTCTCTAAAACCGGGTCTAAGGGGGGAGCATACTAAAAGAAGCAGGGAACATGACCCAATGGACAGAAGAGAGTCTACTGCAACTCAGTTCTGATTATGCAAAAACTCTTAGTGATTGATTCTGTTGTGCTCATAACGACGGCATCATAAATTAAACAAAATAGCATGGTCAGAAATAAAAAATTGTTACCAAAACCATATGAAGTAGCCTGATCGAACAGTAGTCCAGGGAATCCCACCAATTCAGGATCTGGGAGAGGGTGGATTAGTAGATCAAGCCTTGCATTTGCACAAAAAATGCTTCTCCTAAATTACAAACCTACAATTTCGTAACTACTACCACATAATTCAACAAATGGCAAGGAGTAATGGCTCCATCTCGAGTCTGGACAAACAAGTACTAGTTGCAGTTGGTACACAAGTAGGGTTTGCTGGGTGAACTAACACAATAACTAGTATGACACATCCTCTGATGTTGAAAACTGAAAGATATCAGTGGACTGACCTTTAGGACTCGCAGTTCAAGTTTTGTTATTTCCCTGCCATTGATATAAACTTCAGTGTTGCCATTGCTTGCATGAGGACTAAGTTTTCCAGTAAAATTTAAGTTCGAACTTATAATTCGATCGGGTTTTTCTCCATCCTGCAAGAGTAACAAAGAAAATCTTACTGGTAGCAATTTTTTGGACATATACGGGGAAATAAAAAAACCTCAACGTACAAGTTGAAAATTGAAAATTGAAATAAGGCATGTGCATACAGCGGATGATGATGCATTTACCTTCCCCCATAGACCAGATTCCTTGTCATACCAATATCTGCCGGGCTTCAATTTCCTTGGTGGTAAAGGGCACCCAAGTAATTCGGCCATCTCTTCCTCCTTCAAAGGGAACCCATTTACAATCAGCTGTTCTGGACGAAGCTGATTGGCAGAACACTCTTTCTCCGCAATCATTATTTGCTTGACTTCTAAAGGACTGAGCAATCGCGCTAATACCCTTGAATGTTTACCAAGTTTGGACCGCTTCGATTCATCAATCGGGTCACCAATGCAAGTAACACATTTACGCCCTTCGGGCATAGAACCCATAGCCCTAAGCACACAATTGCTGCAATACTTGGCATCACAAACCAGGCACGACTCCTTTGTTTCCCACTTCCCTTTTCCACACCTATAACAAACTCTTCTTCTCGTTTTCTTCTTCTTCTCCTTAGAAACCCCAACATTTTCAGGAAAAATCTTCTTCTCTGCATTGTCTTTTCTTTCTGATCTATCGCCGGTATTGAAGGTGACAACAGGGGCCCTCTTCAAATCATTAACTAACTGTTTAGAAGCATTTGTCGGAGGATTGTGAACAGAACGCGGAGACGGTGAAAGGGAAGCAGAAGAAGAATCTGGGTTCTGCAATACTGACACCACAGACTCTGAACTTGAAAACACCCTTGGACTGCTGACAAGGCGAGAGATTGGAAAAGGGATTGGTTCAACCATGGGAGCCGCATCACGACTCACCGATCTTTGCGATTCCGAGGGTGGTTCTGCTATTGAAGCAGTGGGAATCGCAGCTGAATTTACATCAAGGGGTTCAACTCTAGGAAGATCGTAGGAAACTGGTGGGCCGTTGTACTCGATTGCTATAGAGTAGTCAAGTTCAGACTCGTCATCTGGTAGGGGAGCGCCTGGAGGGAGCATTTTTCTTACCATCTCCCTCCAGTCCTCACCTCCATTTCTCTCCATTTCTATTCCACAACAACAAGTACTGCCCCCTAGATATTATCCACAATCTCTTAAAAAACCATCAATCTGAAACTATTCTTCTTAAATCTTAGGCTCCTGCCACCTTATGTCAAACACAATAATAAACCAACAAAAGTGGCTTTAACATCGAAGCAACTTAACACAAGGTGTTGGACAACCTTTTAAACCAACTACTACCATGTCAAACAATGACAGTACTGGTGTCATCAAAACCACAAGACTCGCAGCAAGAACCTTTAGTAATGGAGTTAAATCCCATATTCTACGGCATACAAGCCTGTCCCAATATTTCAGCAATGAAAAGTCAGCACCACCCTAGTCGCAATCCGAGGGCGCGTCCTTTAAAAGCCTTCAAATTTTAAAGAATTGGCATCAAATTGAATAGTCTAAGCACGAGTTTTAGCAAATCAAACCCTACGCAAAGCTCAATTTAAATTCGAACAAACAATTCTGTTAACTTGAAACCAGATAAAAGGAAATTTTCCAAAAAAAAAAATGAAACCAGATGCTTCGATATCACTTCAACGCAGGGAATTAACTATTCTGAAATCGGAAGGGTTGGAAGTCGAGAGTATAACAAAAACTCCCAAACGAAGACAGTTTTAACTTTCAACAACCGATGCACGTATGTATTCGTATATAAATAAAAACAAAAACGTGGGAATCCAAAAAACATTACTTCTACAGTGGAATTTCGACTTTTATAAAAGATATATGCGCCCACACACACACACAGAGATCATATGTGCACCTGAGAAAGGGACTGTTTTCCTGAATCAGAGAGAAGCTCTTACTTTAAATCCTAGGAAAGTTTCTGAAAATTCAACGGGGCAAAGCTGCTTTTACAAATCCACCATTGAAGTGGAAAGTAGGGAGTAGAGGGAGAGAGAGAGAGAGAGAGAGAGAGAGATTTGCTGAAAACAAAGCACACGGAGAGAGAGACAAATCAGAAAAAGCGATTTTAGAGAGAAGTTTGTGGGAGCACTCACCGGAGCATCCGAGCATTGGGTGGGGGGGGGGGGGGAGAGAGCGAGAGAGAGAGAGAGAAGTGGGGTCCACGGGCCTCACAATAGGAGTGCGATTGGATTTCTTCATCATTTATTTATGAACTTGAAGATTTTCTTATCAATGGCCAAATGTGGGGTCCACGGGTTAAGGAGTAAGGCCCCGTTCCGGAAATTTTTTTAAAAAATAAATATTTATTTTGCCACTTCTCATTAAAAAATAAAAAAGGTCATTCTACAAAATTCAAATAAAAAGTTCATTTCACATTTTCAAACTCAAAAATCATGTAAATGAAAAAAAAAATTCAATTTTTTTTGCACCGTATTAAAGATCTCAATGAGATCTATCAAACAAGATCCATAGTGATAAGAAAATTATTTGCGTAAACACATGATTTTTGAGCTTGAAGTTGCCTTATACAAAAAATAAGACTGTTGCTATGATAATGGGCGCCGGCGGAGGGAAATCGTATCGGCCCGTCTCCGGCCATCGGACGGCCCATCCGAGCCGTCCAAAAATTCTAAAAAAAAAAACGAGGGGGCCATCGCGTAAATCAACAGCATCCGAAGTGTGTAGGGTGCTTGATCCGAGCACCCATTTTCCGTGTATATGTGATGTTCATATATACACGGAAAATGGGTGTTCGGATCAAGCACCCTACACACTTCGGATGCCGTTGATTCCCACGCTGGCCCCCTCGGTTTTTTTTTATAGAATTTTTGGACGGTTCGGATTGGCCGTCCGGTGGCCAGAGATGACCCGGCGCGGCCGCTGATATGATTTCCCTCTCCGGTGCCCATTGATTCCTATATAAATTCTGAAAAATAAGCACCTCCTTCTTATTTTTTGGGAAACAAACCTTCTTATTCAACAAAAAATAAGTTCTTATTTGGGTTGTGGAACACAGCCTAATTATTCAATGCTCTTAGAGAGCCACCAGGTGGGGCCTCCATCACCACATATTTAGTGGGACATATACATGTACAGGTGTTTATTGATTAAATAAAAGGCACTATGGTTCGGAGCGGGACAGGTCCGATTGCCAAGCCTAGCAAAAGGAAAAGACATGAGTTCAAATCCGGAGGAGAGAGAGAGAGAGGGGGAACATGGGTTTGCACGGGTCTTGACTGAGAGATAGGAAAAATTATTCAATGCTCTTGGGGCGTTGTTACGTTTGCATGGTCTTCACCGTAAAATATGTGAAATCCACACAAATATGTGATAGATGAGAGAGTTTAGGGCAATGTCACGTGGTGCCCTAGGAGCATGTAATAATTACTCGAGGGGAAGACTAACGTGACACTTAGGATAGGAGGGTTAAATTAGGGGGCGACTATTCGCAGCCCGCTATTTTCTCCTGTAGCCCGTTACTTCACATAGCCCATTTTCAATATTTTAAAAAACAAAATTTTCTCCATATAACCCATTAAATGGACCTGATCTTCCCATTATACCCTTCCCTTCTCAAAAATTACACTTTAACTCCTCAACCCATCCATCCAAATAGAAACCCTAAGCCAGCCCACCCATTTACGTCTACCACGCCATTTCTATCTCCCACGACCTCCACCTCCATGGCCACCACAGCAGCCCCGCCACTACTGTCGCCGCACCACCGCCTCAGGTGCTGTTCTCTCTCTCTCTCTCTCTCTCTCTCTCTCTCTCTCTCTATTCTTCACCACCGCCACCCCAGCCCACCCATTTACATACTAGTATTTGTGTAGAGATTTCGATAATTAGATCCACGGGCCTCACAATAGGAGTGCGATTGGATTTCTTCATCATTTATTTATGAACTTGAAGATTTTCTTATCAATGGCCAAATGTGGGGTCCACGGGTTAAGGAGTAATTATTCAATGCTCTTAGAGAGCCACCAGGTGGGGCCTCCATCACCACATATTTAGTGGGACATATACATGTACAGGTGTTTATTGATTAAATAAAAGGCACTATGGTTCGGAGCGGGACAGGTCCGATTGCCAAGCCTAGCAGAAGGAAAAGACATGAGTTCAAATCCGGAGGAGAGAGAGAGAGAGGGGGAACATGGGTTTGCACGGGTCTTGACTGAGAGATAGGAAAAATTATTCAATGCTCTTGGGGCGTTGTTACGTTTGCATGGTCTTCACCGTAAAATATGTGAAATCCACACAAATATGTGATAGATGAGAGAGTTTAGGGCAATGTCACGTGGTGCCCTAGGAGCATGTAATAATTACTCGAGGGGAAGACTAACGTGACGCTTAGGATAGGAGGGTTAAATTAGGGGGCGACTATTCGCAGCCCGCTATTTTCTCCCGTAGCCCGTTACTTCACATAGCCCATTTTCAATATTTTAAAAAACAAAATTTTCTCCATATAACCCATTAAATGGACCTGATCTTCCCATTATACCCTTCCCTTCTCAAAAATTACACTTTAACTCCTCCACCCATCCATCCAAATAGAAACCCTAAGCCAGCCCACCCATTTACGTCTACCACGCCATTTCTATCTCCCACGACCTCCACCTCCATGGCCACCACCGCAGCCCCGCCACTCCTGTCGCCGCACCACCGCCTCAGGTGCTGTTCTCTCTCTCTCTCTCTCTCTCTCTCTTTGTTCTTCACCACCGCCACCCCAGCCCACCCATTTACATACTAGTATTTGTGTAGAGATTCTATATTTGTGTAGAGATTTCGATAATTAGATCCCGTATTTGTGTAGAGATTTTGGTAATTAGATCTCGTATTTGTTTAGAAATTTTGGTAATTAGATCCCGAAATTGGTAGCCAAAAATGGTGAATGTTGAGATCTGTAAGCTTATATGTGAGATGCTAGGATTTTTTTTTTGTATCCTGTATTGGTGAATTGACTTTTGAATTGTTCATGGAGATTAAAAGGGTTTCCGAAAAAATCTGGTTTAAATTAGGATGAATCCGCAATAGATGACACTACACTAAAAACAGATTCTTATCCTTCCCTGCATATTGCACTTATGTAGCTTTCTAAGTTAATGCACTGGTAGGCTGGTAGCCTGTAGTTGTAGAGCTACGTATAATTTTATGAGAGAAAGCTTCTTACTTAACTATGGTCATGTTTCATTGGTCGAACTAATAGTGTGGATATGCAGTTCAATAGGACGAATGGACTAATGGTGGGTTAGCAAAGGGATTACTAACATCAAATTCCTTTGGTATTGTATTCCTGACGAATTATTAATCTCTCGACTAGTTGTTGCATCTTGATGCCAGAAATGCGGTCCTGGCTTATTCTTAATTTGATCTCATGTCTAATCTGGCCAATCTAAGGGGCTCTAGCGTAAGTTTGTGCTTTCACGCAATTGTCAAAGGTAATGTCAGGAATACTATCATATGAATGAGTGCAAGTTATGGACTTCAGCCAATGGTATGGCTTGTTCATAAGAAAGTTCAGCCTATGATTTTGCTTGTTCATAACTCATAAGAAACTTGCTAGCTGGTAAGTAGCAGTTTTTTTGTCACTCGATGACGTCTTATATTTAGTTAAAAGGCCTGTGGGGAAACATTTTTTGTTGCATTAATCAGTGTTGGGTGTGGCCTTTGTAATTAGAGGATAATGTGATTCAACATTTCTCTTGGGCGAGGATCAACTCAAGGTAAAAATCTTATTTGTTGACCTTCTTAAATGCTTGGTCTCGTTTTGGTTGCTCATATTGCCAAGTGTTAGCAGGCTAACATTTATATCTCAATATTTTCATGATCAAAATGATGCAACCTTCTCATTAATTGAGTACCAAAATTAGTAGTAGCCGGCCATTTTTCTTGTTTTACTATAATAATTTTTCATTGTCATTCCTTGCTATGAAATGGAATTTAATATCTTGAGGATTGTTTTGGGAGGATTAATATTTTTTCCCAAGGGTGCTGAGTTTTTTGTTTTGCAGCTGGAGCAAGCTTACCCAACCCTAATTGTCTTTCTTTTTTCGTTCTTGTTATTTTGTGTGTCACGTTGCGTAGTTGCTTTAAGACTATGCTTGTTCAGTTATTTACCATTTCCACAAGGTCTTATTGGCATTCTTAATTTTTGTTGCCTTTTCGGACTTCTAAATTTGTATTATTGTTATTATATGCAGGTTATTATGCATCCACCGCGTGGAGTTCGAGGCCGAGGTCAGGCCCGGGGCCGGGGTGTCCTCCACGACGAGTCTGAGGCTGCTGAGGTAAGCAGCTTTCAATAGTTGATTTTTCGAACGAAGTTTGACATTGCATGACCTTCTTTGGAACAAGATGTACAATAGCTTAAGTCTTTGTCATAGACAAATTTTGCCATCTTCCTTCGTATTGTCTCATGTTTAACCAATTGATCTTTTTATCACATACCTCGGATCTTTTTATCATGAATGTTTGATGCTAGTTGATGTGTAGCATTCCTTGTTATGACTCATCGATAAGAGGGATAAGAGGGTATCGTTCCCTCTTTAAAGTATGTTTGAGCCACGTTGAAGTATGTTTGATGTTTGTTTATAATGGATGCGGGCATGATCCACCAAATTGATAAATAAGAACTGTCAATCAAATAAATTTTCTATACAAGTTCTGGGAAGCAAACAATACAAGGATCGCCTA
Source organism: Rhododendron vialii (assembly GCF_030253575.1). NCBI lineage: Eukaryota > Viridiplantae > Streptophyta > Magnoliopsida > Ericales > Ericaceae > Rhododendron > Rhododendron vialii. Next base: position 15,807,043 of record NC_080567.1, on the reverse strand, counting down.
GTTGATCCGTATTTGCTGTACTTCTGTTGAATTTATACTAATCTTCTTGATGTTATGTATGACATATAGGAGAGAGAGCAATGAACACTTTGTTGCAGTGAGCCGAATGAGTTTGAAAATGTTATTGAGTTTGCTTTGGACATTGGTTGTCTCCATTTGCATCACTTGTATCAATTGGAGGAAGTCTGAGTACGTTTTGACGACAACGGTTGAAAAGCTATAGAGTACTACTATGGAGTCATCATTTTTTCCTGCCATAAGCCATAGCTTACTAATAGTGCATGGTCTAATTGGCATTCTTACTTTTTGTTGCCTTTTCGGACTTTTAAATTTGTATTATTGTTATTTTATGCAGGTTATTATGCATCCACCATGTGGAGTTCGAGGTCGAGGTCGTGCCCTGTTGCTGTGAAGGAGGCCGAGCTACCCCAACCTGCTCCATCCTTAAACAATGTCGTTTGACATTTTGAATGTTATTTTATACTTGTTTTCTGTAAGTTGTGGTACTCAAAGTGTGGGAAAACGAGTTTTGTAATCAATGAAACATTCTAAATGTTGGATAGACACTCAAATGTTGCCTTGTATTTTCTGTAAATTGTGGTACTCATATTTGGGAAAAAAGATTCTTGTAATCAATGACACTTTGCTGTTTTGGGCATTTTGTTTAGGTGAGCAGGGCAATAAATTCGTGGAACACGATAGCCTCAGAGAGCCCACCTAACTGTTTGTTCTAAAAGAAGCATATTTCAACAGCCACATGATGAAATAGTACCAATGATTCAGTATCCAAGTGCTGAAATATTATAACAATTTCAGGTTGAAAATATTATAACAATTTCAGGTTGTAAATGCTGGAAAATTACAAAAATATCGATATGTAGCTACAGAAACTACAGGAACATTATAATAACTTCGGAATGCAAATGATGAAATCAACCTATGCTCAGTCAACTTCTTCACATCAACCCCATAATAAAATAAATGGCACAAAGAACGAAACCAAACTCCATGGATGTGCTTAGTCAACAACATTGCAATGTAAAGCGTCAACATGATAACTATACATATAAAACAAAACTAATCTACTTCAAAGAACTCGGCGGTTGCTACATCACTTCATATTATGGCATTAAACGCTTCTATTTGGGCAGAAAAAAGTGTCTCCCATTCCTTGCCCTGCTCCCATTTGGGCCACTAGACCTATGTGGCTGCCGTGCGCACTCACATTCTCCGTCGTAAACTCCGGTGCTATGGTCACTGGACCTATGTGACTGCCATGCGTTGAAGTATCACCCTGAAGAAAGTATCAAAAATTCAAAAGTCCATTAAAACAAGTTTTCTACCTCTCGGGATTCAGTCAGTGAATGTCGAAAATACATAGAATTCGGTATATAACTGTTGAACATAAGTATCACTTTCGGTAACCACATGTCGAAAATATGTACAAATTCGGTAACCAATTGCTGAACTATGTATATGAAAATCGTACATAACATTTCGGTAAGTAGCTATTAAAAACAAGATTATATTTCGGTAACTACACGTCGAAAATATGTTCAAACTTCGGTAAACAACTGCCGAACCACTATATACGAAAATCATATATACATTTCGGTAAATAGCTGTTAAAAAATAATTATATTTCGGTAACTACACATCTAAAATATGTTCAAACTTCGGTAAACAACTGTCGAACTATCTATATAGGGAAAATCATACATACATTTCGGTAAATTGCTGTTGAAAACAAGATTATATTTCGGTAAATTCATGTTGAAAATATGTTCAACCTTCGATAACCAACTGCCGAACTTAATACTATATAGGAAAATCATACATACATTTCGGTAAATAGTTGTTGAAAACAAGATTATATTTTGGTAACTACATGTCAGAAATGCATACAACAAAAATAAGAAACATATATTTCGGTAATTGGATGCTGAAAATGTATCTCAATTTCGGTAACTAACTGTCGAGTATGGTAATATTTTACAGTGGTTAGCTACTGAAATTACAGTGGTTATTCTATTCAAACCAGAAACATCGAAAACCCTCGTAAAACTGGGTTTTGTAAATCCAGACGCCACAATAACAAAGCAGAGGCTATTGTAAACGGAAAACTTACCTCCTCACGTGGCTTCCAAGATATAATGTCCATCACAGTATCTTTCTTCTCATCTGCCATCATATGGTTGCTAATAGAATTTGATTCAATTTCAAAATCCAATCCTACAAGTGGGTCAAAAAATGGATCAATGGAAGGACTTGAACCTTCCATTGATACAATATTTGGTCCTTGCTCCTCCTCCATTGAAAAATTTGAGAGAGAGGAGAAAAGAGAATGATGATTTAGAGATAAAGGAGAAGAGAAGATGAACAGTAGAAAGCCGAAGATGAAGAACAGGAGGTCTGTGCCTTTTTTTTCTTTTAAAACGTGAATGATGATTTTGAGGGGGAAGGGGGTAGTGGATAATTTAGGGGTTTTGATCATAAGGGCATATAAGTCAATTCATGTATAGGTATAAAGGTAAGTAGGCCATTCTCTATTAGGGGGTTATGTTGTAATTAGTTGAAAATTTTTAACGGGCTACGGGAGAAAATATTCGCAGCCCCCTTAAATTATGGGTAATCACAAATTTTACGTTTTTCTTTGTTCTATTTGTGTTTTATGGATTTTTCTTCTTATTTTCTTTTGGCATGATTTTTTTGAAAATCTTGCACACCTACAATAAATAACTTTAGCAACTAGGGTTGTGTACCGTTCGATGTATACTAAATAACAGATACATTTCACCCCAATGTTTTTTCTGCCCCATGCACCGTGCATCGAACGTGACACGACGCTAGTAGAAAAGTAAAAATGTGATCCAAACTATTTTTTTTTGAAACAAAGTAGAAATATCTAGTTTTTTTCGGCTGTTTTTTTTAACCTTTATTCAAAAAAATTTAAATTTGGATCATAATTTTTTAATATTTCGATTCTTATCGTCAAAACAAACTAATAATCCACAAAAATTTAGCGCAAAACTGACAAATGCAAAGTTTTTTTTGAAGGAAAATACTAACCTCCGCTCAAATGGTGGAAGATAATAGGTCAAATATGCATTGATATCCGAGAAAGACATATTGATATTATTAAAAGTGTATTAATATATGTGAGATAGAAATTGATATCCGATTTTGTTTTGAATTATTGACATATTATCCTCTGCTTAGTGGGCGGAGGTTAGCACGACCGTTTTTAATAAAGACTAAAAAATAAGCCTAGTGACTTATTTAGCTAAAACACTCCCTAGCGATGGACTTCGCATTAATATGTGATAGGGAAAGTAAAAATTCTACCATAAGCTGTATGTTGATTGTGGACCTCCAAATTGAAAAATACTATAAATTATGGCCATTAGATCAAAATCATCCACAAAAATTAAAGTTGGATTCACTAAAAAGGAGATGGTTTTACTATTTTTCCTCCAAAAAATTACAATATTACTCACCACGAAAACAGGGTTTACATTCTATTTACTAAGCCAACACTTACTATATTATATTATTACTACATTGTATGACTACATTTACTACTGAGATATTTTGACAATCAATGATTGAGGTCAATTCATACAATTCAATGATTGCGAACAATTGGGAGCATTATGCATTGCTCACAAATCGCTTGAGAGTATCATGCTATCATACCGCTTGAGAGCATCATAACCATTGTCCAATGAAAACCCTTGAAACACTATGTGACAGTGCTCCAAGAGCACATAACCCCTGCCACCATATACGAACTTATTAGTAGATTGAAAAGTAATTGAACTTCAGTTCCTTGCTCAAAATTATATTCATAAATGAAAGTTGTTTTGTTAAACTATCAATTTAACAGCACGATTTAAAAAATATATATTTACACATTTTTTCTAATTATATATCTAGAAAACATACCCTGTCACATGTCCTTTTTAATTTCATATTTTAATAAAGAGATAGAGCATTTTCATGCAATTTTTTTTCATTTCTTGTGTCAATTTGGAAAAGTAGTTATATCTTTTAAAAATTGGTGTGAAAAAGGTAGGAAAATGTGCACGAAAGTAGTTTTATTTGTTGTTCTAAAAAAAGATAGATTTTTATAAAGGATAGATAATATTCGACAAAGAGAGTATAACTTTTGAATATATTTATCATAAATATTACAAAATAATTGTATCCATATTTTTTTTTTGAAAAGAGTCATTCAATCAACAGCCCATCGGGCAAACAAATTTCAGAACAGATACAGGAAAGAACCAAAGCAACCTAAACGTCGATCCGGCACCTACTGCCGAAGCAGGCCCCACGATAACGCCGGTACATAAGAACCAATCTAGGTCTAGATTACAGAGGATTTAAGAAATCCACAGCTCAAACCCTAACAAAGAAGCATCGCTGAAATTTGGAAGCAATACAACAACAAAACTACTAAAATCTAACAGGTCTCATGGACAAAAACCACAGTCACCGGCCTGAACCACCGGACTATGGCGACCGAAGACCAGTCTTCATCCAGCCGATTGCTACTCAGCCCAAACAAATACCACCGGACCACCACTAACCCCAACAATACCACCGGAACCCACCACCCCAAAACAGACATGCAGAGACAAAGAGACCACCAACACCGGACTATTCCTCAATAGGCGCCGTATTATTCGCCCACCACCATCACCCACCAGATCTGGAACACCCAGACTGGTACAGAATCGGACAGGGGAAACCCGCCGATAGAAAAGGAAAACTGAAAAAAAAAAACAGAAGAAAAACGGAAACCCCAAACACCAACCGTACACCTTATTGCTCGTTGCCGGACCAGGAACAAACAGATCTGGAGACGATGGAAGAGGAACGGGCCAGAGGAGCCACCATCCGCCGGCGAGGCTGGTCGGAGGAACCCTTGCCGTCCTAACAAGCCGACGCCCGAAACCTGCAGATCATGGAGAACACAGCGAAGAGAGAGAGGAGAGGCGAGGAGGGCAGGGAGAACCGGGGGGGAGGAGGGTGAGAGAGGTGGAGGCCCCCCCTCCCCCAGATCTGGAATCGAAAATTTCTCTCTCTCTAGCGGCGGCTCTTTCTCTCTCTAGACGATGCGAAGGGATGTTTTATAATTGTATCAGTTTATAATTGTATCCATATCAGTTTATAACAATTTTACTCAAGATTTCTACCATTAATATATGCTACAATTAAACGTATGCCCAATTTTACGCAAGATTTCTACTATTAATATATGCTACAATTAACCGTATGCATACAATGATAACTAACATAGATTAAAAATCTGACTTCCAATTGAAATAACGTTGTTGGTAATGAAGTTAAATTGTTCACTTAAAGTGCTTAAAACAACTAATTGAACCAATTAATGGTTAGTGGTGGTTAATATAAAGGGTAATTTGCACTTATACCCCTTATACTATCACTAATTTATAGATAGAACCCTTGTACTTCAAATTTAAGCACTTACACCCATGTACTTTGAAGTGAAATAAGGAAAATTTACACTTACACCCCCTGTTTTTACATATAAGGGGTTTGTCCTTAAATTTGAAGTACAAGGAGCGTATCTTCAAATTGGTGATAGTACAGAAGGTGTAAGTGCAAATTCCCCTAATATAAATTAGTTAATTAATTAGTGCCGAAGCGCAAATAAAATATGGATCAATATAATTAACTAAAGTATGAAGGATTTTATTGGATTAGGGTGTGTTTCACTAACTAAAATAAATACTTAATACTTATTTTTTGAATTAAAAGTGATGTATTGTGAGAGAATGACCTGTTTCGTAAAACGAAAAATAAGTACTTAAAAAATAAGAAAGGAGACTTAGCCAAAAATCCCTCATATTTATATTTTTTGAGCTCATGGACATGCACTTTTTGCAGTCAAATATAAGGACAAGTGTGCTGCATGATTACAAAAATACCCATTCTGCAAAACTAGTAAAAGTTCACAAATAACTGAAAGTAAAAGTGCTTAAAACCCTAGGGTATCTTATAAAAGTGTCTAAAACCCTAGGGTATCCTATGAAAGAACCTAAAATACTGAAACCTTATAATAGAAAAGTGCACCATAAAACTCTGTGAAAGTGCCTAAATAAACCCTAGGGTATGGGGTAGTTTTGTTCGTGAAAACATGTTTTGGCCTTATGGCTCAGTAACTTAAAAAGTTGAAGAACCTCTACTGAAAACAATTTTACTGACGTCCTCTTCTAAATGAAAATTATTTTACCTTCCTTATGGCTAATTTTCCCGTTATTGAATGACTTGAATCCATCTGACGTGATATAATTAAAAATATGATGATAAACAGTGCTAGTGGTTGACAATGATTAGTAAGGGTTAATACAATTGACGAAGTTCAGGCTTGATACAATACAGGAAAAAAGATGAAGGAAACTGATGAGCACCCGACAATGCCATTAAGGGTGTGCTAAGTCCTTAGTTTAGTTTAATTATGTCGTTAAATTAGTTGTTTTCTTTTATATTTGCACGTAAGGTGTTTTTAAGATATTTCAGGAAAATTCGTACAAATAAGCTGTTGTTAACGTTATGGATGACCCTTGAAGGTAGCCGAGCCACAAATGCTAAAGCCGGAAAGACCCGGAGAGGACCCGACGGCACGAAAGGCCAAGGTGTGGACCAAAAGTCAAGCGCTGGAGATAAGCAGCTCGGTACCGATACCATACTATTTCTTCTATCGGTATCGAGCCCCTTCCAGCGACAGCAGATAAGCCACTCGGTATCGATACCAAGTAATTCATCCTATTGGTACCGAGTTCATTAGCAGACCAGCGTAAGGCCTTCTCCATCGATACCGAGGGCTTCGGAGGCACTTTCAGAGCATCTCTTAAGAATATTCCGTGCACGAACCTTGGAGTATAAAAGCGAGTGATGTCATTGTACAAACAAGTAGATTTAGATTTGCTTACATAATTTTAGATCTAGATCTAGATTTGTTATTGTTCTTGAGTGTTCTTCATTTTCAGCTTTGAATATTTTAATTTCTGTCTTTGTTTGTTAGTTTTTGATATTGTCGCTTTAATTAAAGTTGTTGCTTTAATTAAAGTTGTTGCTTTACTCCCGATCTATCTTAATCTCTAGTTTATTTCAAGTCTTGTTATTTCATTATGTTAAGTAGATTTTCACTTGCTCCTATCTCAATAGATATGGGTGAGTAGTTTTCCAAGGTTAGGTCATGGGGTGATTAGCACCTCATGACTCAAGTAGAATTGCGGTTTTCACCATAAAGTTTAAACCTTTGGTTCAAGAATTGATGTGGGGTTCGGGTTTATTTGTCAAATCGCTAAGGTGTTAATCTCCTTGATCATGTGTAGATATGAGCATCGCCTACCTACCACACATGATACTTGGAGCTTTGACGCACGAGGCATTTGCTAAGTAAATTCTAGAGCTAACTTGGAGATCGAAACCATTCTATTTTCCGATTCGGGAACCTTAATTGCGTATCCTGAATTGCGTATTTGGGTAAGAAATGCAGTTTTAACTTGAGTCGTGGGTGTTAGTAATTCCTAGACCTAACCTGCCTTTTATCTTAGTTTATTTGCTTTTCAATTTAGCCCTTTTCATTTCCACTACGCACGTAAAACCAAGTTGGCTGTCTAAAAGCCGAAAGCCCTTGCTTGCATCTACAAATCCAGCAAAGCCGTATTAATTATTCCTTTGGGTATGATCCCGGATTTCTGGATTATCATGCTTCAACTGACATATTAGGCCCTACGCTTGGGGCGTTATCTCTTATATCGGAGCGAACGAAGCAGAAACTCTTCAGGAAAGAAAACTGGATTCTATCATTTTTGATATGATAATTAACTGTGATGGTCTTGATAAATGCTGGGATCCCGTAAAGGTCCAGACTAACTTCGATGTTTGAGTCTCACACATATCTTAATCATTAATTTCACTTTCAAGAATATTTTCGGAAAAACTATTCGGGGTCCGTAGAGTTATTGGTTGATAAATAGGACCATCTGATTCAATTCATTGATTGAATTAAGTCTTCAATAATTAGATTAATTAGGGTTGGTAATAATTAGGTTCATACACTTCTAACCTCAATATCAATTAGATATTATTCTTACTACCATGGCTTTTTAACGCGCATCCATTAGCTATTATTTCTCTTCCTTATTGTTTGTGTATCATATATTAATACTGAATTGTTCTTATTAAGTAAAGCCAAGGAGCTAGAATGATTTACCTACTAAACATAACCTTATATCACTCTACATAATCTCACCAAACTACTGATCAGCTTATCCTATTTGCATGTTCGTATATTTGTTCCCTTTACGAATACTAAGGTGTTAATTTTCTAATAATTTTAGTGAGAGCCGTTTCATAAAATTTGAACATTATGCAGATGACATTATGTAATGAGCTCTGCATGGTAACGTTGCGGTGTGGGGATGGAAAGTGTGACAACACACGCGCACACAAGACTCGGTTAACGTACTTTGGCAAGGTTTTAAGCATGTTGTCATCTTATTATGTGTTCATTCTTTTCAAGCAAATAGTAAGATGAGTTGACAAAAGTAAAGTTAGTAAGACCAATGTATTTTATTTATTCCGAAAATAACTTCCAGTAATTGAAAGTCACATGATGGATACTTGATTAAAAAATAGCACGATATTGGTTCCATTAAGCTGCTGAAATATTTGGAAGGTGAACATGAAGCAAAATTGTCGTAGAACTTGAAACATGGACATGTGACCATGGCTATGCGGGGTACCGTGGGGGCACGGGCCCACTCAATTTTGCGAAATTATAATAATATTTTTAAATATTTTAAATAATAAATTTATGGTAGCGTTTCAAAAAAAAATACTCCTATTTTTTAATGCAACTATCTGTCTAATCTATTTTTAAAGTGCTATATTTCCACACCATCTTTTTGTGCAAATACACTTATTTCTGTTAATTATAAAATGGAGCTACGCCACCTACATGTGAGTATTTTATCTAAAAAAATGTGTTGTTTTAAAGAGTTGTAAATGTGTGGTTTAAAATTTTTAATTCGTGTGTCCCCACTAGTGCAAATTTTTGGATCCGTCCGGCATGTAGTCATTACTTTCTCGTGCAAACACATGATGGCCATTGGTTTGAATTTGAAATTGCTAATGGAGCTAGAATTGCACTTTCTCGTGCAAACGTGATGGTCCAGATGCCATTGGTTTGCCTACAAAAGCCGAAACGAAGTTAAGAGAGGGGTTCTTGATCATAATACCTCCATTCCATCTTGTTTAATTTGTAGTAATTTTCTAAAAATATATATATAGTCGCTTTTTACAAGATCAAAATATTTTTGTATATAATTTTGACTTTCTGCATCAATCTAAAGAATTGATTAGAACATTAAATTTAGTGTCGAAAAGTAAAAAATTAGTACATGGAAGTGTTTAAGTTTTTATTTCAAAATTTGATGCAATTTTCAAAGGACAAACAATATGGCACAAATAGAGCATAAGGCTCTATGTTGGGCCTAGAGGTGTCAAATGGACCGAGCTGTGCCAGCCCAACTTGTGTTCATTTCGATTCTAAATGTGCTTCGTGCCGTGTCTAGCCAACCCATTTATTAGTCGTGTCGTGCTTTGCCGTGCCGGTTTGTTTTATAATATGCTCGGCTCGGCCCAGCCCATGGGCACGCTACACTCCTTGTCGTGCCCAGGCCCCAATTGAACCTCTCTCTTTTTTTCTTTTTTTTTTTTAGGGCATTGTAAAGACGATATATTTTTTAAATTACTGAAATTCGTATAATAATTGACAAAAGGTGTTATCAAATAGTTGTAACTAAAATAAAATAATAAAACAAATAAATACAAACTTTTCATTGATAATTGCAATTTTTTTTTTAATAAAATGGATCTAAATAGATAAGAGTTGAATTACTATAGCTTGAGTACATCCCAACTAGTTTGACACCTACTCAAGTATCGAATATTTGCAATTCTTAAACCTTACAAGTAAAAAAAGAAATTATAAAATAAATCTAATACTTCTCTGCCCCTTAATCATGAACGTCATGTTTGTGATCTAATTGATGATGGGACCAAACAATGGCGGAGTGAGCTGGTGAGGAATTTGTTTTGGGAGGATGAGGCAAATGAAATTCTTTCGATGCCGCTGCCGCTAACTGAGATGGAGGATAAAATTATCTGGCATTTTCACCAATTCGGGTGAGTACTCGGGTTAAGTCAGGTTATGAATTAGCTCTGCATTTGAGGCGAAATGGCAAATGGCATGTTGGGGAACCGTGGGGCTGGAGAGTCAAGTCGAAGAGATGAAGAGTGCTCAGTGTGGAAAGATCTTTGGGCGGCGGTGACTCCGGGTAAAATTAAACACTTTATCTGGAAATGTTTCCATGGAATTGTTTCGGTTAAGGAGGTGCTCCTTAAAAGAAAGGTAACTGTAGAGCCGTTGTGCCCTGTTTGTTGGGAAGAACCGGAATCCCTTCTTCATTTGTTTTCCCGCTGTAAATTTGCCCAATCAGTCAGTTTGGAAGTTCCCTCCCCTCGGGCTAGATTCTGTGAGCGTGGGAGGAGAGGACTTCCGTGATTGGTTTACTACTTTATTGGCAAGATGGAAAGGTGGGGGAGAAAATGAAGTTAGGCGATCATTGGCTTGTGCGGTCATTTGGAGGATATGGAAATGTAGAAATGATGTTCACTTCTCAGGTCGCTTGTGTGATCATGTGATCGATGGCAGTTAACATGGCGTGCAGAGACTCGAATGATTTTTTGGAGGCGCAGGCACAGGTTCTGGCGGAGAGGGGTCCAGATCCTCCGAGTGCAGTTCAGCGGCGGTCTCTGCCGGTGGGAGGGGTGATTAATTAAATTTAATTTTGATGCGGGGTTTAGATATTCGCAGTCGGCAAGGAGGAGTGGGGCTGGTAGGGAGAGACTCGGGTGGACGTTTTGCAGCTGCTCGCGGTTTGGCCAGAAAGTCTGCTTGCACAGCAAAGGCTGCACAGCAGTCATGCACAGACCAGTTTTGCGGCCGTCTCGGGTCTCGCAAAGATGATCGGAGCCGTTCATTTTGTTCAAAATACTTCGTTTATGGTTCTTGTAAAAAATCACCTCAATCCGATATCAGAAATGATGTTTACGAATCATCTAATTTTGCTTCAAAATTTAGGCTACGAGAGTTCAGTTCGAGGGTGATTCTTTGAACCTTTTTCGAATGATCAGAGGGGAATTGGCTGTTCATAGAGATCTCGAAGTTATTGTGGAGGACATCAGGAGATTGGCGTATGACTTTCGGGTGTGTGACTTTTGGGTGAGTGAGTTTAGTTTTGTTAAGCGTACTGATAATGAGGTGGCTCACACTTGACCAAAAAAATGGGGTGGCTCATTGTCTTGCTATTAGGAGTTATGGTTGTGTAGATGTCTCCACCTGGGAGGCCTATCTACCGGATTGACTATCTACGCCTTTGTCTACGGATGTATATGCCCTTTGAGTTGTTCTTGTTCGTTCAATTTTATCAATGAATCGGTTATTCTGTTGGCAAAAAAAAATATCATGAACATTGTGACCTATCATTCTTCATTGTTTAATCTACGTTAGAAAATTATTGAGTAATATCATCCACTTAGAGTATCTCCAACCAAACTCTAAAACACAAAAATAAAGAATGAATGTGACTTATTAAGGAAATTTTTTGTAATTTCTTCCCTCTTTTTCACTTTAAAAGAGAATCTTGGAGGGATTCATGGTACTTTTTAGAGATTTGGTCTCCAAAATGGGAGTAGAGTCTTTATTTTTAGAGACCCAAAAGTAAATTTGAAGACCAAATCTCTAAAAAGTACCATGGGTCCCTCTAATTTTTTCTCATAAAGTGAAAAATAGGGAATAAATTAAAAAATCTTCCCTCAATATGTCACATCCATTCTCTATTTTTGTGTTTTAGAGGATGGATTGGAGATGCTCTCGTAGCTTTCCTCCGAATAGGGTTTTGCTTGGGGAGCTCATCCTTCCCTCATCTTCTTGATACCCCTTCTGTTCCACTTTTTCTTGAAGGATCCCTGCCCTCCTTTCACCCATCTCTGGCGGCGTTTCAAGGCGATGTACAAGTGGCGTGGATCTTGTGGCTTGGCTTCACTTTGGAGGCTAAGATTCTATGCTCTTCACTTCATTCGATGTTGTCTCTACTCGGTCTGGTTTGTCTCTGATTTCTTCCTTCCACCTTCAACCCTTCCGGTAGGTACAGATTTGGCAAGTTTAGGGTTGACAGTTTATTTACTATTTTTCAAAAATTTCTCTACGAAGATGCTTCTCTCTGTTCTGGTTACCTATCCCATACTCCAGTTTCCCCAGATCCAATAGTGGCTTTTGGCGAATAATATTTTTGGTGTTGGTTTGTGAGTTTGATGCTGGTTCACCGGTGTGCATCCAGTGCCCGTGCTCAAAATCAGGATTATGAGGTTTTAGCGTTAGAACTTGGGAAGTTAGGCCTTATGATATATTCACTTATTTTGTTTGATTGACAATGAAACTTCTACTACTTTGACCCAAAAAAAAAAAAAAAAAAAATCAACCACTTTTGAATATTGAATGGTGTGTACATCTACTTTTACAATTAATTATTTCGACTCTTTGATTTTTTACATCTATCGTGTTCTGCCGGTGTCATACCCGCACTTTTTCTTGCCGTGCCACGTGCCCCAAAACAAACATCCCGCTTGGTCCACCTATAGAGATCGTGTTGCGTCATGCCTGAGCAGTGTCGCTCTTAAACATGCCGTGCGTGTGCCAGTCCCACCCGTTTGACTCCTCCAATTTGGCCTAACTTTATTACTGGATTACCTTTTTTTGAAACGATTACTAGATTACTTTCATAAACTTCTTGTTTTTTACAAATTTGTTGAGTTCTGAGTCAAATTTGTAGATCATTTGCTCGCCTCAGCAATAGTAATTTAAAAAATACAAAATTATCACTAAAGAATTAAAAAATCATTGAAACAAAAAAAAATTCATTGAATTAGCATTATTTTTATCTTTAGTACACTTTTAAAAACAATTGACGAACTAGTAGTTTACAAAAATCTAACGGAAAACCATAAAATATTAATATTAAAAGAAAATAGTATAAGAAATAATTCTATAATATAGTCATCCCCAATGAGCCATATTTGGATACCAGAAATGATAGAGCCACCGCACGCCGTGTAGGGCCTACTTTGGACTCCCACGGATGATTCGAGTCATTCAATAATTTAAAAAAAATTGAGTGAGCTTGTGAAAAATCAGCTCAATTCGATATATGTAGGTGCTCGATCCAATCTTTCCATTTTGAAAAATAGGAAAAAATGGAAAGATTGTTTTTTACGATTTTTAAAAAATGGGAAGATTAGATCGAGTATCTAAACATATCAGATTGAGCTGATTTTTCACAACCCACGCAATGTTTTTTAAAATCATTGAACGGTTTGGATCCTCCTCCTTGCAGCCCGGAGTGGGCCCCTCTATCATTAGAGAGTAAAGTTCTACTGGGACTCGGGACCCGTATATGGAGCTTCTTGGACATATCACGTGGAGCCACTTATTTGAAGAACATTATCCTATCTAGTATTCACATGTCCCATAATCTGGCACAAATTTCACTGGTTGATATTTGCTTGCTGAATTTCATGGATGAGATTCAAATCCCTCTAACCAGTTATGCACATACAATTAGGAAACCAGTAAATACAGAGAAAAGTAACTCAAACTACATTATAGTGGCACTAGCTCTCATACCACCAATTTAACTCCACCTTCATTCTGATTACTTTTCTGCTCAATTTGCCCACACCCATTTCCTTTTTCATCAGTTCCATTTGTTGTGAATCTTTTGATATCAAACTGTATGATCAAATTTACAGGTTTGATGGGTTTTAATATGGTCTGTGTTTACTTCTAATTTGCAAAAAAGTTAGCAATTTTATGACTTCAGTCCTCCAAAACCATTTCTTGATTCCTCTGGAGGATTTCACACAAAACCCAGATTGCAATTTCAGGGGGAGGGAACAAGAATGTGTCTCCCTCATAAAGAAATGCAAGAACTTGGAAGAATTCAAGCAAGCCCATGCCCAAACCCTCAAGTTGGGTATATTTTGGAGTTCTTTTGTTGCAAGCAATCTTGTTGCCACTTGTGCTCTCTCAAACTGGGGCAGTATGGATTATGCCTGCTCTATTTTTCGCCAAATCGAGGAACCGGGTTCGTTTGCATTCAATCACATGATCAGGGGCCATGTCAAAGACATGAACCTAGAACAAGCTTTACAGGTGTTTGATGAAATGCTTGAGTGTGGGGTGGAACCTGACAACTTCACATACCCAACTCTTCTAAAAGCATGTGCTAATTTGCCAGCACTTAAAGAGGGGAAACAAGTTCATGGGCACAGCTTTAAGCTAGGTTTTGGAGATGATTTATTTGTGCAGAATAGCTTGATCAACATGTATGGGAAGTGTGGAGAGATAAGTCTCTCTTGTGCTGTTTTTGATAAGATGGTGCAAAGGAGTGTTGCTTCATGGAGTGCCCTAATTGCAGCTCATGCTAGTTTGGGCATGTGGGGAAAGTGCCATGAGATTTTTAGGGGTATGAGTAGTGAAGGATGTTGGAGAGCTGAGGAAAGTATCTTAGTCAATGTGGTCTCTGCCTGTACCCATTTGGGTGCCCTTGATTTGGGAAGGTGCACACATGGGTCCTTACTTAGGACAATGTGTGGCCTTAATGTTGTAGTAGAGACTTCCCTTATGGACATGTATGTAAAATGTGGCTCTTTAAACAAAGGGCTATTTCTCTTCCAAAGAATGATAGAGAAGAACCAAATGTCCTACGGTGTAATGATATCGGGCTTAGCGATGCACGGGCAGGGCCTGGAAGCCCTAAAGTTGTTCGATGAGATGCTCGAACAAGGCTTGAAACCAGATGATGTTGCTTATGTGGGTGTGTTGAGCGCTTGTAGCCATGCTGGGCTTGTGGAGGAGGGTCTCAAGTATTTCGGAAGCATGAAATTGGAACATGGAGTTGTACCCACAGTGCAACACTACGGGTGCATGGTAGATCTCTTGGGTCGAGTTGGGAAATTGAAAGAAGCTTATGAGCTTATAAAGAACATATCCATAGAGCCAAACGAGGTCTTGTGGCGTACTCTTCTCAATGCTTGTAGGGTTCATCAAAATGTTGAGATAGGGGAGGTCGCTGCTAGAGAGCTATCCTTATCGGACTCAGGTAATGCCGGTGATTATGTGGTGCTATCGAATCTGTATGCACAATCTCACAGTTGGCGCGACGTGGCGAAAACACGAAAGGAAATGATGTGCAAAGGCTTGATCCAAACGCCCGGATTTAGCTTGGTTGAGATGAAGAGGAAGGTGTATAGATTTGTTTCGCAAGACGTGTCATTTCCCAAGTGTGATGGAATCTACGAGATGATTCACCAGATGGAATGGCAGCTGAAATTCGAAGGCTATTCGCCTGATACATCGGTAATTTTGCATGATGTCGACGAAGGAGAGAAGAGGCGGAGGTTGAGTAGCCATAGCCAGAAGCTGGCAATTGCCTTCGCACTGATTCATTCGTCTCAGGGTTCTCCCATAAGAATAGTCAGAAACATTAGAATGTGTAGTGATTGTCACACATACACGAAGCTCATTTCGTCGATCTACGATCGTGAAATTACAGTTCGCGATCGGAATCAGTTCCACCATTTTAAAGATGGGACTTGCTCTTGTAGAGACTGTTACCGTTGAATGGGTAACTTTTTAGCTCCTCCTTGTGGTGACGTTCCTATTTTTTTTTTCCTCCACCTCTTGTTCTCTACCAAATTTAGCTTTGGATCAACCAATGGTTATAGCGACTAGAACAGATATTGAAATGAACATAACTGTTTTATTTGTTATCATAACTGTTAGGTAGGTTGTCTAACAGGTGCTGTAAACTCCACTGTTGAAATGTCCATAATTTTCGATGGTTATGGGCATGGAGGTTGTGGTTGTTTAAATGCAGCCAAGATGCATGTGGAGGTACGAATTGAGGAGACGAGGAGATTTGACTCGGGCGACAGAAGCTCGACCACGTGGGGTCACCTAAGACTTAAAGAGTCTGATGTCATGTTAGATTTCTTGGAGGGTTCCAACCTAAAATCAATTGGCAATAAGTGGACAGTCTTTAGAGTATATTAACCAAACTTAGGGGCTTAGATGAGCAATGTGGACAACGTCTAACGTCAAAGATTTGTCAGTGTCGTTCCATCCAAATCCACTTGAATTAACCAAGATTGGAGGCTAAGATAAAAATCCCATGGGTCGTTCAGCTTATGCAATTATTGTTCATGTATCTATCAATGTCAGCAAGTGATTTTCGAAACAAATGTTGGTTCTGCGAGGTGTACTTAATGAATGATTCAGATCCCGTTGTGGGTTCAGGTTGAGGCCCAAAAAAAAATTGAGATTTGAAAGGGTTAGGTGGATAATGGTATAGAGGTGAGCTGAACCCATTGTTTCAATGATAAAAATTGATGTTTCATTACAACTTCTTGATTTGAGCCAACACATTTCATTCTTGTTTAAGAGAGGGTTAGGTGGATAATAGTTGACTATTTTCTTTTCTTTTGCAAAACTCGGTGAATATTACTATTGAATAGTTATAATATGACGTGCTTTTTCTAAGACAACATTAACTAGAGACACATTAATGTTTGAGTTAATACCTTCATTAAGATGTAGTATTATATTTTTTCTTGTGAGTGGATAAGACGTTCGAGTTTGCTCGTTTGTGGGTCTCTTCTAAGCTTACAATAATACTTAAAATCATCCATTTTGCAAATCTTGTCAATTAAGTAAATTATCCGAGTAAAAAAATATTTTAATCAAACATCGATAGCTAGATGAACAATATGGAGTTGTTGATAGAAAAATAGACCGACACAAAATGATTTGGAACTTAAGCTGTCCATTTTTTCTGCACATATCTATTGTGTTCATTCATGCTATTGATGTTCGCAAGCTGATTGTTTTAAATGGATAAGCTACGTGACAACGATCCATAGAAAGTAAACGGTTCTAATCATTGTTATAAATCCATAAAAGGCTCACAAAAACTCAAATTTGATCGGATCCGACCCTAAGAAAACCAGACGGGAGATTGGTCCTTAAGACTTTGGGCTGGCTCTGATCGTGTAGAAATTGGATACATCTCTGACAACGACAAAGAATTGAAAACGTTGGATTTTGATCCATGTCCCAACTATTCTCCTACGTACTATATTGATAAAAATATTACACTCAATGAAAAAGGTCGAATATATCATAGTTAAATGGGTGTTGACAAAGTAGATTAATTCTAGAGTCTGCTAGTCATGGTTGGTACGTGTCGTGTTAATTTGTTCCATATCATCGTTAGCAATCACGAAAGTCGAACAATGAAGACCAACAAATACAGAAACACAGAGACGATAAATGGGTGTTGACAAAGTTATCCGATCTGCACCTTCAAGAACTTTCATAGGAGTACGTGGCAGTTTGTGAGGGTCAACATACTAAAAAAGCTTTGAGCAAGGAAAAACGAAGACTAGATTGAACCCAAATCAATAAGACCAAGAAATAAGAAGTAAAATGAAATAACAAGGTGTATACAGTTCAATGAGACATTTTATATGACAAACCGGTAAAAAGATCATTTGATCACTAATTCAATTAGTCTAATTGCAGAGATCCACTTCTGGGGGACTCCGGTTTTGCGCCTAGCGGTCAGTCATGGTGGTGGTTGTTAATGGCGTGTTGCGAGTCTCTTCGCTACCGAGATCCACATCTGGGGGATGTTGGTTTTGGGCCTAACGGCTAGGCGTTGTGCTTGCGATGGCCGATGATCCTATGCTCTTGCAGATCTGGTGGGTTTGCTAGGTCGATTGTGCTTCTACTGGCTGTGGAGGTGGTAGTAGGTGGTGGTAGTGTTGTGGTGGTGCTGTTGTCTGTTTTGTTTTATTTTGTTACAGGTGGCTGTTTGATGTTCGGTGGCGGTTGATGGCGGATGCAGGTGGTGGTGTGTGGTGTTTGGGTTTGGGGCAGCAGTAGGTGGTGGTGTGGTGTAGCAGCAGTGGCAGTGGAGGCTTCGATGTGTCTGTTGGGGGTTGCTAGGGTTGGGGTGGGGCGGCCTGTGGTGGGGTGGCCGGGCCGTTTTTCGGGGTAGCAACAGGGGCTTGTTCCCGGGGCTCCGAGGACGATGGTAGTAGCAGCCCATCTCACTCCAGGTGGCCGCGGTTGGTGGTGGGTAGGGTTGCTATTAAGGCTGGGTCATGTTGTCTATGGGTTGGTCTCCGGCTAAGCCTATATTGTCTATAGGTTATGCCTTTTAGTTTTTGGGTTAGGGTTTCGGTGTTTTGGGCTTAATTGTTGTATTTGGGTTTTAGGTTTCTCGTGGGCTTCATTGTTGTATTTAGGAAAAATGACAGCCCAGGATTAGAATTCCCGTTTAGTGATTGGTAAGGACGTGGTTTTCTGTTAATGACTGGTAAGGATTAGTGAGTAGCTTTGTACTCGGTAAATTTTGGAAATGGGCTCATCCTTTTGGGTAATTTGGGCCCCCAAAGTGTCCTGAGACATCATTTCCCCTTGTATTTATGTCTATTTAGACCCCTTTAGTGTTCTGGGCTTGGCCCATTGGGTGCTCTGTTGGTTTCTAGCCAACTTGAACTTTGCTTTGTAATCTTTTTTCATTTCAATAAAATTTTTGCTTCGCTGTTAAAAAAAAAAAAGTTGACTTTTCTCTTGATGATGGTCAAAACTTTCATTGTTTAATAATTTCTTTTAAAAATTACAAAGTTAGATTGATTTTGCTAATTGAGAATAGATAAGGTGTTGTAATTTATTTATCTATCATTACGTAATATAATTACTACTTTCTTTATAAATAGCCCAAGAAAAACCATAAAGCAAGACCCCCCTAAAATTTATCATTTTATCATGACTTGAAGAAAGTGTTATATATTTTGGGTTTCAGGAAAAAGAAGCAGCAAAGATCAATTTTCAATATGCATTTCATGGACCTCTAGCTAAGAAGATAATGGAAACTTAATTGGAGAAAGGTCAACACAAGCAATTGAATCTGGAATGTCATAGAAGTGTCCAAACTGCGGGAGAACTTGATGGTGGACAGAGTTTATGAATTGCCAGAGTATTCTCAGATATCCTAAAGAAATATGCATTGTTCTACCACATACTATTAGAGACCAAGGAAGACAATTGTAAATGTTTTTTGTTGGAAAAAATCTTATTATATTTTTTAGGATGGTTCTGGAAAGTTTATATTGGCCTTTAGATCAAATCGATCCTAACCAACAATTGAGGAGTTAGAAGCCTTTATAAAGGCAAATAATCTCATTTACGAGACATCGGGTAATGAGTAGCAAATCTCTATTCGTAAGAACATACTATATAGAGAGCGAGAAGACAGAGCAAGAGTTAGAATTTAACAACTAAGGTGCGCAAATAAATAGAGGAAGCCTTGAGGTTCCATTCCGAAGAGTCGATTTGGGCTCTAAAACTTTTAGGGTGACTCTTTTTCATCATTGCTATGTTTATATATATGCTATCCCCTAACATGCATTAATTGTCTTGCCATAATCTAGAGCTTCTTGCGCCACGCATTTGTTATAAGGGAAAGAGAGCGATGATTACCCAAAACTGTCCTATACGGGCTCAATCCTATGACCTTTCAAGAGAATATGATAATGTCACTTCGACTTAAAAGGGTCCGGGCATGTATTTTTTTAAAAATTTGCAAAATTCGGGGTGTTTATTTTTTAATTTAATATTGGTGGAGATTAATCAATACTATACAAAAGTCAAAGTTGTTAAAAGGAACTTTTTCTGATTTCAATTTCACAAACAAAAATTGTAACTTTCAATTCCCAAGAAAAATGGGGTTTAAAGTTTAAAAAATTGGTCTAGGGTCTACTATAACATGTTTTTAACCCATCTAGTCCATCTATTAAATTTGTAACCCCATAGTCCACTAATAATATTTGATAAGGCCTTAAATCCACGTCACTTAAAAAAGGAATTAGTCCATGGCAAAAATACCCTTCCCTTTTCAAATCCCGTTTATTCCATTATCCCCTTTTCCCTTTCAAACCACGCCATTTACATTTGAGAGAGAGAGAGAGAGAGAGAGAGAGAGAGAGAGAGAGAGAGAGAGAGAGAGAGAGAGAGAGAGAGAGAGAGAGAGAGAGAGAGAGAGTCAACGGTGATCGCGATCGACTCCTATTCATTCTTCTGTTTGGTTTCTCTTCGTGCTTTCGACTGAATATTTTTGTGTTCATCCAAGGTGCATACGTTTGAAGTTAATTTAATCTCGTTCCAATTTTGTGATTGATTTGGTTGTTGGTTAGTGATTCACGGTTTCGATTATCTGATATCGATCTCTTTTTTATTTTTAAAGTTGTTATATAGTAATATGTTTTAATTTTGTACATATGAGAGTTATATGTTAAAACTGGATGAGGCTGTGAATCACAGGGTACATATGAGGTTATATGTTGAAATCATAGGGTACATATGTGGTTATATGTTGAAACCTTACTTTGAAAGTATAGTGGTCAAATGAGGTTATATGTTACACAGGGCAGAAGTTTGCATATAACGTTATGAGATGTCTCTTTTTTTGGATTTAGAAAGGACAGAATTTGATATATAACGTTATATGGTATGCACTTTCGGAGTTACATAGGACAAATGTTCACATATAACTATATATATGTGTTTATAACATAGTTCAGTTATTGTCAAATAACTGTATCTTTCAGTTATGGTGGCATGATGTTATTTGGTTTGTGTGTTATTATTTGTGCAGTTGTGTCATGGATTTAACAACCATGTTGCTTTGTAAGTATGAGTTGCAGATTCTTCCGGTGAAGTTATCGAGGGGAAGTTACCCTCCACGGAATAGGAGGCCAGTTGGTCGGCCTAAAGTAAAACGCATTTGTTCAAACCAGGGCAATAAAATGTGAGAGGTGACACAAGGCACTACAAGAAAAATGAAAATTGGTGACGAAAAAGTGGCGACAAAATTTAATTTCGTCACTAAATGAGTATATTTGGTGACGAAAAAATAAATTTGTCACTGTTTTAACATCTTCCTTGACAAAATAATTTCGTCACCAAAGGGTACCCATTTGGTGACGAAATACATTTTTCGTCACCAAAAGCTTAAAAAATGTGATGAAATTATTTTTCGTCACCAAAGATAATCATTTGGTGACAAAATATCGTCAAATGAGACCAATTTAGTAACAAAATATTTTTTTCGTCGCCAAATGCTTAACTTTGGTGACAAAAAATAATTTCGTCACCATTTTAACACTTTCAGTGACGAAAAATATATTTCGTCGTTAAATGGGTACCTTTCGTGACGAAATTTATGAATTGCGCTTTGTCACTAAATATATTTCGGACACGACTTTTTACTAAAAACTCCGATTGACATAATTCAAATTGGGTTTGAATAATAACTCAATTGCCTACAACTTTTATGTTTATCAAAATTACATTCGAAATATATTTTCATGTTAAACATATATGTTATATATTAGATATTTCAAATATTTACTGAAAAGTGTGTGTGGTGCAGTTGGTTGGGGCTTATGCGAAAAACTCAAGGGACTTGGGATCGAAACCCAGTAGGAGCAAGAAAGAATGATTTTTTTCCCATATGAAAACGTCTTTTGCAAAGAAAAATTTCGTCACCGATTTCTTATATTGGTGACGAAAATTTTGGTCACCCATGTGACCCATCGGTGACGAATTTTTTCGTCGTCAAACAGCACAATAAGTGAGGAAAAAAATTTCGTCACCAATTATTCACTTTTTGGTGACGAAATATTTCGTCATCAAAAGGCACTATAGGTGACGAAAAATAGATTTCGTCATCAGGTAGGAATCCTCGACAACCTTTAGTCGATAAATTTTTTTTCGTCACCAATATTTTTTGTGACGAAAAACATGCAATTTGTGACGATTTTCATTCGTCACCCAATGTAAATTTTCTTGTAGTGAGGTTATGAAGCACAATCGAAGGACATGCAAAGCGCCAAGCATATATGAGGCAAAGAGCCAAGTAAATGATAAAATAAAAAACAGATTATGATGAACAATAGAATAAAGTTGGATGAAACAAAGAGCCGAGTCATGTTTTGATTGTTCTAGCTTGTTTGTTTTTGTTTGGCAAATAGAAGAAAATAAAGTTGAAGGATTGTTTTCTTTTTCTTTTTTTTTTTGTAGAGATTCTTGAATAGTACATTATTTTTGTTGGAACAAGGATAAATAAAGAGAGTACTTTTTGTGGACATGAGTTTGTATACTGTGAACAAATTTTGACTTATAGCATTATATGTGAATATTATTGGTATATAACTAAGTTCAAAAATTGACAAATAACCTTATATGTCAGTTATGTTGGCATGATACAAAGTTCAGAATTACACATATAGCATTATATGTGTTTTTATTAAAATAAAATAGATTCCAGATTGACATATATAACCATAAATGTCTCATATGTATCTATGTGGTTGACAACATATAGAAAACAGATTTGGACATATAACCAAATATGTCAGACATAGTGGCATGGTACAGAGTTCAAATATACACATATGGCAATATATATGTCCATAAAGCTAATACAGGATATCCATAGATAACCATATATGTCTCATATCTATCTTTATTTTTTTATAACATATAAAGAACAGATTGGGATATATACAGTTATATGTCCACTTTGTTGGCATGAGTATTTTACAACATAGTACCAAAATGTAAAAGACCATTAATATTTCCAAATTGCTGAACATATGAAAAATAAGGGGAGATTTATATGATTCATTAACAAGTAACAATCTTTAAAACCATTATTGCCTCCGTCGATCAAAACACGTGTTTCCCAACTAGTACATAGTATAGATTGGGATAAATGACCATATATGTTCGTCTTTTCAATAATACACATGCAGAGAACACATTTGGACATATTGGGAGTTCAATAATACACATATAATACAGATTGAGAGTTCATTAATACACATATAACTATGTCTCATATCAATATCTGTTTTTGATAAAATCTGGGAAAAATCCTGAAGAAAAAGCATGACTACGCCTCCGCTGCAATCCCACGTGCTGCTATTGCAGCGGACCGGTCCGTATGGTGGCGGGGAAGGTCGTTGGTGGTGGTGAAGGGGATGATGAAGGTGTCGACGGCTGTGGTAGCGGCAATGGAGGGCGGGAACTCGGCCATGTGACAAAGGGTAGCGCCGAGGAGGAGAAGGAGTGCACTGGTGGTGAGCAGGCGAGGAGGAGGAGTGCACTGGCAGCGGCGACGAGTAATCACACACACAGAGAGAGAGAGAGAGAGAGAGAGAGAGAGAGAGGGGCCGTGCTCCAAAAGTCTAGATCTAGAAATGTTTCTAAGGTTTCTCTTTATATGAGTGGTTATATAGGATGAGTATAATGGACTAGAGGGGTTAGGAAAGTGCTATAATGAACGTCCCAAAAATTCTCCAAGGTTTGGGAGACATGCACAAGCCAAAACCCATTCTCCAAAAATGCATTTGCAAAGTTGATGAAAGGAGAGGTAAAAAAGGACCTCTAGAGTTCGTTTTTCCTATTCTCTTTTTGGCCTTTTACATTTTCCTTATATTCAAAAGACCCAAATGTCCTCTCCTTTTATGCTAATAACAAACCCATATTGGACACAAAATGGGAAGTACGTACTTTGGCTACGGCATGGCAATTTTTTTCTTGTTTTTCAGTTGCTACTAGTATTTGTTTCCCCATAATGATGGCTTGTACTCAACAGAAACTGAGTTGATCTTAGGTTTTTTTTTTTTTTTTCTTGTTTTGGTTTCAAGGTTTTTTTTTTTTGGCGTTACAGCCAAATACAAGAAATTAATCTGTTTTTCAACAAATTTTATGGAAAATTTTATTTCAACCAAAACATACAGAGAGGATTTTTTGTGTCACAAACTAAACCTTACAAAATTGATTAAACCATTACTTATACACATTATATCCTGTAATAAATGATCAAGGGCAACATGGTAAAAAACTAACTCATAATTTATTTTCATCACATATCTCCTAAACACTACTCCTGTTGCAACAAACATTCTGCACATATAATCCAAATACTTGAACGGATTCAAAATACATTTTGACCATAATCCAAAAAATCAAAGAATTGAAAATGAAAAGGCAAAATGTAGGCTCCCAAACACCGCTTAAAGAGGTAAGATGAAAGTGTTTTACATTGTACCAGCCGTAGTAAATTCTAGATTATTACTACTAAAGTAGGAAAAGTAAGAAGTTGTTTGGCCAGCCCATTGATATATTCATAGTCTTTTGCATTTATGTGTGAAGGTCTATATTTGACAAGGTAATTGATAGAGTACCTTACGTCCCTACCCTACTCTATGGTAGTTTTTTCGTGAAAATATATTTTGTTCTTATGGCTCAATAACTCAAAAAGTCGAAGGACCTCTATTAAAAACTATTTTGATATCGTCCTTCCCCTAAATGAAAACTATTTTATCAATACTTATGGCTAATTTTCCCACAAAGGGCCTCAAAATCTTGAATATTTAGCAAAAATATCTCTAAACCCAATTAATTTTTAAATGCTAAAGTTCAACTACCATTAAATTTTTTTCCCTGCACCTGGAAATAAATAGGCCGAAAAGTATACTACTCCATATGACAAAATACCAAGCTAAAAAACAAATGAAATAGACATAGTTAATGAACTAAGTGGATTAATCATACGAAATCTCTCATACGGTCCTCATTGGTACATAAAACACCGAGTCGGCTAGCTCCCACAACGAAGCTCATTTTGGCTGTTCAATTATATATATTGAACAAAATGGGACGGAATGAGTACATAAAACATTGAACAAAATGGGACGGAATGAGTACATAAAACACTGAGTCGGCTAGCTCCAGGAGTTCCTTTTTGTTTGGGGGATATTTCCTTGAGAAGAACTCAATTTAAAGAAAAGAATTAAGCCAGATTCAGAATCAACATCGGCAAGAGTAACGTAAGCGTTGTTAGCACTTTCGGGTTGGGATTGTGGATGATGCGCTGAAGTTGCTTCACTAGCTGGTATGGAGGGACGTCTAGCACTTTCGGCAACCAGGATCTTTTCAAAGTCCTAAAAGAAATTGCGTATAGGAAGACGCATTCAGAACCAGCCTACAACAAATCTGGTTCGATTGATGTTCTCCACTAACCACAAGGATATAGGGACTCTAGATTTCATCTTCAGTGTCATCGCTGGAGTGATGGGTACATGCTTCTCAGAATTGATTTGTATTGAGTTAGCACGACTGGATGATTAAATTCTTGGCGGGAATCATCAACTTTATAATGTTCAAGTAACTGCTCACACTTTTTTTAATGATCTTTTAGGGTTATGCCAGCGAACGATAGGTGAATCGTACGTAATTGTTCTGTTCTGATTCTGATAGGTGCGCCTGATGTTGCATGCTTAAGCGCACCTCCTTTTCCATTAATAAGGTAGTCGAAAGGCTATTAAATTTTGTTGCAGTGCCACCTAGGTCGCTCAAGAGTCCTCGCCCATGTCCAACCCAACTTTATGAAACTTAAGCCCACTTGTTTCATGTTCGAATCAATTGAATGGCATTCAGCCACGATACCAAATTTAATGAATACGAAATATTTTGCGATTTTAACCATAATTCAAGGATCTAATGAAAAGCCAAATCTGAATAAATAATTTCTTTCACCTTTATGGTGTTGATCTGAATTCATCATTCACATAAGGACCCAAAATAATTAGCAACAGTAGGTTTGAATTGACGATCAGGGGAGGATAAGTTGTTTCATGTGGTGCCCTATTAAGCCATTAATTAGGTTCTTCAAGAAGATGAAACGAAGTTTCACTGATCAAGAACTATGTATTATTTGTGGGTTTGAACTTCAATCTAATATAGAACTATGTATTATTTGTGGGTTTGAACTTCAATCTAGTATAGATTTCAACCTAGAGCTCATTAGGAATCCGAATCCATTTCACAGACTTTTTAGATTGTCGTGTTTGGGCCTCTAGCTTGCCTCACCCATCTCCTCTAGTTTGATGCTGTCCTTATGCCTCTCCTTTTCTTTCCTTCACGACCTGTTTGGCAGCAGGATATAAGACCCAGATATCTCCCTAGCCGGATATAAAAATCTGGGTGGAGGAATATCCGGTATTCACGGAATATCCGGTATGGTATGTAGTCATATATTATATTGTGGAGTATCTATTTGTGCTTTTCAAGGCTGGGATTTTAGATTGGTGGGGCAGGCTACATGATAATCAGGAGGACATGATACCCCTAAAATCATTTCTTGATGCCTTAATCTGTTCATGTGGATACAACCTTTTCTCCTCCCATCTTTCGTGACTATAAATAGAGAAAAGAAGGGTATCGGAATCATGTCGAATTTCACCTTTACTCCCAATTACAAAGGACAACCAAATTTAGGGCGGCCATTTTGATACGAAAAAACCTCACTGACTTTGAGCCCAACTCAGGAGAAAAGAAAGAAGACGAAGGATACACTCTGTCTCGGAATGGAACCAATGACGAAAGCATACTCACTTTAAGAGCTAAGCGTGGGCGTAGACCCCTTCTTGGCATCAACAAAGGAGCTGGCAAAGCAAACCAACTTTTTGGAGCTGAAAGAACAGCAGAATGAGTAATTTAAGGCCTACATCACCAAAATGGGCTTTCCGGACAAAATCAGCATTCAAATCTATTGGGGTTTCTCACTTTCAATGTAGTTAGTCCAATCTAAGGACTTAACAGGAGGAAATACAAAGAAGCATTTGGGTATCCCAGAATACATTTTAAGAAGCATTTGGGTATCCCAGAATACATTTTCGCTAAACTCATACTCATTACCTCTACCTTGTACATAGTCAATGAAACTTACAAGTACTAAAATGGACTTGTATTGTTACCCCTATCAAACAGGTCCTCCAAATTTACTTCTATAAGATTACAGTGGCCACCTAAACTCAAAATGACACTTTTTTAACTATAAATCAACGTACACAAGAGGATCACCTTATTTGATCTGTACTGAAGAAATGGCTGATGTAACTTCCTTGGTCTGCGGATCACTGCTTTCCAAAGAAACACCACGAGGATCTTCTCTCACAAGCAAGGCCAAAACATTAAGTGAACTCCATGCTTTGCTGACTTCGCTGCTTGAATTACCTAAGGTGACAGCAAAAACAGCATCAAAACCACCGGCTCCGGGAACACCGGCCAATAGAACTCCTTCCATATTCATAGTAGCATCCAAAAGCTGAGTTTGTGATTCAGGTTCTATCTGCGAATTTGAATAGGAAAAACAGTCAAACAGATAACGGTACGGCATGACACATGTACTTCACAGAGGTTTTTTTTTGGATGATGAATTCAGATACTTTAAAGAGTTTACCTTCTAATATCTGTTTTGTTTCCTATTTTCAATCAAATTGGTGTCATACGATCCTGTTTTCTATTTTTCTCAGTGTAAAACTTCAATTGTTGTGGCCAAGAAGGTCATGGCACTGGCATGATCTATACAGTTGGAGTAGGAGTTTCTATGGTGTCAAATCTCCCTGAAATGGATGTTCTTCAATCAAGCCCATCAGGACACAAACCCCCAACCCCCCCCCCCCCCCCCCCCCCCCAAAAAAAAAAAAAAAAAAAAAAGAAAAAGAAAAAGAACCAAAAGAAATAACGTATATACAGCAAAACAGGCTTCCTGCAAACTTCGGACAAAATGATTGTAAAAATGAATTACAGCAACAATAAACTACATCTCACAGTTCAATAAACCATAGACCAGCACTTATTATTTGGAATAACCAGTTTACGCTGGAAAACAATTATGACATAATTCACATATTTGTGTGTGTATATGTAAACATAAAAGTAATTCACCAGAGCATAGCCCAAATCCACAGGGAGGGTTGGCAAGCTACGCGTGCGCGCGCCCACACACACACACACACACACACACACACACACACATATATATATATATATATATATATATATAGAGAGAGAGAGAGAGAGAGAGAGAGAGAGAGAGAGAGAGAGAGAGAGAGTCCCCTTCTCCTAAGGACCACCTTAATTTAATAAAATAAGGACCTCCCTTTCCCGATCGAATTTCGATGATCCGAGCCGCTCAATGTGTTCAGAGCGTGATTTTAAGGATACACGCAAGAAATCAGCAAAAAAAAAGATCGGGAAGGACTTCATCCGAGCAGTTTTTGTTTATTTTTTTATCAAACGGTTCAAATTAAAACTGCTCGGATGAAGACCTTCCCGGTCTTTTTTTTTGCCGATTTCTCGCGGATACCCTTAAAATCACGTTCTGAACACATTGAGCGGCTTGGATCATCAAAATTCAAACGGAAAATGGGAGAAATGGAGAGGTCCTTATTTTAACTAAAATAAGGACCATCTTATTTGAAAATGACTGTATATTATATATATATATATTGATAAGTAGAAAAAAGCTACATATAAAATCTGCTAAACAACTTCGAGTCTTTGACTAATGATGGGACTAATTGAACATTGAATTAGCAAACTTTGTCCTAAAAAATCATACCAAAAAGGTCTTCTCAGATAACTACTATTTTATCATTTTTCGCTGGACACCTATATTCTAGATATATCCTGAATTATGTAGGAATAAGGAAGGCATCCACATTGCAGCCAGTTGACCAAGCAATCAAACAATTTTTTTATGAGAATGGAAGGAAATATAGTTGCCAAAATTTTCATTAATAGAAGAAGAAAGGGATAAAAAGTATTCAACCTAATACAGATACATAATAGAATATACTCGTGTGTGTGTGTGTTTGTGTGTGTACAGAGAAAGAGAGAAAAAACTACCAAGAAGGAAAAGAAGGGGAAAAGGAGGAGACAAGAATCCAAGTAAAGAGAACCTACCGGTATCCCTGCAGCCTCACCCATCAAACGCATGAGATGCCTGATCTCAAGCATAGCGTCTCTTGCCCCGAACAACGCTTTGACAACTTCTTCTTCCCTTGGGTTGCTGGTTTGCTCCATCCACTGTTCATTCAACAAGCATTTATAACGTCATCTAAGCAATTCTTCTGCGTTTATAATGTCATCTAAATTCCTAGAAGAATTCCGCATGGTTGAAAGAATCTTTAATGAGTTAACTAGTTAGAGAAAGTGTACATCATGTGCGCCAAAGAGATAGACTAAAGAGAAAACAAACAAGGCCACCACTTGTTTTGACAGAAAAAGTTACCAGACGTGGTGGTGGCCTGGAGGGTGTTGAATTTCTAAAGTGGTGGTCGTGGTTCCACTTCAAAGAAACGAAGTAGGCAGAGGTTTAGGTGATCACATGTGCCATTGAGAGAGAGAGAGAGTATGTGAAGGTGATGGTGGGTGTTTTAGTCTAGACAAGAGCCAGTGTGTGGACGGTGGCTGACCAATCCAATGTGCTCTTCTTCAGGATGGGGGCAATGAGCAAACAGAGACAAGAAATCAGAGGCCCAGAAAAATGGACTTCAAATATGGGCATTATACAATTATCTCTCAATGAAGAACTGGACGAATAATTAACTGCAACAGTTATTCCTACCAGGCCACGAAAGAAAAACATTTCAAACCCGTCATAATTTGTTCTCTTTGAATCCAAGAAATTTCATGTCACTGGTCTTTAGACCTTGAGCTGGACAAATATTCGAGGACGAAATTTGGTTGTAGGATAACAGATCTTAAGGTGCTCTGTTGTGCCTATTTTAGTGGAAGAAGAAACATTTCTGATTTCATTTTTTTTCCCCTTTCTGTACTAAAAATGGTAAGACTCGATAGT
The DNA here is from genome assembly GCF_030253575.1 of Rhododendron vialii. NCBI lineage: Eukaryota > Viridiplantae > Streptophyta > Magnoliopsida > Ericales > Ericaceae > Rhododendron > Rhododendron vialii. Next base: position 15,777,095 of record NC_080567.1, on the reverse strand, counting down.
GGGAGAGATTCTTTTACTGAGTTGACAAAGGGCACATTTTAAAACATAGCCAGCACAAGAGTTGAGTAAGCAGATTGCAGTACGAAGTTGGAGTCTATGGAGATATCAAGATAAAGAATACTCTTCTCACAAATATGCTCAATATGAATAATTCTCAATCAGTTAAACATCTGAAAAACTTCGAATACCTCTCCTCACAAATCACTACAGGTATAACACATCTAGGAATTACCTTTTCTGATCTGTGCATGCTGCAGTTGAAGATAATAGATTTATACAAATCCCAATGTTCTTTAGCCACTGTGCTTAAACTATTGAGGTGCATTTCAAGTGCTGAATTTGCTTCTGACAACTTTCTCCACATTTCCAGGGCGTTCTGAGGTTGAGACTTTTGCCACTTCTTGACAGCACCCACCATTGATACTGTGGATGATCCTCCAGTTCCGGGTTCTCCGAGTAACTGCAAATGCATTACAATCAGTGTCAATGAAAGAAAGTAACAAAGAAACAGGCTCTCAAGTTTTTAGAGAATATATAACAGCTCCTGGTGTTGATTTTTTTTTTTTTTTGGTCCCAATCCATATGGAAAAAGAGAAAAGTAATTGAAATATCCTTTCATCCTTTTCCTTAATTTCTGTTTGATATCATGGCTGTTATAGGGTTCCCTGCTATGTTTATCAATTGGGTGAAGAAATGTGTGACCTCTGCCATGTTCTCTGTGGTGATCAATGAAGGATTGAGTGGCAAGTTGGCTGGGCAAACAGGGTACGAGCATCTCCAACCCATCCTCTGTTCTTCCATATCTTCCTCTATTTCTCTATTTTGGAGGAAATCCACACTCCAACCCATCCTCTATTTTGGAGGATCAAATTTGATACTCCATATATAGAGTATGGGAAAAATAAAATGGAGAATCCTCCAAAACCACTTTTTGAATATAAAATGCAAAAAGTATTAGATTTGCATTGAAAGTGAATAATGATTGGAGGAAAAGTGAAGAAATTTTTGAAATAGAGATGAATATAAAGATATAGAGGTTTGTGATTGGAGTTTGTATGAATAGTAAACTTCTCTATATCCACTTTTTGATTGAAAAATATTAATTCAATCATCTCAAATGAAGTAATAGAGGATGTTGGGTTAGAGGTGCTCAGGCAAGGGGATCCCATCTCCTCTTACCTGCTCTTAATTATCATGCAGGGTTTTTCTTCCTTGTTAAATCATAGAATTGCTTACGGCAGTTTTGCATATCACTTGCAGCTCTCTCATGTTATTTTCGCTGATGATCTCTTTATCTTATGTGGGGGCAGATGCTACCTCTTTCCATTTGGTGAATGATGTGTGGGCTGATTTCCATCTTTTGTCTGGGCTTAAACCAAATTTGCTGAAAAGCAGAGTCTTCTTTTCTGGGGAAAAAGCTGTTTTGTATGATATTCTTGCCATCCCAGGAGGGATTCTACCTGTTTGGGAGTGCCTTTAATCACTACAAGACTCCATGCTTTAGACTGTCAGTACCTAGTTGATAAAATTCTCCACAGAGTGCAGTCATGGGCCAATAAAAAGCTTTCTTATGGTGGTAGGGTGCAGCTTATCAAGTCTGTCCTTTGCAGTACTCAGATTTACTGGAGTTCAATCTTTATCTTGCCTCATAAATTCCTCAAAGATATTGAAGCGTTTTGAAGCATTTTTTGGTCTGAAACTGAGCTAAAATCCTCAGGAGCTAAGGTGAAGTGGGAAGATGTGTGTGCTCCCAAGTAGTGTTCTAAATGGCGGCCGCCGAGGCCGCCAAGGCGCTTGGAGGTGCCCTGCCGCCACGCCAATACCCCTTGGCGTTTGATTTGGCGCCCAGGGAGGTTTGGCGGTGTTTGGCGGCCGCCTAGGTGGCCATGGAGGTCTTGGCAGCGCCGTCGGCGTCTTTGGAGGCCTTTGGCGGCCTAAAATGTATAGTAAGATCAAGTTTTGGAAGGGTATGGAGGAGAAGAGTTAGAGGAAGGAGATGAACTTTGAACTTGGCATTAGGGATCTCCGATCTCGTTTAGTTCTACTTATTGTCTTATTCAACTTATTAGCTAGTTGCTACTACTTAATTTCATTTGGGTTTGTACTTTGAAGTTTGAACATTAAACTTTGCATTATGGTTATTCTACTTATTGTCTTATTAAACTTATTTGCTAGTTGCTACTAAATTTCATTTGGGTTTGTACTTTGAAGTTTGAACTTGCATTATGGATACATGGAATATAGTTTTATTGGATAATGGTTTGTTGGAAAAAAAAATAAAAAATCCGCCGAATTGCTTGGCGCCGCCTAGGCGGCTTGGCGCTTGGAGGTGGGTCTCCGCCCGACTACCACTAAGCGCCATTTAGAACATTGCTCCCAAGGCTGAAGGAGGTTTGGGTTTTAGAGTCCTTAAAGATTGGAATAAGGCTGCCATGTCTAGGCACCTTTGGGACATTGCTAAGAAAGCAGATGCATTGTGGATAAGATGGGTTCACACATATGTTATTAACAAACAATGCTTATGGCACATGAGGATTCCCCCTTCATCCACTTGGATGATTTTCCAACTTAGGGACATGGTTCAACCTTGGATCAAGCATGTAACTGGAAATGGCACTGGAACTTTCCTCTGGCTGGACAACTGGCACCATCTAGGGCCTCTCTTTTCTAGATTTGGTGAAAGGGAGGTCTTCAATTTGGGAAGATCTTTGCATGCCAAAGTTGATTCTGTCATAAGGAATAACCTCTGGTTTTGGCCTAGGAGACGAAACTCTGTAACCAAGGAGATTATGGATAGCAGTCCCAGTTCCTTGGTTCCAAATTCAACTAATGAAGATTCTGTTGTCTGGGTTTTGAATGCTCAGGGGTTTTCTATCAAGTCTGCTTGGGAGGCTATAAGATTGAGCAAACCTGTTGCTCTTTGGTGGAAGGTGATTTGGTTTAAGTTTCATATTCCTAGATGGGCTATCATTGATCCGATGGTTGGCTATTCAAGGTAGGCTTTCAACCAAAGATTGTCTTCAGAGTGGGGTTTGATTTCTGAGGATATGTGTGAGCTGTGTGGTTCTGCTCCTGAGAATCATATTCATCTGTTTTTTAGATGTCCCTTTTCTGCCTACATTCTGGGAGAGTTGTGAGGAGTTGTGGTTATTCCAAAAGGCTCGTTAGCCTAGATCAGGAGGTCAGAAGTCAGATGGGCTAGTCAACATGTGATTGGGAATGGGCTTCAGCAGTCTATATATAAACTGGTGGTTGATGCTACTTTATGTCAGGTTTGGCTAGAAAGAAATGCCAGGATCTTCAAGAGAATGCAGAGGGATGTCCACTCTGTCCTTGCTGTGGTGCTGGCTGATCTCAGAAGTGATCTGAGCTCTTGGAGGAAGGTTAAGTGCAGTGTCAAGAATCAAAGGCTGTGTTCCTTGTGGAACTTGTACCCTAATATTTTTTTTTGCCAGTCTAGAAGGGCTGTGGAGGTGGTTGTTGGTGGGCTGGGATTCATTTTCTGTTGGATGTAGAGTGTTGTTTGCTTTGTTGCTGTCTTTCTCCTAGGAAGCGGTTTTTTGTGAGTTTTTTTGTTTTTGTTCTGATGACTTAGGGAGTCCCTAAGTGACCTTGCTGTAATTAATGTTGGTTGTTCTTGGAGCAATAAAATTTAACTTACCCAACAAAAAACAAATTAATAGTTTTGAAAGGATATGCTTCATTAGGAACCAAGGAAAAAGGATGAAAGGATATGTTAGCAAGGTCCTTATGAGAAAGTAGCTGTGAGTTATTGACAAACATAATTAATTACGAGGGAAGTGGCATTTTTTCATCGAAGTATTTGGTCATAAAACATATCAACGTCTCCCGTGTGACCATGGGGTTCCAAATTACTATGGACGCAGAATTTATGGTAAACAGTATTGTACTTACAAGATTCATCAATGGTGGCAATGAAAATTTACTCCTCTGATGGTCCCATTTTCCATTCATGACATCCCCAATGACTTCCTCTAATTCTTTACCATGAACTGCATCCTGCAACTCCATATTAGGAGAACTCATAAGAAACATTCTGGTAAAAGTACTTAAAAAAATGCAATCCCACAGCTGAATACTTGAAGCCATTATTCTTCAGACATATTTAATTTTCTTCACATAATTTACACAAAAAATAAAATAATTAGACTGCATCTCATCAATTCCTTCATCGAAACCCCGCGTGAAGGGTGAATCATTAGAATCAAGTGCAAGGTCCTTGGCTAGCCCATTCAGGTAATCTAATCCATAGCTCAAGTCTGTCCTCAATCCCTCATGGCTCACACCAACCTAAATCCTGAATTGACAAGGCCACGATTAGGTCAATGACCTTCTCAGAGGCCACAAACAAACAGTGATTAAATTAACTATCTCTGAAAGAAAAACCTACAACCGCAATTTTTTCAAGAGGATGCCAGCATGTAATATTAAGAATTTTTCAGAGTCACACATACAGCACTTAAATAAGCCTTCATGCCCTAGAGATTTACAAATTCCCGAACGATATGATAGTCATAGTCCTGAATCACTTTTCACCTTATTCTCTTTTCCACCATTGCACTTGCCTCCCATTGTAAGCTGCAACAGAGCTCTTCATGTTTGACAATTCAAAACACTGATAATTTGAAGAAGATTTGTCATGCTATCTTTTGATCAGTGGTAACAAATGAGTAATCCCTAAGTGGAACACTAATGCTATTGCACATGTGCCAAAAAGACGTGGATATGTCAATACCACATTAAGAACAAACATTGCATGTGGCAAGCCGACAAATATCAATTAGGCAACAATAAGTAATTGATGTGCAACTGCAAGTTATCTGTTTTATATGTTTATCATAGTATCCTTCTCTCTCTCTCTCACTCTCCCTCTCTCTCCTTTTCTTGTTTCTTTTTTCCCTTTATAATGGTTTAGGCCTGTTCTTCTTGTTTGTTATTACGTATCATTTCTGCTATATTAATTGTCATTATTCTCAGCTTTACGAAGGACTCTCAATGCTCTCCAAACAACCAATGTGACTAAAACTCCCTCTCTGATCTCTCCCAGTTTTAAAGAGAAAAAACAATGAACCTCAAATTTTGACAACCTGAGAGAACAATTGACGTATTGCAACTAAAATTGTAATTTTATTTTGCAAGTCCAGACGAGAGATTCAGATGCAACCTGCATCATGTATTCTGAATAATGTACAGTCACAACGCATTTGTCGTGTAAGAGCCTTATCTAAGAATGTTATACATAACACAGAATTCTACTTACCTATACATGTATAAATACGAACATGAATATGTATCATATACATACTTCCACACGCGCGCACACACACAAAAACACATGCATGCACACACACAGATACACACACACACGGCAGAGAGAGAGGGGGGGAGGGAGAGAGAGGGACCTGAGCAGAAGAAAGCACTTCAGGTGAAAAGCGGACATATCGTTGACTCCCATAAACTGCAGAACTAACATCAAATCCACTGCCAACTTTCCCTTGTGCTATACAATGAGCAGTTTGAGCTATGACATGCACCACATCAAGATCCATAGTAGTCTCCATTTCTTGGTATTGATCTTTAGACAAGGAGGGCAGATTAACTACTCCAAAGTACTGAAGTAAAGCAGCGACCACAGCAGTTGTCATAGCTGCAGATGATCCTAATCCAGTTTTTGCAACTTCAGGCTTGCGATTTCCTCCATTCGCATCTTCAATGTTAAAACTAATTGAAGTAAATTGTGGAAGAGAAGCTAATGATTCTGGTGTCAAAGGGAGTCCTCTTGCTTCAATCTACATCGATGAAAAAACAACGTACAAGTATTGACACATTCTTCGGAGGGCTTGAAAATCCATGCTATAAATGGAAAGAAAAGTAAACGTCCATTTAACTTTGACGCAGTGGAATTCATGAGAGACTAGTTAGCGTACTAGTCCAAATGAAATAAACAACTCGTTGCAACGAGCAAATCTTCCGCACAAGAAAGAAAGAGAGAATCTCTACAATATTATTGATTAAAAGCTGCATAAACTCTAGGTTACAAACCCTTATATAGGCCGAAACCCTAGAAACCCTAAAAATAAACTTGGAAAATAAAAAGTCCCAGAATTTGGGGCTTGAAAATGGGAAAGAAAAACAAGACTTTCCCTAAAAGAATCAACATAAAAGGAATTACGGTCTAAGAGTTATTAACGAAACAAATCTTTCCTAAAATGGCAAAATAACGCAATTGAAGGCCTAAACGAAGGAATTAGGCCAAAAAGCACCATTGATCATCAACTTAGGGTTGATGAGTATTGATTGGAGCGCGGAAATAAGTCAGCCCACCAAGTTTGGGCCTATTCCGAGCTCGTCCGAATTTCGCCAATTTGGGTAATCCAAAATTAAACACCGTTTGGGCTTCCGACGCTTAGCTCGGTCCAGTTGATCATGGAATTGGGCCTCCATGTGTTCTACATCAAACGTGCATGACCAAGTGTTTGAACTTTCATGTCCAAGTAAAAGAAGAAATATTCCTTGTGTGTTTTTTCACATGCAAGTGCACTGACACGCAGTTCTCCCAATCAAGGTAATAGACTAACACCATCCCAAAGCATTGCATAATTTCTTAACTTTCATTTTTCAGTGACCATCTCAAACTCCACTTATATTGCCTAACCATGATATAGTTTCGAAAGGTGAAAACCAATAGAGAACTGGTACATTTCTATGAAAATAAGCCCACAAGAGAAAACAACATCCAAAGCAACAAGCATAATGTTTCCATCTGTGACGAATAGTTGTCAAGCTTTGATAGCATAGATTGAGAGAAAATAACCACTATGGAGAATAAAACTAGATTGAAATAATCATGATGGAGAATAACTTCTGATCACTTTCAATAGTTAAAGAGTTTCCGAAATAAGATAGAAAAGATAGCATACCTGATTCCGATATGAATAGAAGTCATTGCAACCTAAGATAGTAACGTCAAGACCTGCAAGAATAATCTATTTCAACATATAGATGTTTGCAAATTGCAATTACTAAACTTAGAAAGAAAGATGAAGCATCAAACACTACCTTGCAAAAGACATTTGTGTAACCAATCCTTCTTACTCTTGTCAAATGTGGCATCGGCTGCTGCTACACTATATTGCACTGCGTATTCTACAAAGGGATTCCTTGATTCACTGATATCATAAGCCGACAATGATAAGCATCACATCAATTAGTAAATATATCGTTTTTCTGTCATCAATCATTTGAATATAGTTATGAAGATCAGAGCCCAATCAGAAATAACGTTTTGGACCTTCTTCAATGCCATCAAAAAACAAAAAGACTAGTAGTAAAAACTTTAGGGTTAACCGTTAACATCAATACCAACTTGCCTCGAAGAAACACATTGAAGCGTTAAATGCTTTAGCGACATTTTGTAAGAAGTTTCTCTTGACATCTGAGGAGAAGTTAATTTCACATCTGTCCATCCCTAAAAGTGCAAACAAAACTAGAAGTATTGAGCGCAAAGATACGGAGTTGTTGATGGCAAAACAAGAACTGCATTTCTCATTATTTTTTTTCATACACAGTATAGAAACATATTAAAACAAAAAAAACCTATAGGATTCGCGGTACGAGAATACGTTCCAGTTCAACTGCCGTTGCCTCGACAATCAACATCTTAGCAATTTCGTTTAAATGAATGTGATTTGAACTTGCACATCAGCATAATTCCCAGAAGTGGATGAAAGGTAATATTGTCAAATTTATAGCCATAGAAAGACCCTAATTCTTCACCAATTAGAGAAAACATTGGTGCACTAAAGGTTATAGCTCGTTACCCCTGAGTTTGAAGTTAGTGTTAAATTCAGTACGACCGTCATTTCACCAAAACATATATGCCACCAATATATTGAATTGGCATGTGCAAAAGCATAAAAAATTACCAAGCCTAAAATGTAACAAACAACAGTTAACTCTGAAAGGAAAGCTTTCAAAGAGTAATACACACCCATGCCCAGCTGTCGGGTTTAAGCTCCTCGTAAAGTGGTTTCACAATGGCGTAGAAGCGAGCATTCGTACTGAGTACCACCCCCGCATTGGGTCTCTCCAAAACAAGATATCCCCCAGTCATCAAGACCTTTCCAGGAGCAGATGCAACTCTAAGCCAAAAACAACAGAATACAAATCAATATTCAATCCCACTCTTTAGCCAAACCAATTTTCGACACAAAACCTTCATGCTTTAACAGATAATCTATCCATCTTTTTTTTTGTAGAATACATTTCAACCGAAAACAGAAGCCAGGCATGGACTAGCATTGAGAAATCCAAAAGGAAAATAAGCAATTGAAGAAAGTCTTGAAAGTTAAAAGATGTACTTACATAGCCATTGCTCTTCAATTCCCAAACTGCTCTCAAAAAGCCCAAGATTCACCGAAACGAGCTGCAATCAGAGTCATACAAATTACGGAAAAGAAAACCTAACCCTCCAATTTTCCTTGGTTTCAAATGGCAAGAAAAACACAACAAATTGAAACTTTCAATAAAACCACTATATCTTCACAAACCAAACGCAGAGGTAACGAAATTAAAACCACAACAAAATCTTTGTAACAATTGGTAAGTGGTCAATGCAGTTGTTGGAGTACTATTGGGTAGGAGCTAAGATCCAGATAATTGGACTTACTAGCCCAAAAATTCAAAGACTCCAGAGAGAGAGAGAGAGAGAGAGAGAGAGGTGTCTTTGACCTGGAAATGGAAAGGAGGTATCGGCGGTGGTGATAGCAGTTGCTCTGCTTCTGCCAAGAGTGACTGTGACGTGTTTTTTTTTTTTTTCTTGTTTCGTTTTAAGTGGGACCCGCCCGCCACACATACTCTCTGGTAAAAACCCCACCAGATCACGGGTCAGTTTCCATAAAGTGGGAGCTGGGGGCTGCTGTCCCCGAATTCGGGGTTCACTCCGGTCTCGCTTCGATGATTGAAAGTGTTCATTTCGTAAAACTCATCGAGCACAATAATCATGCAAAAAATCAGCTTAATTAGATATCATTAAGTGCCTGATCGGAACCTTTTATCTTGAAAAGAATGGATCCGAAACACTAGATCAAATCCATTGTAACCCATGGACAGAAGTTATATGGGTTCCGATCAGGCACTTAATGATATCCAATTAAACTTATTTTTAGCATAATGGTTCTACTCGATGAGCTCTACGAAGTGAACGCTTCCGATCATCGGTGCGAGACCGGAGTAGGCTCATAAATGGGCACAGCAGCCTCCCCGCGTCCACCCATCGCTCAGCTTCACCGTTCCATCCACTGCCTTTAATTTTATTGCCGTTTAAAAGTGTTTTCGATATTCCAAAATTTTAGAACTCTTCCTATAAGAGCATCAGCAGTGGAATAAGCAAATGTGAATAATCAAAACATGCCACATCAAATTTTGATTATCCATTTAGGGATTGCTAAAGTTAGCAATGTCAAATCCCACATTGGTTAGTTTTTGCCCATAATCATAACAAATGGGCCCTCCAAACTTTTTTTCTTTATTTCACGCATATTTTTTGAAAAAGCGGTTTGTGAAGGAAAAAAAACAGTTTATTTTAGAAATAGTTCAAAAAAATTAGTTTTTCGAATCAAATTTTTTTTTTCAATAAACACACACTTTGTTCACTTAAAAACTGTAAATACAATTTTGAAAGAATTGTATTTACACAAATAGTTTTGAAATTTTAAAAACTATAAATATAATTTTTTAAAAACAGATTTTGTGTAAAAAACAGTTTTCTATAAAAGAGTTTTTAAATTTCAAAAGCACTTTTTTTAAAAGCACACTTTATTTACTTACAATTTTTAAATTTTTTGAAAAAATTTGTTTTTTTAAAAGAAAAGTTTCTGAAAAAAATCTGAAAGTTACAATTTTTTAAAATTATTTTTTGAAAACATTTTTGAGAGAGAGAGAGAGAGAGAGAGAGAGAGAGAGAGAGAGAGAGAAAATGGAAGAGAGAAAGTTTTTGTGTAAATGTTGGTGTACTTGATTGAGAGATAAAATTTGATTATTGACAAAATATTGCTAGCTTTAATTATTGAAAAGCCAAAATTTGATGAGTTGTTAAGAGGTTGCTAGGTTTGGTTATTCCAATGTGAGTGTTTTTTTAATCCAACATTGCTAACTTTAATAATTTTTTGTTTTGCTTATTCCATTGTGGATGCTCTAAGAGGTTTTTTAAAAGGGAAAATGATGGTACAGGACATGTTTTGATAATTAATACCCGTCAAGGACAAGCTAAGAACATTTGTTAATGCTGAAAATGTCCTTGGAGGGTATTAATTATCAAAACACGTCATTGGCCGTCATTTTCCCTTTTTAAAAACCAAACCATTAATTGCCGAGACGGACAGTGAAATTGAATGTTGCAGTGAGGGTCGGCCCTGTTCACGCTAAGCACCACAATTTTTTGGTTGTCTTTATTCAATTTTTTTTTTGCGTTTATTAGTTTTACGCCAAATTTTTATGTGATATGGGTGAATAGATGGGAGGAATTAGAAAAGTAAAAAATTTTGACTTTTAAACAAGTAGGTATTTTGGAAAAAATTCAAAAACTGACTTTTCGAACTTTTCTTTGGATATTTTCCAAAATATTTGTGTAAAAGTTAAAATTTTTTACTTTTTTGATTTCTCTCGTCCTTACTCACCCATATCAGTAAAAGTTTAGCGTAAAACTAACAAATACAAAAAAAATTGAATAAAGACAACCAAAAAATTATTCTGTATAAGTTAATCACTAACGTAAACACAATTGATCTCCTACAATGGTACCGTACTGGGGAGTACAAGGTCAAAAGAACTACAACGCCACATTTGTTTGAATGTTTTTTTTTTAATTAGAAAAAAGGGTGGAAGGGGGCGACCAGCGTAGCAACCCCTTTGGGCGTGACTTTACAGGCTCCCTACTCGCTGTAGAATGTCCGGTCCAAGCCATAGCTATTGTCCAAGAAAACAGACCGTCACCACAACATCACTTAAGTATAAGTAGGCATAAGTGTTTACCCGCACACCCTCTTGCCACTAACAAAACTCGAAACTGAGTCTCACCTGAAAATGAAGGGCACCCTACCCACTAGGCTACCACCTTCGGTGGTCTGTTTGAATGTTTAATCCTGAACTTCTTCTTTCCAATTTTACTCCTATTTAGTTTTAAAATTTGTTACTCCATTCTTCTGGCTCGTGGGGCATAATGGTTGTGGACTTTCGATCTTGGTGTTTGACTCTTATTTTTAGTGCAACAATTGTTTGGTTTCCATTGTGAGAAAAATCAGTACATCAGCAAAAGTCACTATCCTTATGAAAGAGGATTTAGAAGCTTGGGGGAGAGAATTCTCACTTGCAAATTCTACTCCCTTCTACAGCACTCTTGGCTACACAATGAGCACATCAAATAGCGAAAATAAATGACATCCATAATGGGTGAGAAAGCCCCACGAAAGGGAGGAAGACCCATATAAGGGGAATCACTACTGAAAACAAATAAAAGAGAATGAAAAAAAAAAGAGAGAAAAAATCCAACAGAAAACGATGTTGCAGTAGCCGTTGTGTCGAATCTGACAACTTATTCGTTAGAAGAGCGAAACCAAGCCATCCCTTCTCCATATCTACGCTAGATCGGACCCCAACTTGACCGGAGCCATCCTTTCATGCATAGCTCTTGTTTGCTATTTTATTTTTTTTTAATTTAATATACCGGTGACCCCATTTTCTTGTATGATGTTTGAAGCATAGTTTAGTCCATTTAATTTTTGGTTTTCCTCCTCTGTTAATTTTTTTTTTGCTAATCGGTGGAAGAGATTATTATATCATGTATGAAGTACAAATCATGAGGAACTGCATTCATTGTATGAGAGTTCACAAAATAACCAAGCTCAACAACTGAACCAATATGATAAATAAGCCCATCATTAAGAGGAGAAATAATCCTGACAAATACAAAGCAAAGAACACTCACACGCAACTGGAAATACTCGAACTCCTGACCTACTTTTGAGATGCAAGTCATGGTCAACTGAGCTAGCCCTAGTTGGTTTCCAGTGTTATAGTTGAGTTAGGTATACTCTATTTTGTAAAAGGTCTTTATGTAAATATGGACCACTTCGACTTTTGAGATGTATAATGTAACACTTCATAGAATTCTCAAACTAGGGTGACGAAGGAAAATCCGTTTGACAAAAAAAAAAAACTAGGGTGACGAATGGTTCCAATCCTATTATAATGTAATTAATTAATGGAAAGGTTTTGCTTCCTAATCGCCCAGGAGAAATAAGAATCGTTATGGCCTTAACAATTTTAACCATACTTAATTTTCATGTAAACTTTTTATGGCCTTAACAATTGAAATTACAGACAAAAGAACTCTCTGGCAAATTAAGAGCATCCACAGTGGAATAAGCAAAACAAAAAAGTTGTTAAAATTAATAATGTTTGCTAAAAAAAGTGCACACATTGGAATAACCAAATTTAGCAACCTCTAGCAACTCATCAAATTTGACCTTTGAATAATAAAAAATAGCAACCTTTTGTTAATAACCAAATTTAGTGATCTTTATATTTTCTCAATCAAGTACACCCATTATTACACAACCTCCTCCTCCCCTCTCTCCAATGTTTTCAAAAAATAATTTTCAGAAACTTTAAAAAAAAAAAAATTTCTTATAAAAACTGTTTTTCATTTTTTTTACACAATTTTTTTCATAAACTATTTTTTTATTCAACTGTTTTTAACTTAAACTATTTTTTTCTTCCTAAAATTTTTTAATAAATTGTTTTTTTCCAAAAACAACAATTTTTTATCTAAAAAACTATTTTTTAACATTTTATCTAAAAAACTGTTTTTTAGCATACTATTTTTTCAAAAAATATACGTGAAATGAAAGGGAAAAGTTTGGAAGGAACTCAGGGAAGGAAGCAATGGCCCATTGGTTTTGATTATGAGCAAAACATAACCAATGTGAGACTTGACATTGTTAACTTTAGCAACCTCTAAATAGATAATCAAAATCTGATGTGGCATATTTGATTATTCATTTTTGCTTAATTCACTACGGATAAGATTACTCTTCTTTCTATCTCGTGAACTCATTCTCTATCTCATGTCTATCGGTCATTGTCACGACACTATATAAACGAATACCAAGATTGATGATACTCTCTCCGTCCCTTTTTAAGTGTCCTGCTTCGTAATTCCAACTTATTAAAAAGACATCATTATCACACATTTCACATTAACTTTTATCTCCACTTTCTCTCCTTACCCTCTATGAAAACATCATCATTATATTTTTACTCACTAACTTTTCAAAATGGAATCTACTTTTAGAGGCAAAATGGAAAATTCACCAATTTTTTCTTAATAACTTTACAAAATGGACACTTATTAATGGACAACCTAAAACGAAATATTGAACTATAAAAAAGAGACGGAAAAAGTAGAAAACAAGATAGAAGAAAAGAAGGAAAAAAGGCAAGTTTATGTACATGCGGAGTAAGAGCCCGAAACAGAATAGAAAAAACAAAACAATCATTCAAAGTGAGTACTTGTAAGATTAATTTTTGGAGGAAATGGGTCAATCGAAAATGGCAATTCGAATGCGGGAAACCTTCTCCTGCGATTGCGAGCCTTTTTACTCTGATTAATTTCTCATTACCGTCGATTTTCTTGCTTTTGGATCATAGCTATGGCTGTTGCTAACCTTGGTACTAAAAAATTTCAATTCGAATTTTCTTCCTTGTATGCTTGATTTTGGCATCAAATCTCCATCAAAGGCCTTCATCGGTTATGACTTCTTTTGCTCTTGGTTGTTTCTAAGTCCAAATTAATCTGATGATGCATTACATATTTCATTATTTATTACTTCAGGGTTCACGGGGTCCACATAATTTAATATTTACGAAGTCGGAATTCAAATACTCCAACAATTAGCCCAAATTTAATCTTCTTTTGAAGTCCGCAAATGACATGAAAATTAATTTCCCGCTTTTATTAAATGTGTAGAAGCTTATTTGTCTTTGCTTTGAGAATCTCTTTGATTGTGAAAGAGGAAGAAACCACTTAGACGTTTTTTTTTTTATAAGTGAAACCACTTAGATGTTGTTTGGCAAAATAAGTCAAATGACTTATTTTTTTTGTCCTTATTCAATTTTTTTTTATATTTATTAGTTTTTTGTCAATTTTTTTAGGATTATTGCATCTTTATGACGAAAGAAATTTAAAAAGTAAAAAATTACGATCAAAACCCAAATTTTTGAATAAAGTAAAAAATAAGCCAATTTTTTCGTCTCTATTCAAAATCATTTGGGTTTCGATAATAATTTTTTACTTTTTAGATTCCTCTTGGCACGAAAAAACAATAATCATGAAAAAATTGAGAAAAAACTAACAAATGCAAAACAAATTTGAATACGGACAAATTGCATTGATTCAACTAACAATTAATCAAATTTAATTTTTCTCGGAGTATGCAAATGACGATGAAACTACGGACTTTCCTGATTTATTATAGAAGTTGGATTTGTCTCTGGGTTGACATTTTCTCTGATAGTTAAAGCGGAAGAAGCCGCTCAGTTATCCTCTTCAATGCCGACTCCCCAGGCTAAAGCCCCCATTGATCAACCCCCCCCCTGATAAAAACAACATTGTAAATTCCCCTCTCACCTTCTTTTCATATTCTCTCTCTCTCTCTCTCTCTCTCTCTCTCTCTGACTTAAGCGGAGGATGAGGGGAGAGGAAAGCAAGGAAAAAGGCCAGTAGTGTTTCTGCAGCATTTAGTGGTGAAAGTGAAGAAGTCCTGATTCGGGAGATCGAGTACTACCCTTCCCTGATTGTTGGTATGTGATCACTCAACTCAATAAATTCTTCAACACGACTAACTTCTAATGGTATTGGTATGTGTCTACATGATAAGATAGTTCTGTTACTAGCAATTAAATAGATCTATGTAGAATTGGAAGATGAACATGGGATTGATCAGTTGCTGGTTATTCAAAATATTTGTCACTGAAAAATCCTTAGCTCGCCTAGAAATACAAATATTTGTTATGTCTGATCTCTTTAATTAATCAATCCATCAACTGATAAATAAATCAAGCGCACGAAAAAAAGCAATAAACAGAGAACGCCAGAACGAACGTGGAAAATCCCCAGAAGGATAAAAATCACGGGAAGGAATCTAAATACTATACTCAATGTGTACTTACAATCAAACTTATCTACGATTATGAATCCTCAACAATTGCCCTAAGTTCTAATTGCCGAATCCTTGTTCACCACACCCAGTGTTTGACCGCCTTTGTCTTCAATCCATAAGTCTTCTGTTTTGCCACCCGGAATCCATGGAAGAATTTTAACTTGCCTAAGAATCCACCTAGGGCTTTTCTGAAATAGGTTTAAGATAGAGATGATAGTTAAACCTCTTGAAGATGGATTTTGCGCTCAATCATCCATAGATCAATATGTACTCCAAGTTGCAAAAGCAAGAGATCCTCTTGAAAGTTTCTTTGTTGCATAGTTGTTCTCTTTATATAGAAGCTGAATCGCACAGGACTGACTTGAGCCAGTCTATCGCACTCAATACATGTTCGAAAAGATTCCTTCCCACATAATCCCAAAACAGACTCTCTAAAAAAAAATAAGTAAAATAAAATACAACTCAATAAAGGGGATACAGAGAAATTTATTTTGTTATTGGAATTGCCAACATAAAAGAACTTGGCTTTTTGGAGCTTATAGTCACCAAATTGGTTTTAGGCCGAGAAGCCAAGCTTGTCAAGTTGATATTCTTGCCCTCCTTCCTCAGTGGAGGCAGGAGTTTGAGCCTCGCAAGGGGCGAGAGTAGGGTTCAGGGCTATGGGCAGCCTCTGAACGCCTTATGAACTAATTTACTAACTCACTAATTCCCCCATACCTCATTATGTATAAACTATGACACATACAAAATTGGTTTTAGGCCTCCTATTCTCTCCCCCCCCCCCCACCAAATGGGACCCAATTGAGTTTGACTTATACATATATATTGTTGGGGTGCACCCATAGTGGTGGTGGTTTTTTTGTGTAATTCTCATGGAGTTGGGCGTCATGTGTATTTTCCTAGGAGCCTTGTATATGTATCTCACTTGTAAACCCTATTAGGGTGGGTGACAAGATGTGAGGGAGAGGGGGAGGTGAGTGTGGAGAGTTGATCTGTGGCTCTCCAGAGTGGAACTAATGTGGGTTCTCGGAGAGTTTTTTCATCTGTGTATTGTGTGTGAATTTATATATATATATATATTGGACGGTTTCGGGGACAACTAATAAGACACCTAAAAGAACATCTCATAGTTCTCGAGATCAAATTTTAATGATCCGAGCCGCTTAATGTGATCAGAACGTGATTTTAATAGTACTCATGAGAAATCAGCAAAAAAAAAAAGACCGGGAAGAGCTTGATCTGGGCAATTTTTAACTTAGATTTGATGAAGGGTTCAATCAAAACCGCCTCAAAGCAAGCACTTTCCGGTCATATTTTTTGCTAATTTCTCGTGGGTACCATTAAAATCACATTCCACACACATTGAACGGTTCATATCATAAAAATTTGATCGAAAACTATGAGATTGAAATTTGGGGTATTTTTTTAGGTGTTAATTGGTCGTTCGCGGAACCGCCATACATACATACATATATATATATACATATATATATATATATATATATGTGTGTGTGTGTGTGTGTGTGTGTGTGTGTGTGTGTATAAATATACACACACCGTCCTGTTCAAGTTAGGACCTCTTACAGTCAGAACCGTCAGGACCTCCCTTTTCCCGATCATCCCAACAGTTTTTTATAAAATTGTTCAATAAAAAACTGCTCAACTTAAGCCCTTTCAGGTCATTTTTTTTGCCAATTTCTCGCGGGTACCCTTAAAATCATGTTTTGAGCACATTGAGCGGCTCGGATCATCGAAATTCGATCAGAAAAGTGGAGGTCCTAACCTTAAGAGGTCTTGACTTGATCCTAACTGTATGTATATATATCGGAGCGGTTCCGAGGACAACTAATTAGACACCTAAAAAAATACCTCATAATTTTCGATCAAATTTTGATGATCCGAGCAACTCAATGTGATCAGAACGTGATTTTAAGAATACCCCGCGAGAAATTAACAAAAAAAAAAGATTGAGAAAGGCTTGATCTGAGCAATTTTTAGTTTAGATTTGATAAACGGTTCAATTAAAAACTGTTCAAAATAAGCACTTCCCGGTCATATGTTTTGCTAATTTCTTGCGCGCACCCTTAAAATCACATTCTGCACATATTGAAGGGTTCGGATCATAAAAATTTGATTGAAAACTATGAGATTGAGATTTTGGGTATTTTTTAGGTGTTTTTTTTGTGTCCCTTAAACCGCCCAGTATATATGTGTATGTGTATGTTACACACACACATAGTTAGCTTTTTATAAGGGCGCCCTTACTGTATTAAAGTGCGGATGTCCCATTTTCTCCATTTTCTTGAATAAATTTCGATGATCCGAGCAACTCAATGTGTTCAGAACATGATTTTAAGAGCACTTCGTGAGAAATCAGCAAATAAAAAGACTGGGAAAGACTTCATCCGACCAATTTTTATTTGAATCGTTCGATAAAAGACAAACAAATACTGCTCGGATGAAATCCTTTCTGATCTTTTTATTTTTCTGATTTCTCGCAGGTACCCTTAAAATCATATTTTGAACACATTGAGCGGCTCGAATCATCCAAATTAGTCAGGAAAGGGGCGCCCTCACCTTAATACGGTAAGGGTGCCCTTATAAGAAGTTTTTTGTGTATATATATATACACCCCAAATCTAAAATAACACCCCAAATCTCAATCTCATAGTTTTCGATCAAATTTTGATAATCCGAGCTGCTCAATATGTTCAAAATGTGATTTTAACGGTACACGTGAGAAATCAACAAAAAAAAAAAGACCTGAAAGGACTTGATTTGAGCAGTTTTTTATTGAATCGTTCAATAAAAAACTGTTCGGATGAAGCCCTTCCCGGTCATTCTGTTTGTTGATTTCTCGCGTGTACTATTAAAATCACGTTGTGATCACATTGAATGGCTCGGATCATCGAAATTCGATTAAAAACTTTGGGGCGTTTTTTTAGATTTTTTTTAGGTGTTCCCGAAACCACCCCGTATGTGTGTGTGTGTATATATATATACATATAATATACAGTCCCCTTCCTATAAGGTCGACCTTATTCAGCAAAATGCAGACCTCCCATTTTTCAATCAAATTTCGATGATTTGAGCCGTTTAATGTGATCAGAATGTGATTTTAAGGGTCCACGCGAGAAATTAGCAAAAAATATGACAAGAAAGTGCTTCAGCCGAGCAGTTTTCATTGAACAGTTCAATAAAAAATTGGTCAAATCAAGTCCTTCCCGATCGTATTTTTGCCAACTTCTCGCGGGGATATTTAAAATCACGTTCTGAACACATTAAATGGCTCAGATCATCAAAATTTGATCGAAATAACGGAGGTCCGCATTTTAGCAAGTTAAGGGCGTCATTATATGAACGCCGGTGTGTGTGTGTGTGTGTGTGTGTGGGCTCCCCGATCGGCGCGCCCGAGAGAGTCGCCACTCGAATTTTTGAGATGGATGACTGAGAAACCGATAATTCATTTTGAAAAAGGCTTTTCGTCTAGCGAAAAACGTCGAGATTTTGGGTCCGGGAGTCACATTAGGAATGGGGAAGGTTTTGTCGAAAAACATCTCACTCGCCCGGTGAAACCTGTCTCTTCTAAATATTTTCAAAAAGGAAAGTTTTCATGAATCTTTTCGAAAATAAATCTCTTTAATAAGCAAGTAAGAGGGGACAGGGGTGATAAGAGCATGATATCATGGAATAAAAATAACAAAACAGCAAATTGTTCAGATCAGAACCATTATCACACGGCTTATCCCAAAACCACGCACGGTCTTGTGATATGTCGTGCGGTTAACCTATTCTGTTGTCGGACTGTTATTAGTGCTCAAAGCAGCGTACAGTGTTTCAGATACCTCGTGCGTGACTCCTTTAGAGACATCAGAGAATATCCAGTCACTGACCAGTTTCAGAACAGTACTGTTTTTCCATAAGCCATAGGCGTAAAACAACTTTTAGTACATTTGATCATTTAAAATAGTCAAGAAAACCTTATTTATAAAACAGGTCATGGCTTGTAGATGTGATCTTGTTTTGAAAACACCGATGACTGGTTTCCTCAACAACAGAAACAGACCTTATAGAAGATGATTTTGATTCAGACAATTTGAACAAGAAAATAGTAGCTGATGAAAGGCCGTGCGTCTGAACACACTACGCCGCGCGGCGTGGTGCCTTCAGGTCAGTGGCTGTTTTGTTTTCTAAAAATGATTTTTAAGTCAAAACTTAACCAAATGAGGGTTAAGTCTGACAGCAGAAGAAGCTCCCTCAAGGTCAAGACAGAGCCTAACTCAAGGAAACTTGAATTTTACCTTTGATCTTGAGCTTGGATGAGGTCGGATGATGGTGGATGAGCGTTGGTGAGGTCGGTTGAAAGAAGAGAGGTGTGGATGTGTGTAATAGATGGGTATATTGGATAGTTGGGATCTTAAAGTGAGTAAAAATACTCACTTTCAATGGTGAGGAAAAAAATGGAGGACTTTGAGAAAGGAAGAGCCTAGAGAATGTTTTTGGAGCAAACTTTCTCAGGACTTGGAAGTGAGGAGTGAGTGTGAAAGCATGATGAGAGAGAAAGAGAGTTCAAGGCCCTTTCTCTTGAATGGAGGGATGTATTTATAGGAAAGAGCCAATAATTTTGAATTCAAATGGTGGAAGTATTTTTTGGGCGGGTCAGAAGTGCTTTTTCAGCTTAGCCAACTTGTAGTTGTGGCTCAAGTGGGCGTGGCCAAGAGCTAGCTGAGCCAGTCAGAACTTTACCTGAAATGCCGTGTGGTTAACCTCATGACCTCGTGCGGCATAATAAATTCTATTATGCCGTGCGGTGTAGAATTGTTCCTTGCAGTATTTTAGGTCCAGTCCAAGGCTTTTGGGCTTTTGGTTTGGGCTTTGTGGTTTTGGGCTGAAGAGGTCCTTTATCCAAGCTTACAAAGGTATCGTTTCCTTTATTTCATCATCGGGACGTTCAAAGACTCTTCGAGGTTCGGATTGAGGTGTCTACAATATATACATATAAAGAGGGAGTTTTTCTCTGAAATCGGTGTGTGGGATGTGTGCATGGTATCCTTTCGGTCCCAACAATCGGTATTAGAGCATAGGTGACCTCGGAATATCGAAAAATCACACAGAACCTCCATTGATGCACTATTCATAGATTGGTCAGAATCAGATCTGTTCAAAAATTGATTTTGACCAGTGGGTATTGTGTGGCTTACTGAGACGATCTCATTGGTGGTGACGCGGTTGAGTTTTGTCAGCGGACGAGGTCGTATAGGCATTTTTGAATGGCGGCGTGTGGAGGCGGTTTGCGGTTTGGTTGGTGCTCGGATAGGAGTGCTTGTACAAAAGTTTTGAGCATAAGGTTGTGTTCATCTGGTCAAAACGAACAAGGATCTGTCAAGACCATCACCGGAAGATGTCGTAGAAGACTGTACACGCAGTTTGAATGCCCGCGTGTGGAGACGAAAGAAATGGTATGTTTAAGCACAGACCAGAAGCACTTATGTCACTACCCAAATTTGATAGATAGAAATTCGTGACATGGCCAATGACTTCTAAATCAGCACAGGCCTTGATATCCACAATCACAAAAAAATTTTATTATTAAAAACTCCTAGGTTCGTAACCCAAAAATAAATACATTACATTCAAAGCTGACTAGCGTGCACACCAATTACAACCTTCGCCTAACAGCTTTAAGATTACATTATTTCATTATTTAGTCATGACAACTGATATCTTTCACATGCACGGATAGACCTTCTTTAACCCTGATTTCCTGTAAAGATTTTATGAAACACAAAATCAATTCAGTAAGTTACGATATACTAAGGTTACATAATAACATGGGATAACCAAATAAAAACACATCATGTACATAAACGATAGCTTTACAATAAGTAAATAATCAGGCTCAAAAACAATCATCCAATATTAATCCAAATAATAGCATAGACATCTTTCATGGGCGGAATGCCAGTGGTAGCTTGGGGAGCGATCCCAGCACTTCTCGAAGATGATATCAAAACTCCGGCCGTATCCTTACAATCACAATCACAATAGGCGCCAATATATCTTAACGCCCATATATCGCCATAATATCCCTTTCAATTCTTTTTCTTTTCCAAAATTTAATCCCATGTTTGTTTTTAAAATCTATTTTCACAATCTATATTTATTTTATCTAGTTTTTATTTAACAATAAATTTTGTTCAAACAACCACAAAACAATTTTGAAAAAGATATGTAACCAGAGTATATTTGTAACTCATCTTTCTACATCCGAAATTTACCGTAAAGTCTAGCGAGGCATAATGGACCCTAGAACAACACATTAACGATTAGAAATACTAATGTTGTGGCTAACCCATGTAACGAACCTTTAAGTTATTGATTCCTAGAAAGACTTTCATCTTAGCTTGACTTGTTTAACAAACTAACTTAAAACTTGAGCTTGAGTTCAATCAAATAAGTCGATACATTAATTCTTTCCCATTCAAGAAGTTTGATACTTTTGTAAGTTTCTCCTTTCAATTCAAGTTATAGCCAATTAGTTAACGGGTTTTATTTTTACAGATTCAAATACGCGCGTCTTGTTTTCTTGTTTCCAAACCTTTAACTCTGGTTTTGAATATTATTACTATTATTATTTCATGAACTACAAAATGAGTCGAGCCGAGCCACAAATTGTGTGAGCAACTCGGTTCGTTTTCAGCCCTAAATCAAACCCGGCCTCAATTTAAAGGGATGAACCATGTATGATCAATTTTGCGAACCTATGAACCGATTTGATCCCGAATTGTTTTGACTTAATCTTACCTGAGCAATACTATGAGTCCATCTATTACTTCCTGTTTGTGGGAATTAATTAGAAAACAAAAGTGCAAGTGTGTACGTGTGTTCGGCAGTGAGGAGGGGAAAAGAATACTTACCTCCTTGTAATTCCTTTTTCTCTCTCCCCTATTTTCCTTTCTCCCCTCTATTTCTCTCTTATTCTCTCGTTCCTTTCTCTATTTACTTAGTGGTATGTGTGTGGTGTGTGCCGTGTGTGTGGTGTGATGTAGGGGTAGGAATTCCAAACACGATTCGTTAACATGACACGAACACGACACGAAGTTAGAGGGTGATCTTCTGAATGGACTAAATGAAGGGAACCATGAATCAGAAAAAAGTCCAGAAGCAAGAGGAAAAAACAAATAAGTACAAAAAAGGTTTCTCACCCGATTGTTGTGCGAAACAACAGTCCTTTCTAGCCTCTCAAGGGACGACTCCTTCTCCTTAGCCATGTCACACGGAAGCATGAGGCCTTGGGCGAGGGCAATGGCTGTCTCCAGGGATCCAGCAGAGTCCTCCGCGGGGATCGTGAGACCGGGTGGTCCCCACGGAGAAATGTTGGAGCCCAGGTTGTGGCCGAGGAAGAGCCGCTGGGGCCAGATTGAGAGACCAGTGGAGGCATAGGGGTCCGAGTAGCAGAGGCATCACACACTTGGAGATCTTGGAGGGATAGTTCATCTCTGTCATCCTTGTCCCCAAAAGCGTCTTTGTAGGGTCGCTTACGGCGAGCGTCCGCAAGAAGGCCCTGAGGGGAAGAGCTTGAGGCATGAGCACGGGAGGTGGAAGAAGGGCAAACAGAGGACGTGGAGCCCGGAGAGGCAAAAGAGGCACGTGGCCCAGCTCGGCCAACCATTGCCGCAAGATTGAGGCGATGAGACATGTCTGGATCCGGGAAATAGTCGGAAGGAAAAGTGAGAGTTACATGGGCCGAGGAAGAAGCACCACTGTCTCCCAAACGAGCTCGTGGACGCCTTGTTGGGTGATCGAACCTTGGTGGTAATGCTTGGGGGCCGGGTGCTTGACGGATTTTCTAGTCCTAAATTAATGGGTTGCCCCAAGCGTAGGGCTGAAACCAACGCAGCATAATATCCGGTAAGATCGGAGTCGAATCCACAAAGACGGTAATGTGTGCTGACTAAAAATTCGGGTTGTTATAATTAAATGGGCTCTTAGGTAGCCACCCCTTGTCGATTTGGTTGAGATTAATAAAAACTAACAAATTGATGTATTCTTTCAAATAAATAAAAGGAAGGTACAGTCGTAGAGTTCATAGCACTTGTAACTAGTCCGGATTAACCTGCTCTGTTTGGAGTTCTTAAAAACGTTTAATTTTAGATTGAAAAAGATACCCCGCAAGATGCGAGACCCTATGGTCGCCGTATACCCATGCGCAGCGGAGAATGAGTTTTGGACCCCCATTCCCCCGTTCACATGGGCTCCGACAATGCCCGGGTTCGTCCGCGGGAAGTATTTTCCTATCTAAAATCATTCTTTCGTTGTTTGATAAAAGGAGCAGTGCCCAAACTAGCCACGGTATGCTAATCACCCCGCGACCCTACGTATATGACTACTCGACATTATTAAACAAAAAGCAAAATAAACCTTAACTTGTATCATGCTTGAAATCTAATTTAAACAAAAGATAACAACTAATTGAATACCGACGAACAACTTTAATAAAGAACAGAAATCAATACGAGTTACTGGCATGCGAGTAATTAAACAAAGTGTCAAAAACTTGAAAAGAACAAAACTTGAAAGAAACAAAACCGTCGGAACAAAAGTCTTGCAGCCCCTGTTCTCTATTTACTTCCGTCCGAAACTTATCTTGTACGCAATTTTTTTCTCTGTTTCGTCCATGGGAAAACAGATCTCGGCAGCAGTAGCAGCTTCTCTTTTCCTTTCGTGTAAAAAGTGATGCTCCAGAAAAAAATATCCCCGCAGCCCACTGTTTTTCGTCCTTTTATAAGTGAAAGTACGACCTAAAAGAAAAACTATGTTTTTTCTCCTCTTGTTTATTCCCCCACTGAGAATTACTTGCAAAGGCCCACCGTATAGTCAGGAAAAAAAAAAAGAACTGTGAACATTGGGCCCACCATAGAGTCATAAGTCCAACTCTTATTCTTTCAATGAACATTGAAACTATCTTCCGCCAAATTTGACTTGTGAATCATTACATCCGATTGCAGTCTAGACTTTCTACTTAATTGAATTCGAACGGCTCAACGTCGAACACCGTTTAATATTTTAATTTTGCGCTCTTTTTATACCAAATCCTTCAAATATCTACAATACACAAATTAAGCATAAATCTCCAAGTAATAATATAAAATAGACTTAGTAAGGATAAATTAAGGTGCGCTAATGTGAACATTTGCGCACCTATCACCGGGAAAGGGTGCTGGGTACGAGCTTCTGGCAGAAGATTGATGCCCCCAGTATAGGAAGGGGTGTAACCAAGCAAAATGTGAGCTGCTCGGCTAAGCCCAGTTCCTATAACACCGGAGATACTGTCGTTGTCGAGTGCACGACGGATGTCAGTGACATGGACCCACGAACTGATGGTTCGGTGGCCTTCATTCGCATTGGCAGCTGCATAAAACGTTAAAAAGCGGATATAAGTAAACGTTAAAATACATGAAGCAAAAACGTAAAACCCTGCTCGGGGGATTAAGGATCAAGAAGAAACTTATGAGAACGGCCAATGCCATGAGGACAGTAAAAGCCAATAGTTAGCCCGTCATCACCCATGGGCTCCCAGTTCCTCGTAATGATGAGGAAGTCATCGTTATCCCCTCGAGCAGAGTTGAGGGTGTAAGTCACAAGCTTTTTCTTGACACTGCAGGCTTTGAGATAGTAACCGCCCTGAGCCGTGGAGATGACACTATACCTATGGTGAACGTCATAAAGCCCTAGATTGGTCCCCAGTACCTCATTCAGGGCAACGACGCCCATAACCACTCGAAAGAAATTGATGGTGCATTGGATTGGGGAAAGTCTGTAGTAGGCTAGGGTTTGGCGGAGAAGGGGGTGGAGAGGAAAACAAACTCCGCCCTTGATGACCAAGAGAATAAAGACGTGGACTCTATTCTCGTCCAAATTGTCCCTGTTTGCCTTGACAAGGGCAAGCTACAAGAAAACGTCATCGGGGACGCCGTAGCGTCTCCTGAAGTTTGCCATGCCTTCAGGCGTGTCGCAAAGCCTACAAAAGCGACCTACTCTGACCATGATAAAAATAAGAAAAGGGTGCAGAAAGAACTAGGGCAAAAAGCCTAGAGAAGCGATAAGAAGGCTCGAAGCGAGAATTCCAAAAACGAAAACTTACACGAAGGGAGGAAAGTCTGAAGAAGTGTATCCAATGAAAAACGGGGCGAATGGACTCAAGAAGGGTTGGATGTAGTCGCTTAGAAGAAGATGAACAGTGGCAAGGGCGAAGCGAGAAAGCTTCGTCTGGATATAGAGAGAAGGTGAAAAGTTAAAGGGGGGAGGGGGGTTGAAATGATTTAAACCCCAGAAAAGTAGGGTGACGTATCGAGGATGTCACCCAAAAGATGTCGCTTGAATATGGCTAGAAAAAGGGAACGTTGCCTCACATTTAATGCGATGGGGGCGAGAGCTACCACGTGGCAATAGAGGGTATCTTTCTGACTCCGCATGTGCCAATGGAAGCAGAGGGTTGGTAAGGCGCACAGAGGAAGGATGAACATGCCCGAACAACGTTATAGTCACGAACAAGCTTTACCCATTGCTTGGTGCCGAGCAGCAGTAATAAGCAAAGCTGGGGAGCAATTGTAGTGGGGTTATCCTTGGGCTAAGGAAGATGCACTAGAACACGTGTGGAACAGGGTACCACGTAAGAGTGCACCTCGGAGGATTAGAAGCCGACCACGAGGTAGGCACGGAGGTGCCTTGTGGGAAATAGCCGAGGTAGGATACGTGGGGGTACGTAGCACTATGGTGGCACCATGAAAGGGTGCGTTAGGCCGAGCAAGGCAACTGCGCGGGGGTAACATGAAACATAAATGACATGAACACCGACCAACGGGATGGGCAGCTAGAGTAATCTGGCACATTCTGGATAAATCTCTTATGTGATAAAGGGCAAAACCCACGAATAAGGGAACATAATATTCTCTCGTGATAAACAAGGAAAGAGCCCTAATGTGGAACGAATTCCATATAAAGGAGTATCCTAGTGAAAATGGGATCTCGGCTGATTGGGAAAGAGAATCCCAGAAAGGCTAAGTTTCCTATACGAGATAGGAAACTTAGGGCAACAAAGGTGCTTGAAGAGCAGGTTACGAGGAATCTATAAATACAAGGTAAACCTCATGAGAAAAGGTACGCTGCTTTTAGCTCAAAAATATACTTACGCGTGTTTAGGTTGTTTATTCGTTTGTGTTCTAACTTAGGCATCGGAGGGCCTTTGCCGACGAGAGGCAAAAGTGTGCTCACCGATGTTTGTGGACGCAGGTTCTACGGTTCCGGCAAGGCTGTCACATGCGTTGCGGTCTTGAAGAGAGCTACTGTTTCCTTTGGCGGATTTTACCCGTTATAGTGTTCATTGGTGCTACGGACAGAAGAATTAAGATGAAAATGAGTTGAAGCTTCACAAGATCTCCTCCTTCTGTGTTTTTATGACTGGATCCTCTTCAGGATATGCGGTCGCATGAGGAGGAGAGATGGAGTTACGAATTGTGTCCTCTGACTAGGCACGAGCATTCATGGTTTGGCAAACGCGGATAACGAGCATTCGGGTGAGGATGCGGGCACTCGGTGAGCGGGTGGGGGCACTTCGGTTGGAAAGCACAGACATCTCGGGAGAAGTTGTGAAGGAAGAGCATTCTAGGCGCGGTGGTGCAGATTCTCGGCTGAGTGACAATTACCCACTCTAGATGGATGGGGTGATTGTTGGGGTCTACCCATAGTGGTGGTGGGTTTTTTGTGTAATACCCATAATGTATTTTCCTAGGAGCCCTTATATATATATCTCACTTGTGAACCCTAAGAGTGTGTGAGTGGTGGCACAATGTGAGGGAGAGGGTGAGGAGAGTGTGGGGAGCCGGTGTGTGGCTCCCCGGAATGGAGCCGGTTGTGGCTCCGGAAGAGTTTTTTTTTTTTTTTTTTTTTTGTAGCTAGCTTTTTATATGTGATTTATATAGAGTGAATTTTCTCTCAATTTCTCTCATGTGTGTATTTGGTTTGAGGTCTTGGGTGAGCACAACATATATTACCCCTTTTGTCCTCATTTTTTAGTCCCTTTTGGAGATTCCAACAATATAAGGGAACATAAAGATTGCGCTCCTGTTCAGTTTGGGTTTTGAGAGTAATGAGTGGAGAGACATAGAAAAAATTTATCGTAAACCATGCCTAGGGGTTTTGAGACCCCAAAACGAACAAGGCCACATGTCTAATCACTACTAAATTAATTTTCTCATTCTACCCTTCAATCATTGCTTTCTAAATTTTTTTTAATACAATTGATTTAAACGTGCGTAGAAGGGTAAAATAGAACTTTCATTAACAAAACCCTTTTGGTTTGAAAGTGGGATAATATTTTTGGGACAGCGAAAAATTGCTAAACGAGAATAAAAAATAAGGACAGAGGGAGTAATTAATGCCGTAGTTTGCCGACCGTGGAGTGAGGGACTAAGAGCAAGTTTACTAGTGAATATGTATAATGCCTTGTGAACAGTTCACAATTCTACTTTAACTATTAACTTTTTCCTTCACAACTACACTAATACTATCTATTTTACCTAATATCTATTAAAATATATATTTTTCACTCATATTATCTTTATTATTTAAAAAGAGGAGAAAGGAGGGAGAAGAGAGAGAAAGAAACAATAAAAAAAGAAAGGAGTATGAATAGTGCACAGGTAAAAATAGAGTACAACTGTTCATAAATTCATTTTAGCTACTCTTTTACCTCTGCTGGTGCAGGGTGTTTTTTGAGTTTTTCCTATCTAAAGTAGCCAAAAAGCTATTTCTCCTCTGCTGATGTATTTGCTCTAATCACGAGCGACTAATCAAAGCAACAAACTGAAAAAACACACGCCCACTGCTAGGTATTTCCCCTCTTTGTTTGTTTTTCTCAATTTTTATACAACTTTTTAAACATCAAAACATTTATGGTTCTATAGATTTTGTGCTACTAATTTGTTGCCTAATTTAGATGACGACTTACGAAGGATGTTGCAATATTATTTTTGTTTCAACCTCAATCTTACATATGTGTAATGTAAAACGTGATGCAATTTTTCCAATTCTATTATAATGCCATTCCAATTCTATTATATTTCTTCCTCAATATTTGTACACGCATCGTGTGTGTCCCAAACGCTAATCCCAACTATATTAGCACCCAAACCACTCGACATTCATATGCCACTTAAGACCTCAAGGAAACAAAAACGGCTGGCCTGGAGTCACCCAAAACAAGTCTACCTATCACCCCAATATCTCCAAAACCAAGACAAAAACAAGGTATACAAGATACATGAGCATATGGAGAAAATTGATGAAGAGTGTTACAGAGCTACGTTGGCTGAGGAGGGAATGAGGTAGAGGTGTTGGTCTAGTGCTTTGGTTGCCTCTTAGGAGGTAAGGGTGGTTTACGGGTATTCATCGTTGGCCTCTTGAATACTTTGTCTTTTGGGTTCTGGGTGGTTTATGATTGTCGGGTTGTGAGGGTGCCTTTTGTTAGGATGCTCGCTTTTTGATGTGATGCCTTCATGTCTCGAGTCCTTTTAATCTTTATATTTTTTTCTGAGATTAATAAAATTTCTTTTTTGCTGCGAGCATATCACAAGAGTAAACAGAACCTATAGGATAGCTACCAAACTAAGGGCACTCCACAACCCCAATCTTCAGCTTCCAAATTCCAATCCACGAGATAATAAACATCAGGAATTCCTGCACATGGAAATGCTGAAACTGCACCAATTTGGCCAAACGAGTTACATATTGCGAGAGATGAAAGAAGTGAAAAGTTAAAACAGAAACACTGGCGAAAATTAAAACCACAAATGCCCTGAAAGTTAAGGGCTATGTTTAAGCCTCAAATGAAGAAACTTGTACTGAGAGGCACTAAATGACCTTTTTGGAGACTCCAAATCAATTAGCACCACAATGTTTAATGTTTGCTTAATTATCTGAGTTTTTAAAGTGCTGTTGACGCCACAGAGATGTCTGCATCTGAGGATTACAATCCCTTCTCTCCTCCACCAGCCAGCTCCGATGGAGGCACGATAGCTGCGAGTAAGTTCATTCTCAGAAACAAGTTTCAGATAACCAATGAAAATATTGTCCGAATTCATCTACTGATATAACTGTTCTTCAACTTGCAGGCATAATAGTGACTCTCGTAGTACTCGTAATAATCGGCTTTATCTCACGCACTTGTGCGAGGAACTTTAGAAGGGCAATTGTGTCAGAACAGCAACATACCGTTGCTACAATACCACCGACCTCGAATGCTGTTCAACTTTGGAAAATTGATGCACCCACAATGGAGAGGTTCCTCCAAGACCTGGCAAAGGAAAAGCCCATAAGATTTACAGCCCAACAGTTATGTAGCTTCACGACTAACTACTCAAAGGTGTTGGGTTCCGGAGGCTTTGGAGTAGTTTACAAAGGGCAAGATTGCAGTGAAGGTCCTCAAAAGGAGCTTACCAGATAAAAGAGCCGGGGAGCAGTTCATGGCGGAGGTGAGCACTATTGGAAGGACTCACCACATAAACCTCGTGTGGCTATACGGTTATTCGTATGATCGCTTAATGAGTGCACTAGTGTACGAGTACTTGGAAAATGGATCGCTAGATAAATACTTGTTCAACGATGATACACAAGGAATTGACTGGAATAAGCTTCCTGAAATTGCGATTGGAACGGCAAAAGGCATGGCGTACCTTCACGAAGAGTGTCAGCAGAGAATCATTCACTATGACATAAAGCCCGGTAACGTGCTATTGGATGCCAATTTCAACCCTAAGGTTGCGGATTTTGGCCTTGCTAGGATTTGCAATAGAGACAACACTCATGACTCTCTAACAGGATACAAAGGGACCCCAGGTTATTCGGCTCCTGAGTTTTTGCTCAATAACTACCCTATCACATACAAATGCGATGTTTATAGCTTCGGCATGCTTTTATTTGAGATAGTGGGGAGGAGGAGGAATGCTAAAGTGGGGTCCACTGATAGCCTGGATTGGTTCCCAAAACATGTTTGGGATGAGTATGAGAAAGGCGAGCTGGCAAAAATGATGCTTTCCCATGGAGTAGAAGAGAAGGATAGAGAGAGAGAGAGCAGATAGAATGGCTATGGTGGCATTGTGGTGTGTTCAGGACTCACCGGAGGCCAGACCGCCAATGAGTGCTGTGGTGAAAATGTTGGAAGGAGGAGTGGAGATCATGCCACCCCCCAAACCATTCCATTATTTGTACTCTGTAGGGATGAATGTGCTCAATCCACCTACTTGTACTGGAGACAGTTCAGACTATTCAACTAGCAATGGTCCTAATTCGTATTGGTACAAGGAGCAGACCACACCAATTATGGCCAAGTACGAGATACAAATTGCTAGTTCATCATAAGAAATCGAAAACAATCGTAATTTGTACCCTAAAAACGCCGTGATCGTTTCTTTGTTTACTTGTGAAGTTCAGTGCCTCTACAATTGTTTAGACTTGGGCAATGTAATAAAGTATTCAAAAACAATTACGTTTATGCTTGATCTTTGGGAAACCATCTTTTCTAGTTTTTCTACAATTGTTTAGACTTGGGCAATGTAATAAAGTATTCAAAAACAATTACGTTTATGCTTGATCTTTGGGAAACCATCTTTTCTAGTTTTTCATCTATACTTCATCTTCTGGAAATCATCTTTTCTAGTTTTTCATCTATACTTCATCTTCTGGAAATCATCTTTTCTAGTTTGGGATATATAGAAGCAAGAAACACAAGATTAGTTTGTTTTTTTTTTTAAGCAATGGATGACCAATTTGACTTAGAGAATGACCTGCATATGCTCAACTGAACAGATCCTTTGAAATGAGCCGTTCGATTCATATCGATGGGGGAGAAGTCAATCCTATGAAATGTCAGCTGGTGAAGCAAGTTAAGCATGGAAATTTATGAATTTTAATTCAAACAAACGCTTTCAATTTACGCAAACGCTAAACTCTTGTTTTCTTCATAGAAGTACCGGTTTCTCTCTTTTGCTAAGAGGTTATTTTTGGCTAAGCATACTTTATCAGCCATCCCGATATTCTTTTATTTCCTCTACATTCAGGGCGCCTACGTATTTTCTTAAGGCTATTCATAGTGCTATTATCAGTTTTCTTTGGCGAAAAGGGGATGACGATGGTATAAAATGGATGAAGTGGCCAAATTTACCCAAACCTTTGAGCCAAGGGGGAGTTGGTCTTAGAGATCTCGGATGTTTTAATCAAGCTTTATTAGCCAAAACAGCATGGAGATTGCTCAATAGGAAAGATTCCTTGTTGGGTAAAGTTCTTGGTATAAGAATGCATAAGCCTACGTATTTTCCAAGCTTTGTATTCCAAATTTCTGAGTGAGGCAGGGGGTTTTCCCGTTCCATTGTGGAAAAAGTTTGGGGTTTAAACTTGCCTCCTAAGTTCGCACTCTTTATTTGAAAAATCATTCACCGTTTTATTACAGTCAAGGACGGTCTTAAGAGGAAGATCAAAGTTGACCCTCAAGGCTCCATCGTTGCGTGGGAAGGAATTAGAATCGGTTGATCATTTGGTTTTGGGATGTCATTTTGCTAGGTGGTTATGGAGAGCTTCTAGGTTCGGTTTCCACATTGGGAGTTGGACCACTTATAGCGTTTGAATCTAACTTGTCTGCATGCAGAGATGCAGGAGTTGAGTTTTGTTCACCCTCCACTTAAGAGGGTGAACATTACCCTCTTTTTTATTGGTTGAAATAATGTGTATTCTACCACAAAGTGATGTCATGCTTACCAAAAAATGTATTGCATGGTAAGTATGACATCACTTTGTGGTGGAATCCACATCATTTCAACCAATAGGAAAGAAAGTAATGTTCACCCTCTTTTAATGAGGGAGAAAAAATTGCACTCGAGATGCAGTCCAAGTGATCGCAACCATCGGATAGTGTTTTTCAACAAAAAAATTTTATCGGTAAAAAATTCAGCAAATTTTGAACCAATGATTGTCAATATGAACAGTTCAGATTGACATGCTGAAAACTCTCGTTTTTGACACACGTACGCCGAGCAAGGCCTGAATGCGTTTGCAGGCATTGGTTGGTTGAGTGCGGGCGTGCTAGGACTTGTAGCGCCTAACTTCGGATGATGATTGTCATGAATCGTGACTTTTAACTCGTAGAGCAATTGCGTGTGATCCAAAGGGTAATGATCACAAGTCGGTTCGTGGTTTGCCACACGGTTGTGGATTTAGAATTTCCTAGTCATATAAGAAATGTGAAGATCGTAAAACGTGACCTTTATTACACCGTGATAATGAAGTTTGAGTACAAATAAAAGTAAAAATTGGTGGCACAAGGGCCGGTGAATACTAGGTATTCGATAGTCTACTTTGCCGAAAGTAGGAAAGTATTTTGAAGCACTAGGCTTTGATTGGTGTTGGACCCGTTTTTCTCCTTTGATTCTGCTATATATAGGCAGGCAACAAGCTGGTTAAGACCTGAATCCGAATTTCTCTCTTGCTCCATACGCTGCCAAGTGTCCCATTAGTCCATCATGCAACATCATGGGCGGTTATTGGCAGTTGAGCTCCATCATGGGCAGAGTAAATAACTCCCCAACTTCCACCTTTTGTGTGAGCTTGGTACACGTGGCCATTTGACCTACTCAATGGCCCTTGAGATGGAGGGAAATAATCACCTCTAGAGAACAACCAATTCCCCTTAAATTATGGGCCCTGCCTCTTGATCCAAACCGGCTCCATCCTTCGTGGGCCACATATCTTTTTGCATGAATGAACAGTTGGGCCCAATAATATAAAAAACACGGCCCAACAAACCTCCTAATCCAACAAACCCCTGGTCTTGGCCCAATTTAATTAAATGGCTGTTCATCTCTAGCTCGATCCGTGGTGCCAAAAACGGGTATAAATATTGCCCCCCTTACGCCTTGATTCTTTTAAGATTAGGGCGTTGAAGAATATTTCAGTTTTTGGCACTCTAGACAGGTCTTAATGTGTTAGAATATATTATCAGGCCCAAACGTGGCCTAATATTTTTCCCCGTTTGAATCGGCTTTAAATATAACCACATCTTTACGTGGGGATTTTATCCTTTAAAGGAAGACTCTTTTCTCCTTGGGACTCCAAAACTTTCTAGAGATTCCTGTCATAGGCCATTATTCTTTTTCCAGGCCTATGACACATGTGTAAGCCCTTCCAGAGTCCCATTCTGTTTCATTGCACAGAAAATACCCCAAATCTCTTAATAAATATCAAATTTCAAAAAAGAGAAAGAAAAGGAGGCGGTACATATCCCCAGGGTTTTTGAACTTGCTTCCCAATATCGGTATACTCACCCCTTTAAAGACCCACTTCTCTTTCTTCTTCCTTTACTTTTCTCTTTCCATCCAGAGCTAATAAACCCTAAGCCGCCATTTCTCAAGCTTCCAACAATGGCGTCATTCGGAGCTAAAAATCCAGTCAAGAGCAAAACCACCTTTTCCACCAAGATCAAACACATCTTCAGATCTGAAAATATTTCCATGAACCCCGAAATCTTAATTGACCGGTCTCAGTAACACGTTCTCCTGTGGTCAAGATGGGACTAGGGCCATCCTTCCATGGTGATTTCCCAGAACAACTCTACCCCTTCTATCTTCTTGCCGAAGAGGCCTTGCCATTTGATTTAAAGGGAATCATAAATGCATCGACGTAAATCTAATCCGGCATCTCAAAAAGCAACCAAAACCTGCTTCGAACGATCATCTCACGTGACCACCAAATGTTAGGTGTGAATTTGTAGTGTGTTCTATTTCAAAATGTGTTTCATTTCTACTTCCATTCTATTTGTTCGACAAAGTGTAAGAGAGACGCACTCATGGCTAACCCAAGTTTGTACGATCATCCTGATTTCTTATTCAACTATCCTGATCATCCTGGTTTCCATGCATAAACAGAGAACGGAAGGGACTTCGAGTCACGACTATTACCACACAAAAACAGAGAACAAAGGCTGCACAATCAAAGTGGTTAACAGCAGCACTTCGACAACACCTCACGGCTTGTGGCTGGGAACGAAGCAACAAAAACGGTCAGTAAAGAGAAAAGGGTTTTGTTGAAAAATCCTTTATTCTATTGTTAGTTGTTTCTTCCACGAATGGAGATTTATTCTTGCATGGTTTCATGGCTAACCCAAGTTTGACAGTGGATTTGATTACAATTTCTATCTAATTGTTTCCTTTTTGCCTATTAGGGCTCTTAATTGATCGTGGCAATATTAGGTGCGTTATCAGGTCTCATTATGTTTGGTTTCCTCCCCTCCTTTTCGCAAGTATAATTTGGTGGCCAGATGGAGCCCTAATTGCGTGTGGTTACTAGATATAAAATATGTATTTTGTAATACGGAATTGCCAATACAATTAGACTCCGGAATTTGGTCTGTAAAGACAAGATCCTCATACAGGTCTGGATCGCTCACGAAGATGTGAGGACTATCCATAATCTTTCTCGGAGTAGTCTTTTGTAATAGTTAGTATTTTTTTTTTCACCTACCATCCAAAAAATCTTTCAAATCGTAGCTTCAATGGCGGCTCCAGGATTTTTCTGGAGGGTATTCAAAAAATGCTAACTCTATTTCCTCTATAAAAGTATAATATACTCAAAATTTTGTATTCTTTATGTCCCAAAATGATGGTCCCTAA
Source organism: Rhododendron vialii (assembly GCF_030253575.1). NCBI lineage: Eukaryota > Viridiplantae > Streptophyta > Magnoliopsida > Ericales > Ericaceae > Rhododendron > Rhododendron vialii. The sequence continues at coordinate 15,742,141 of NC_080567.1, read as the reverse complement.
CGAAAAGACCAAAAATTTTCAAATCAAAATATAAATATTTACATTCATGATTTCTCAAATTTTTCTGCACCAAATTAAGAAACTAATTGAAATATTTAATTAGGTAAGAAGAAACTCGAGAACTCATGTACGAAAGTATTTAATTTTTTTATCCAAAAATTACACGTCTTTTCTGAGGGGACTATCAATTTGAGATGGAGGAAGTATAAGATTATACAATTTTTCTTGACAAAATTTTCCATTTGAGCCAAGCAAGATTAAATAGGTGCATAAATCTACTAATATTCTTTTAGAAGAAATAGGGCGAATAGGTTGATACAGATCTTTTAGGACATATTCTCTACTTTTAAGAGATGTAGAGCCGAGAGCCAAAGCATGATATACCAATACCAATAGGTCATTCTTTTCCTCCCAATTTTTGTTAATAATTTTTCATAATAATATGTACCTTGTCTGGGCTAATGTAATTAGATGTTCGATTATGAATTACTTGAATTGATGGGTGTTCATAATATAAGACTGAGTGTTCAAATGGATAGATTTGTGGGTTAATATTTTGGGTGGATGTTCATTGAATTTGAATTGGGTGTTTATTCATATTTGAGCTGGGTGTTCAAATGATGAATTAACCTACAATAGTACAGTTTTTTCATGTATTCCATGAAAGAAAAAAAATTTGGGTAGCTAATAAGCACACAATATTATATATTCTTGTGTTTAATATCTCACATTTATCATATTATAATATAAATTATTGTTGTTTTTAGATGATATACGAGTGAGGTATGTTTCTATTGGTTTCAGCCAATTTAATATCTAATATGGATCTTATTTGATAGATCTCAATTAGTTCTATTACACAAAATTTTTAAAATTTTGAAATCTGTTATAAATTGAAAGATATAGGCAATTTAAATCACTTGTCAAAAAAAAAGACAATTTAAATCATTACACAAATGCCGAAAATAGACCAACAAAAACGGACAGAGGGAGTATATATTTTCATACGAAAATTTTGTATTTTTGTAACAACCCGTATTTTTTCTATATTAATAGCATTAATAATAATAATAATATAATTCATTTCTAAATTATATTTAGCATAATATATATATATATATATATATATATATACACACACACACACACACACACATGAATTATAATTACAAAAAATATACATGCATGCATGTAGCATGCATGCGTCTCGCCATCTCCCTCACCTCACTCTCTCCAGCAACTCTCCCTCTCTCCTGCACCCCCTCTTCCTCCCACAGCTCTAGCTCTCTCTAGCCATAACTCTCTCCATTTCTTTCTCTCCAAGAAAAACCAAGTTCATCCCCCCTCGCACAAATCGAAAAATCCCTTCATCCCCAAGAAAAATCCGAATTCAATTCGTTCATATCCATTCCCTACTTCCTCTCTAACCCCAAATTCGGCCCCAATTTGTCCATTTCAAGTCCCATGAACCCAACTCCATTAAATTCGATCTTATCCTTCTGTTCCAAAATTCACTTATAAATACCCCACCTCATTGACCTACGGGGACAACTACACCCAACACGCTCTAACTAGTCAGAAACAAGAAAAAACAGTAGCCAATCCGAGCTCCAAGCCATGGAGTTCTAGAGAGAGAAAGTGAGAGAGAAAAGTGGGTTTCATAGTTACGTTCAACCGAAACCCAATTCAATCGTTCCAATCACTTCCCACAACTCCAAGCATCCCCAAACATCATCCAATTCGGTCCCAAGGTCCCCCGATTGTCAAACCCAAAGTCTTCTTCCTCAAAATTCAAGTTTCGATTTTTGAATCAATTTGATCAAACCAAGGTATTATAATCCTATCCAACTCTTCTCTAAGTTTCTTTAAGTGTTTTTAAGCCTAACTATGGTTCCCCCGTGCTTGACGGATTCCTAATCCTAAATTAATGGGTTGCTCCAAGCGTAGGGCTTAGACCGACGTAGCACAATATTCGGTAAGTCCGAAGTCGAATCCACAGAGACAGTGATGTGTGCTGACTAAAAATTCGGATTTAACTAATTTAACGGGATCTTAGGCAGCCACCCATTGTCGTTTTATGCGGAGATTAATTAAAACCTAGAAATTGATTGTACTTTTCAAATAATTAAAGGAGGTACGGTCGTAGGATTCATAGTACTCGCAACCAATTCTGGACTTATCTGCTATGTTCGGTATTCTTAAAAACGTTCAACTTTGGATTGAAAAAGATACCCCGCAAGATGCAAGACCCTATGGTCGCCGTTTACCTATGCGCAGCGGAGAATGAGTTTTGGACCCCCATTCCCCCATTCACATGGGTTCCGACAATGTCCAGGTTCGTCTGCGCGAAGTATTTTTTTTCCAATCTAAAATCATCTTTTTCATTGTTTGAAAACAGAAGCAGTGCCCGAACTGGTTACAGCGTGCTAATCACCCCGCGACCCTACCTAATGACTACTCACTAATCATTGCACGAGAAACAGAAGAAACCCTAATTTGAAATATGCTTCTATTATGCGAGATGAAAAACAAACAAGAAATATAAACTAGTCAAATATCAGCGAATAACTTTTATTAAGAACAAAAATTAAGAGTTACCGGAGTGCGAGTAATTAAACAAAACTTAAAATAACTTGAAGAAGGAAAAAAAAACTCAGAAAAGAACTGACAATACTCGGAACATAGAATTGGCAGCCCCTGTTTCTTCTCTTTCGTCCGTGGAAAAATTCCCTTTTTTTAAAAGCTGCCGCTGAAGTCATTGCTCTGTTCCTTAAATAGAGTAAACACACTTTAATTACACAAAGCTCTCTCAGGCTATGTATAATAACAATTCACAAAATCAACTTTAAAGCACTTTGCATTTCTAACCCCAAACTTTTTTAAAATCTTCTTTTTATCCAAAGTCTCGGACAACGGGCTCGAGCAACCTATAAACATAAAAATAAATAATAAAAATCAGTTAACAAATATAAAAGACTAATAAATGTAGATTGGAGGGCCATATTAAATATGTATATTTTGACACTTAACATGCCCCCCAACTTACACTTTGCTAGTCCTTGAGCAAAGAAAACAAAATGCAACTAAAGAAAACTAATTAAAATCGATAGTTCTTTTAAACCCCCAGGCGGCCCCGGTAGGACGAGTGAAGTCTCGTGAGGGTTTTCAGCAGTGATCACCCATAAAACACCGCGGATCCTTTTAATTGAAACCCAAAAACCTGCAATGCGACTCATTAATACGCCAATGCCAAGAATATAGCATATGCGAAAATAGTTCTAGAAGCTATCAAAACATAGAAATAAATCATGGCATCCAAGCTTAGCGTGTGTGAGTAAGGGCCTTAACCACAAGTGGACCACAACCAAGTACTCTCTCCGGACCGAGTCTCGACTTCAATTCTCACTGTGTCATGCACTCAACAAAAGAAAACGCTCGAAACAAGGTGCATTTAATAAACTCTCAATGTGTGCGGGCGGAAGTTGTGCAATAAAGAATCAAAGTAACTTGCACACTTTAGACACGAAGAGAAAGCTTTTTAAGGTAGACACATGATCTCATGAAAGGAATATCAAGCATTAAAGACTATCTATCCTTCGATCCACAACCCATTGCCCCTAAGATCAAATAGGACTTTTATTCGGTTATATCGTCAGGTAAAGAAAAGTGTTTCAAGGTTAGGGTAAGACATAATCAAGTGTCTGAGAATAAACCTACTGCAGCTCCTCCTGTTGCTCTTGTTTGGCCATGGGCCCCTTCCTTTGTCTCTTTTCACTCTGATGATGGAGAAAAGGAGCGCTTGGTGTTTACCCCTTGTTCGACCCAGCTTTACACACTACCAGCTGGAGTTTCACAGGTATCTTTTCATTTCGTTTCCCTGCTCCCGTCATTGCATCTTGCATTCCAACGTTTGAAATGCTTGGTTACTTGCACAGGTGCCTGCTGAGATAGTTCAGGAATGGTTGCATGCTTATTAGAGTGCGGAGGCTTTGGTCCGGAGGTAGCATCGCCGGATCCTTGAAGTATGAGTTTTCCCCACATATTCCATTTGCTTTGCATCTTTTCTTGAATCTGAGTGTTTGTATTCTTTCAGCTTGAGGTAGAGCGAGTACCAGCTGCTAGTGGGGAGGATGTGGGAGCTAGAGAGCAGTCCTTGTCTATATCTCAGAGATCATCTCGGAGACGCCGTCGTGATTAGCTTTAAGATTTTCTCTTTTCCTGTTCATAGTTAGCAAAGAGACAAGCAGAAACTGTATTCTGTATAGTGAAAACAACCACAATGATGATTTTGTAACCAAGCTTTTGTTTTTGAAATGAAAAACGCCTTCAAATGCCTTTAGTATGCATGCGATAGTCAGAACATGGCCTTTTCGAACAAGTAATTGTTGTTTTCCAAAAAACTAGAGTTTGAAAACACACAGAAATCTCTGTGAAATGAAATATCGGCCGAGGAATTGATCACACGGCTGACGAATTGATGTTGCGGTCGATGCACTTATCCTTCGGCCATTACTTCTATTTTACAAAGGAAGCTAGATTTTGTTTTAGCTAAGTGACATTCTTTTCTTATGCTTGGTTTTGACTTTTGTCTTGCTTTTGCCATTCTCTATAGCCTTATTGCCAATTTCGAGAATCTTTGAGATATCCTGCTTATTGTGTAAATGACCTTCAAGTTAGAGGGGATGAACAATAATTCTCGTGTCTTTTGCCATTGCCAATTCCTTGAGAAAAGTATACTCATCTTCTGCGAGCTCAATACGCAGGGTTAGCTATGCCTATCATTGAGTACAAATTTGTTGATGCTTTTCCTTCTCTCCAAATGCTTGGGCCGCATCTCAATGTGAGATTGCCTACGTATCCCAATCAGGGAATCAGGCCTTTTGCGTAGTTCCAAAATCACAACCTTTGAGGTTGGGTTTTTCATTCTTTTTTTTTTTCTCTTCTCACATGCTCTAAATTTTGCCTAGGTAACCTAATGGAGGTTGAGTCCTTAGCGAGCTTTTCTTTGAATGCCTTAACTTTTGCAAAGGTTGTGCTTTTTCTTGTCCTAGCAGGCTTTGCTCTTACTTTTGCTTGGGTTTTTGGATTACCCAATGAGCATTTTTCTCGAAAGGGTTTCTGTGTTTTAGAGAAGAATTCTAACAGAGATATGTACTTTCATGATGAGTAAGCTAACCCTAAGGGTTCTCACTAAGATAGTGTCTTTCTAAGTTTTGACAAAAACCTAGTTTCTTAAGCAACTAAAGTTCATTCTTTCTTTCCTTTTTGTCAAGGACACAAAGAACTTGATTTCTTGAATTATCCTTTGTTGGCAAAGAGACTGTAGCGCATGGCAGTTACAATTTAGGAATTAGATTTAAGCATAGTCTAGAGGACAAAGCAGGAATTCACTTAGCAGAAACAAAATGCCCAAATAGGGGTCCAAAACATGTTCTAGTTTGATTTGGAAAACAAAAGCAATGTTCAATTGTTTTTTGCCATGTTGTGACTTTTCAGCTGTTGTACCATTTCGGGATCGTCTTCTTTTCCTTTTCCTTTCGCAACTTTGTACTCTTTTCCCCCCTCTTCCTTGCCAAATAGAGCCTTTGAACTGGATCCATTTTCACGGTTTGCATGGCGGCTATCTCTTTGAATCATGAGTAGCCCCCGAATGGAAATGTCGGTCGGGGTTTTCATCACCTCTTCTTCCTCCTCATTGATTGTGCAGTCATTAGTTACTTCCACTTGGTCGAATAATGATGTTAAGGAGATTCCATCGAGCGGATCATTGCATTCTTCTTCCATTTCGTCAATGTCACTTTCCTCTGTTTGATACGGGTCTGTGCATGTGAAATCTAGATCCTCTTCTTCCTTTATCCACTGGCTGTAGTCACATTCTTCATAGGGATTAGCCCATGGCCGCATTTGTAATTCTTCCACCTTTTCTATGAGATTGATCGTTTCCCAGACAATGGGCGATGTCAGAATTTTGGGACGATTGATGGGTACCACTATTTGGGCCGGCTCGAAGCGGGCGTGCCTTCTCATCACGATGACCCTTTCCTTTTCCTTCTTCCTATTCTTAAACCAGATGCGCAACCATTCATCATCCTCTACAAACGGAATATCTGGATCCTCCAAATTGTGTTTTGCCCAAGAATGCTCTTTCCATTTCTTCAGCTTTTCCTCCTTTGCTTGTTTTTCTTCGTCACTCTTGTCAGACATGTCGGGATCGATCACTTCCGATTGATCGGACTCATTGCTTTCTTCTTCCTCCATCATGAAACATCCATCTTCCTCTGGGAAGGTTAAGGTTGACTTGGCTTGGGTGCTTTGGGCAATGTATTGGCTAGGGTTATATATGAGGTTGTGAGACAGGGTTATGAGATTGACATTTTGGGGCGGTTCGGTGTTATGGGGTGGTTTGGTTTGTGCATCAAGTTGTGGGGGTTTTATGGTTTGACTATCAATGAGATCTTGAATGTCATGGCGAAGACGCATGCAGTTGTCTGTCCCATGCTCAGAGTGTTGGTGGTATGCACACTGCTTATTGAGATCATGGTTTGGGCCATAAGGTGGCTGAAGAGGTGGCTTGTTCAAGGGTTTGAGATGCCCTTGACGGCTTAGAATGGTTAAGGCTTGGGAGAGAGTCATGTAGATTAAAGTTGTGGTGAAGTCAATTTGAGTTTTAGGAAGGGCTGGCTTGGAAAGGGTCTTACGGCAAGGCTGGGTCAAGGGCATTTACGGAAGCATGAGATGTGTGGTTTGGGAAGGTTTTCTTGAGTGGAGAACCTTCTTCTTTCCCAATGAGTCCCAATTTGATCCCCTCTTCAATTTGAAGCCCAGTAGCATGTAAGCGCTTGAAATCGGTTATAGCTTGAGTGTAAATATGCTTCAGATACTTAGGCTGCAGATTCTTACAACTATTCTCACTTGATCTTCCTCGGAAGGGCGGTTCTTCATCTTGGTAGCCTTTTCTCTCAATCTAGCCACAAAGGTAACAAAATCTTTGTTCGACTCCTGCTTGGTCATCTCCAATTCTCGGGTGGTTAACTCAATTTGGACATTGTATGCGTACTGCTTGACAAAAGCATTGGCAATTTTGGGCCAAGTTTGATAATGCACAAATTCCAAAGTGAGGAACCAATCAAGGGCTCTTCCAGTGAGAGTTCGTTGGAATAGTTAAGTAATGAGCTCGTCATTCAAGCCCATTGGCTTCAAGGTGTTGATAACATGGCGGACATGGCTGTTAGGATTGCCCGTTCCATTGAACTTCTCAATGTTTGGCATGTTGAATCTTTCAGGCAATTGAGAATCTGGGAAGAGGCAAAGTCCCTCAAAGTCCAGAATTTGGTCCCCCTGTGAATGGGCCAGAGCGTGTTTGATCTCCTTGACTTGTTTGGCCAATTCTGGGTTCTTTGTTGTTATTACTTTAAGAGAATTCTCATCTTCTATCGATTTTTCTTCATCTTCAGCATCTCTTGTTGCTTTCTCTGCTAGTAAAGTAGCGATTTGAGCTTGGAGATCGACAATAGTGGCGTCATTATCTACCATGGGAGGATTGCTTGGAAAAGCTTGGGATTTGATAGATAGTCAGGTTTGCTGAGGAAATGACAGCGGAGTCCCTGGAAGTGATTGGGACCATTGCGGTGAAGGTGTTTTGACAGGTGAAGGTGACAGACGAGATGGCTGCAAAGACCTCTGTTTGGCATGACTTCGAGTGTTGTAAGAGTATAAAATTGGTTGTGGTTGCTTTCTTGGCTTACCTATCGTGCCTGCTTTAGAGTAAAATACCTGTAAGTCAATACTTGGCCATATAGGGTTAGGATTTTGGCTGAAAATCCCAACCCTTCTGCACAAAAAAAGATGTTACAACAACAGTTTACTCAGGGTATGAGGAAGAACTTCAAACAAAACTGCAGGAAAAATCCTTAACCTGCGGGTTCCTGCCTTATTTTGATAAGTTCTATGGCTCTCTAACACATGTAAGGTTTGGCTGGTCTCAAGGGTGCTTCGTTGTCAAATGGCACTAGTCTTTTCGCCAGCCCATCATAGGCCACAATCAGATAATTTCCTTTTTGATATACCACTAGGTACAAATGAATGTGGAGTTTGCTAGAAACCCTAACATAGCCCGTGACATGCCGGGATATTAGGTGAACTCAACGAGGTTGCCCGCTCGATGCATATGATAAATGAATTAAATAAAGCATGTGTTAGTCTTATGTCGAACTTTCTGGTTATGGCTCTCACGTCCCCAGCAGAGTCGCCAAAAACTGTAGACACCTCCCTGAGCGGGGCGTCGCCATATAGATTAACATCGCTGTTTGTTTGGTTTCTACTTCATAAACCAAGATCGTGGATATTCCTATGGCTAGGAACATCGCCACACGATAGCGGTTATCATCAAAAAAGATTCGCCACATAGTTTATAAAAATTAGGAAAATCAAAATAGAGATTCCAGGTACGAGAGCCAAAAGTACAATAAGGGGAAGGTATTAGGCACCCCTCTTTGCCCAATCGTGAAACTAACCCATAAATGTTCGACATATAATTAACTCACGCTTTATTTAATTCTAAACACATAAACTGGTTATTAGCCTTTAACAGTTGATATAGTGAGCCAGAACAATAATTAAAACATGCATCAGAAATAAGCTAGAAATATAAACTATCCTAGGAAAATAGATCCTTCGGCCGGTGAATAAATGTCACGGCCGAAGGATCCCACTGGATCCATATAGCGGCCGATGGATCGATGACCCAGCCGATATTCTTTCTCACACCGAACTATACGATTAGCAGATAATCAAAATCCTACGATTAACATATATAAACTAAAAGTAAAACGAACCAAAGGCCCCTGGGCCTCACCATCTTGATCCCTCAGTTGCTTGATTGCTTCGAATTGAGTGTAATTGACTGATTTTGCTCCTCGAAACCCTAGGTTTAGGGTTTGAACTTCGGGGTTTGATTGTCGGATTAGCAGTTGCCTTTGGAAGATTAGGGCTTTTGCAGAGGGGATTTGAGAGTGTATATTGACAGAATTTCATGGCTAGAGAGGGTGTATTCTTGTCTCTAATTTTGGAACCCAAAAGCCCCTTTATATAGGCAATTGATGACTCACTTCGGCCAATCAAATGGCGTGAATCAAAAAGGAATTCTAGGGTTCAAAGACCTCTAAATGTAATTTGTTGCGTGGCCCGAACGCATCGGAAAAAGGCTGCTAGGATTTTGGTGATCGGATTAAACGATCGACAGAATATTCCAGAATCTGGAAAATAGGTGATCTGGCGGTCAAGGAATGGATCTGTCGGCCGGCTAATCAATCTCTCAGGGAGATTTTCAAGCAACAAGTTTCACGAGTGAAGAAATGATGTTGCGGCCGTGAGATCGATGTTACGACCGAAAGATAGATTCTCACAGGATTCTGTATTTTGGATTGGGTCCTCTAAGTGGATCAAAGTACTCACCATAAGTCCTAGGGTCCACGAGAAGTCAATCAGCAATCACTGTATCCATATCATCATCGGGATGGTCCCCAAGGTGGGACTTGAAATAATTGTTAGGCCAAATTGGAGTGTCTACAGGTTTGCAGCCGCAAGAGCCGCAACGAAACCCCTAGCAAAAGGATTCTGAACGACCGGTACTTCCTGTCCCTGACCGTGCCCGGCCCCTTCCCCCAGATTTTCATTAGGATTCTCCCCATGAAAGCTAACCTCATCCTCAACCAGTGCCCTTCGGCCACGGCCACGATCACGACCACCCCGACTCTCTGCCTCACCGGCTTTAGCACGCATTCTCGGAGGCATCTTGCTACAAGTTATAAGAAAGAAAGGTTCGTTAAAAGCAACATTATTTCACGAGGTCTAAAGCCCCAACTATCCCAACACGGGTCAAAGCAACTCTACACCACTCTACTATATTGAAATGCAACTTCATATAAACCAAGTAATGTCAATTCACACAAGCACACATATGACATGCAAGAAGACGTGACATTTTGAACCCATGAGACTAGAAGTCTCCCCACGGTCTCAAAGTATTCAAACCTAGACGCTCTGATACCAATTCGTCACGCCCTCAATTTTCAAGATAATTTAATAATCGTTTTCGAAAATAAGACATCACATTAGATAAATAATACCCAAAAGAGAGTTCCCAAATGATCATTTACAAATCAAGTCCCCAAGTTTAAAAGTTATACAACTTTGGCACACTGGCCCCAAATAAGCTTAGGCAAAGTACGAATAAATTCATTAATTACAAACCATTTAGTCAAAGAGAAATTAAGAGTAATTAGTTACAAAGCCATCTTTAACAAAAAGGGAGTCAATTACAAGATGATTAAGTAACTAAACATAGTTAGCTTCCAAAAATGTCTTCGCATCTCAACACACAAGCATGCAAGCTAAAGTCCAGCATTCTGAAAAGAAAGATTAGGTTGAGCTACACTAGCTCAGTAGAAAAATCTCTACAAAATCTATATGCTAATGAGATGATGAACGTGAATACAGTGAATCAAGCTAAATGGCGAGTCCAAAATAACACATGTCAACCCAGATACCAGCATTAGACACTCATACACACACACACACACATGCTCTTCTTCCAACGTATTTCCACCCCTTGCGTCACACTAAACTCCACCCCTTACAAATTTGTGTTTCCACCCCTTGCGTCACAGTAAACTCCATATTCAACTTCACAATGACAACCACATTATCATCACTATCAACATTGATATCATATACTCGTTCCACACATAACAACATTATCTAACATGTCACAAATGCCTCATGGGTCATAGCAATTAAGACACAATACAACTTTTCATCCAGATATGCAATCCTCAAGCCATAAAGTGTTCTTCCCAAACCATGTATAGCAATCAATCACTAATATCACACGTAATCACCACATAACATGTAGAGAAAGAGAGAAATCCCTATCAAAGTAGGTTTTGAGCAAAATCCTAGGAGAATCAAGTGGATTAAGCCCAAATCTTCCAAGAACATGCTCCACTCAAGTCTTGGTACAAGATCTAGAGTGAATATAACCCAAAAACAAGAGTAAGAAGCATAGATCAACAAGTGATTGAGAGGAGAGAGAGAAAAATGTGATTGAGAGCCAAAAGTTAGAGTAAGAACACAAAACTTATCCCTTGTTCACCAAATATGAGATTCAAGTGATTTTGAGGTAGGAATCCATTGGATCTTGAAGATTTAAGGTAGAAATCAAGGAATTTGAGTGAGATTGGAGTGAGGTAGGTGAGAGGGGGTGTTTCCAGATCTATTTCGTGGGTTTTGGGTCTGAAAAATGGTAAAGGGGGATATTTATAGTGGGCTGAAATGCATGCTGAACTTTCTAAAATTCGATAGTGGGTACCGGTACTGAGAAAATGCAGTACCGGTACTGGAACCTTCAAAATGCCAAATTGGCTAAGCTCTGGACACTGGGTATGGGTACTGGGAAAATGCAGTACCGGTACTGGTTGGATAGAAAATGAAATTTTGGCAACGGTCACCAAATCAAACCCTAATTGCTACCAACACTTCCAAACATCATTACAACATCAAAATATGATCTCCACATATTTAAACGATTAAAGAAAATATCATCATTCACGAGTCTCTGCATAAACCCCAAGGAGTTGGTCTGGTAGTTAAGGCCTGAGACTTATTGGTTCATTTTCTTTTATGGTATTAGGTTCAAAATATTTCAAGTGTTATCAACTCTTATGAGGACAGTTTCACCAGTTGTGAAAGGTGGGTTTGATTTCCAAAGATCAATCGATGTACACGTAAGTTGGTCCAAAGTCTATGAAATACCCAAACAAAAAAATTATTCGAAAGAATCAAGTGGAGGCATGTTCTCCTATGGAACCCTTAATGCGTCCGCCCCTGGGCCGATTGATGTCATAGAGTCTCTACCCGTGGATGCGTCTGCCCCTGGGCCTATTGATGCCTCAGACTCTCCACCTATGGAAATCAATCTCTCTCCTCCTCCATCAGCCACCGGAAGCACCAGTGTCGGCCCTGACATTTGGGTTGTCCTAGCCCAACCTCATACTTTGTTGCCTACTTACAATTACGGTATACAAAATAATATATATATATATATATATATATACAAGTAAAAAAATCAAAATAACATTGTTATTTTAGCTTGAATAACATAAAAAAATTAAAATTAAAATGTAAACCCTAGTTTCAAAGAAAATAAATTCTCCTCACATATTTTGAAGTAAAATTTTCAATTTAGTCACCATACTTTACTTATCTAAGAACTCGGGGCCATTCCGCTAACTTTTGGCTTTTTAGCTGATATATATGAGGATAATGATCTGTCTCGAAAAGTGTAAAAAAAAAAGCCTCAAATGTCAAAATATACCCTTAGTGGAATGACGTCTCATTTTCAATTAAGTTCATAGCCAATCTCTTTAATCTCTCTTGTGAAATGAAGTTCAAATTAAATGTAAAAATAAATACTATGTTAGCTCACTCGATTTATTTTAGTTATGATTTTTTTAATCCAATGGAAGAACATATCACTTATATATTACTGTTGTGTTTGCTAAATCAAGTTTTTTAATAAACTAATTTGATTTTCGTAATATTGTGCATTGGGAGGAAAACAAAAGGAAAATTTTCAAAAAAAAAACTTTATTGCATATTTATTTACTACTAAAAGAAAGAAAGAATTAAAAGTAATTTTTTGAAGTAGAAAGTAAAAAAAGAAGAAGGAAGGTTAACGCTTTTCGTTAGTTACATCCGTTACAAATTGACGGAATGGGACGACAGGGGCCTAATTATTGATGGAATAACAAGTTCAGGTGTATTTTTGTCATTAGTTAAAGTCTATGTATTTTTCTGAAAGTTCAAGGCAAGTTCAAGGGCTAATTTGAAAATTTTCTGAAAACAAAAAGAGGTAGAACAAAAGTAGAGAATACAAAATCAAGACACGGAGAGTTCAGGAATCTAACTCGGCTCCTCCCCTGGGACTTAAACAAATTGCTCTGCCAAATCACCAAGGCAACGATGTGTGCTTACATAGGAAACTTTTTTTATATTTGTATATAACTTTAAAATTTTTTTTTTTTCCAAGCCGCTCAAGACCGAGGGCTTGTAGGCTTAACCCGAGGCCGGCCCTCGAAGGCACAATAGCTAGTGGTAAGTTCATTCTTAGAAACAAGTTTGGAGATAACTAACGACAATGTCCGACGAACTCATTTACCTATATGACTGTTTTTCAACTTGCAGGCATAATAGGGTCTCTCCTACTACTCCTAATAATCTGCGTTATCTCACGCACTTGTGCGAGGAACGGAGGAAGTCGAGAAGGGCAATGGTGTCAGAGCTGCAACATGCCGTTGCTACAATACCACCGACCTAGTATGCGGTTCAACTTTGGGAAATCGATGCACCCACAATGGAGGGGTTCCTCCGAGACCTGGGGCCCAAGGAAAAGCCTGTAAGATTCATAGCCCAACTGTTAAGTAGCTTTACGACTACTACTCAACGATGTTGGGTTCAGGTGGCTTCGGATTAGTTAACAAAGGAAAATTCTCGAATGGAGTCAAGAGGAGCTTGCATGATAAAAGAGCCGAGGAGCTGAAATTATATTAAGCACTAAAACAGTCCGGGGGTTGTGAATATGACGATTAATAAAAAATTGATGCAACTTCCAATTTTAATTCATTAACCAAATTCCATACTCCCTCCGTCCCTTTTTAAGTGTCCTACTTCGTAACTCCAACTTATTAAAAAGACATCATCATTACACCTTTCACATCAACTTTTTCCTCCACTTTCCCTACTTACCCATCATCATTACACTTTTACTCACTAACTTTTCAAAATAAAATCTACTTTTAGGGGCAAAATAGACAATACACCAACTTTTACCCCCCTAACTTTACAAAATGGACACTTATTAAGGGACAGCCCAAAATGGAATACTGGACACAAAAAAATGGACGGAGGGAGTACTATTTTATCAATTTAACTACTAAAGGCAATAGCAATAAATTTAAAGAACTCGAATGCAAAGATATACGTTGAAACTACTTAGGGTAAATTCACCCTAAGCATAAAACCACGGCCTAACTATCAAATTGCTATAGATCAAAAGGTTTACAAAGTATAAAGAGACGAATTACAACTTTACCCCAAAAGCTTAATCTAACTCCACCACTTTGATGTAGCTCCCCGAGCTCCGACTGGATCCCATAGCTTCCGCGAGTCCAACGCCTCGATCTCTTCTCACCACAGCTCTCATATAATCTAGCCAAGAAGTATCATAGGCTACAATTTATGGATATGGAAAAATGTGAAGGATTTTGAAAAATAAGTCAAACTAGAAGGGAGGAGGAGGAATGCTAAAGTGGGGGTTCACTGATAGCGTGAATATGCGATGTTTATAGCTTTGGCATGCTTTTGTTTGAGATAGTAAGGAGGAGGAGGAATGCTAAAATGGGGTTCACTGATAGCCTGAATTGGCTCCCGAAACATGTTTGGGATGAGTATGAGAAAGGTGAGTTGGCAACAATGATACAAAATTATGGAATAGACGAGATGGATAGAGAGAGCACAAAGAATGGCTATGGTGACATTGTGGTGTGTTCAGGACTCACCAGAGGCCAAGCCGCCAATAAGTGTTGTGGTGAAAATGTTGGAAGGAGGAGTGGAGATCATGCCACCTCCAATACCATTCCGTTAATTAATTGTATTCTGTGGGGATTAATGTCCTCAATCCACCTACTTATACCGGTGACAGTTCAAACTCTTCAACTAGCGATGGAACTAATTGGTATTGGTACAAGGAGCAAACAACAACAGTCATGGCTAAGTACGAGATACAAATTGCCAGTTCATAGTAAGAAATAGGAAACCATTGTAGTTTTTTTTAAACCCACAACATAACTTATATTAAGTCAAAAGGTGTATAAGAGTGAAAGCTTTTTACAAAACGAGGAACTACTGTTCCTCCCTGATTCCGAGACAAAGCTGATAACAAAAGTCAGCACTTTGCAAAACAAAACCAGTCTGAGAAACCGCTGCATGTTTGGCTAACAAGTCAGCCACACCGTTAGCCTCCCAATAGCAAAAGGTGACCTGCACCAAGGAGAAATTAGAAAGCAGAACTTGAACCTCCTGGAACATCCCCCTAAGCCGACCCACTTGGACCTGCTTCCTACATAAGGCATTAGACACAAAGATGGAAACAGTTCATGAACAATGAGATGTGGAAACCCAAACCGACAGGCAACCCATAATCCATCACGTACAGCCCACAAAATTCTACCATTATGTTGGAATTGATATGAAGAGCTCGCTCTTAGCCCAAAACAAACTCACCCATCCAATTTCGAAATACACCACTGACCGCGCCCAGACCAGCATAACAAAGATTTTGAAAGGAAGAACCATCTACATTTAATTTTAAATAACCAAAACGTGGAGGAGACCAAGAGACCCATATCAGAAATGTAGGAGTGCTGGAGCGGGGGATGCTCGGTGCCGCTTCAAAAGAAGCGGAGGCAAATCCAAAAGCTGCGCACACAACCTTTTGAGGAAGCACTACCGGTGCGTTATTGAAAAAATTGCATCATTGCTGCCCCGCCACATAAACCACAATAATGCAATCGATCAGTTTGAGATACGCATGTTCATCCAACAAAGGCCAAATCTTAGCTAGAGAAACCAGAATATGTTGGTGCGGATCCATGAGAGACCATTATAGTTTGTACCCTAAAGAAAAGGCACAAATATC
Organism: Rhododendron vialii; assembly: GCF_030253575.1. Classification (NCBI taxonomy): domain Eukaryota; kingdom Viridiplantae; phylum Streptophyta; class Magnoliopsida; order Ericales; family Ericaceae; genus Rhododendron; species Rhododendron vialii. The sequence continues at coordinate 15,726,387 of NC_080567.1, read as the reverse complement.
TCTTCATAATAAATGGGAAACCATTGTAGTTTGCTGTTTGTACCTAAAAAAAACCGCGATCGTTCTTTGTTGATTAAGACTTAGGCGATGCAATTAGTTGTTCAAGTACATTATATATATATATATATATATATATATATATATATATATATATATATATATATATATATACACACACACACACACACACACACATAGTCCGTCTCCCGTAAGGACCATCTCATTTTAATAAAATGCGGACCTCCCTTTCCCGATTGAATTTCGATAATCCGAGCCGCTCAATATGTTCAGAACGTGATTTTAAGGGTACCCGCGAGAAATCAGCAAAAAAAATGACCGGGAAGGGCTTCATCCGAGCAATTTTTGTTCATTTTTTATCGAACGGTTCAAACAAAAACTGCTCGAATGAAGCCCTTTCCGGTCTTTTTTTTTTTTGCCGATTTCTCGTGGGTAATCTTAAAATCACGTTCTGAACACATTGAGCGGCTCGGATCATTGAAATTTGATCGAAAAATAGGAGAAATGAGGAGGTCCGCATTTTAACTAAAATAAGGACTCCCTCATTTAAGACTGACTCTGTGTATATATATATATATATCGGGATGGTTCAAGGGACACCCCAAAAAAATACCTCATAGTTTCCGATTAAATTTTGATGATCCGAGCCGCTCAAATGCGATTAGAACGTGATTTTAAGGGTACCCACAAGAAATCAGCAAAAAAAAATGACTGGGACGGGCTTGATCCAAACAGTTTCAAATAGTTTTTTACTGAACGGTCCAAATAAAAACTGCTCAAATCAAGCATTTTTCCGGTCATATTTTTTTGGCTAATTTCTCGCGAGCATGCCTTAAAAACCACATTCTGCACACATTGAACGGTTCGGATTATAAAAATTTGATCGGAAACTATAAGATTGAGATTTGGGGTGTTTTTTTAGGTGTTTTTTTGGGTGTCCCTTGAACCGCCCCGTGTGTGTGTGTGTGTGTGTGTGTGTGTGTGTGTGTATATATATATATATATATATGCTGCTAATTTTGCTACTCCCTTTTTTGTTAACTCTACTCCCTTGCAAGTGTATTTTTTTGTGCAAAAATACACTTGCAGGAGAGTGGCTTTAACAAAAAAAAGGAGTGGCAAAATCATCTCTCTCTCTCTCTCTCTCTCTCTCTCTCTCTCTCTCTCTCTCTCTATATATATATATATATATATATATATATATATATATATATATATATATATATATATATATATATATATATATATATCACACACACATACACACACATTTATGCTGGATTATATGCTGGATCTACTAGAAACCATCTTTTCTTGTTTTTGGATAGAGGCAAGAAATGCTAATTATATATTTGCTAGAGGACTGGAAGACCAATTGGAATACCAGAATGGCATGTAATACAAATGTAATCCAATCGTCATTTTATGTACATAGAAATATGCTCAACGGATCGGTTCCCATAAAAATGAGGAGTTTGAATTATTTGGGCGAGCAGTAAACCTTTTTATCGAAAGCAAGCTGAAGCATGGAAACGAATTCTAATTTAAACGAAGGCTTAATTCCAATTTAAGTAACTGCTATATATATCTCTTGGTGTTTTCGTAGAATTATGCCGCTGCAATAATATTGCTACTCGTCCGACATATCGGAATTCAACTCGAATAGAGTTTGTGTTCACATTGTTTGAAGCAAGTTCCAGGAAGCCTTCGCACAGTGTTCGTACATTGATGATCGATCAACTATACTTTCATTTCCAGTACACACGTCTTGACTTGACTCCTAGCTTATAGTATAATTTAATTTAATTTAAGGCCATCTCTTGACTTGACCTTGTTATAATATTATTAAAGCTAGCAGTTAGTTGGAAAACAAATTCAGGTCTAGCTGTACTATGACAAAAGTATTGATTGTGTGGATATATATGAAGAGTAGACAAGATAGTATATAATATCATGTAAGGGGCCGATCGCAGAGACAATACATTTTTCAGAGTTCCACGCAAATGATTAGAGTCATTTAATTTATTTAAAACATGTTTTTAAGAATTTTCTTAAAAAATCATCTCATTTGGACATCGGTAAGTGTTTGATCGGCTCATTTAATTTTATCCTGTCAAATCTGACAGGAATCAATTAAATGAGCTAATCAAGCCCTTATCAATATCCAAATGGGTTAATTTTTTATGGGACCCCATTTTCTTTTATGATGTTTGAAGCATAGTTTAGTTGATTTAATTTTTGGTTTTCCTCCTTCGTTATAGTTGAGTTAGGTATATTTTGTAAAGGGGCTTTATGTAAATATGGACCACTTTGACTTTTGCGAAGTTTAGGGTAAATTAAACAAATTGAGGATACGGATTCATGTAACCGACCCCAAATAATTGGAACATAAGACTCGGTTTGGTTTGGTTTGGTTTAGGGTAAATTAAACAAAAAATTGTAGGCATCTATTAAGCATGTTTTACACCACAAAAATCACTTCATAGAATTCTAACACTAGGGTGACTGATGGTTATCATGTACTCCCTCCTCCGTCCTCATTCTTTTGTCTCTCGTCTTATTCCAACCAAATAAAAAATAAATTATAACTTTTAATTGGTAATACTATTTTTATGGAATATGGATCTTGTTAGATAGATCTTAAACAGCCACCTTCTCTTAGGATTTTAAGAGCTTTAAGGCGATTTTGAGAAGCCACGTCTGCCTTGCTTTTCTGCCTGGGGGGGAGGAGGTGCCCCTCTCCCTCCTCCCCCCGGGCTCCCCCTCCTCCATCCGCTCTCCTCTTTCTTCCCCATCTTCCCTATAGTTTTTTTCTTTTCGTTTTTTTCTCCCTCAGATCTGACCCTCTCTATTCCGGGGGCTCCACCATCACCGGAGTCGTTTGTCCGCATGTAATCCGTTGCCGGAGCCCTTGTGGCAGCAGTGGTGGAGGCAGTGAGGGTTGTGATCCGTTCAGCAGTTTTTGGGCAGCTGAATTTAGATCGCAAGATCTATGGGAGTTTTGTCTCTCCTTATGAGAGTAATAAAGTTCGCCTTTAGGCGATTTGTTTACTGTTCAGGCTCGAGAAGATTAGTATGCATCTAATAGTGGTTTGCTAGAAATTCATTAGTGTGCTCATTTTTTGTCGAAATTCATCTGATCGTCTGTGTTCTTGTTGTCTTTTTTTCTTGGCTAGCAATGTATCTCTTTTTGAGACTGCTATAGGATATATGAATTTTTCGCTCAGCAGAAGGTGCGTCAGGCCATGCCTGGGCTGGGGATGAGAGACATCAATCACCTCGTTCTATCTCATATTGTATCAGTTAGATGATTAGTTTGGCTTTGTCCAAGTTATCTATAATGAATTTCATTGTGTAAGTGTCATTGGCTTTATCAATGCAGTACCTCTCACTTGTGTCCAAAAAAAAAGATAGATAGATAGATCTCAATGAGCTCTTTTAAACAATATTTTCAAAATCACCTAAAAGATTATAGATTGCAAGATATAATCAATTAAAAAGTGGCACGGACTCCTAAAAGGAACTAAAGAATTGGGACGGATGGTGTAATCTCTCTCTCTCTCTCTCTCTCTCTCTCTCTCTCTCTCTCTCTCTCTCTCTCTCTCTCTCTCTCTCTCTCTCTCTCTCTCTCTCTCTCTCTCTCTCTCTCTCTCCAAACCCTAGTCGCCACCACTGCGCATCTTCATCTCCCCCTCTTTTGGTGGGGGTAAGGGTGCTCTCTCCCTCTTCCCTCTTTTCTCCCTTTATCTTCTCTTTCTCTCCCTTTCCCCAGGTGCATGTTTGTATTTTCCTTTCCTTTTCTTCATCGCTGTGTGCTGTTTGGTGGCATGGTCTAGTTATCCGGTTAGATCTGTTGCCATCCATTCTACTCTGGTTTGTTTGGGTGGATGGTGGGTTTGTGTGCTACCACTCGGTTACGGTGGCAACTGATGGTCGTGGGATGTGGTTGGTGGGGTTTCGGGCGGTGGTGCTCTGATGGTGGCTGGATCTGTTCACCGGTCATGGTGGCGGTTATGTAGGCTTAATCGGAAAGGCAGATGGTTAGGATTAGGGTTTTCTTTATTTTGTTTTTTGTCCTGATTGAGTCCGGATTTATGTCTAGATTTAGTCCGGTGGGTCTTTGACTGATTTCCACAGGTTTGATGTTGTCTTTGATATGGAGCTCCGTCATCCCGAGGCGCCCGGTGTCTAGATACTAGCTCCACATTTGCCGTTTAAGATTACGGTGTGGATGGGTACGGGTAATAGCTCATGTTTAGGAGTTCGACATTTGTTTCGTCTCTTTTAGGGTCTGTTTTTTCTCTATCTCTGCTTTCATGTGATCATGATCAGTAGCTAAAGTATGGCTTAATTTGTATCTGGATGATTTTTTGTAGATGCCGTATAGGTTGTTTTAATAAATTGAATGGGTATACTTTTTCTTGGGAAAAAAATATTGTTAATGGAAAGGTTTTGGTTCCTAATCACCCTACCTATTTGAAGAAAGTTGTACACACCAATTAGTGATTTGTACAAATTAAATTTGGATGCTAATTTTAAACAAAGTCTTTTAACCCTGCATGTTTACATTGGCATTAAGCGCAACATTATTGATGAGATTCCTCCATTTTATGGCATAGGAGATTGGGGCACATTTCCATGGGTAATTCTGATTATGATATAATATGGTTAAGCACGTACAACTTCATCTATATATACATACAGGGGTTTCGTGCTGACCCTGCTGGGTTTAACAGCCTTGCGTTCTGTGAAAGAAAAAGGTGGAAATTATGTGTTAAGCTATCCAGTTCGGTTTCTTTTAATCCTGGCCTCCTAAGACCGCGGTAGAGGATTCGGTCAAAGCTATTGGAAACTACGATGAACAACACGTATGTTTGTGTGTTTTTTTTTGTTCATCTCCCTGTCTTAAATGATCTATAAACTTGGATTCAGAACTTTTCTCGGGTTTTGCATGTACTAAACAACCTTTTTTTCGATGAATTGGTACGTAAAAGATGTGAAGAGGGCTTTCTCTCTCTTGGGTTTAGAGAGAAGCTCTCAAAACTCCTCCTCTCACACGTTAACGAATTAGTCCTCTGTTGAGTAGCCCATTTTCCTACTAGAGTTGATTTGTTAGCTGCTTCGACAAGTTACTAAGTGGAGCCAGAATTTTCGAGAAGTGGGGTCGAAAATTTGAACTGTGTAATTCACTTTTTTAGTTGCTAATTGAAAAAACAATTAGGATTAACAAGTTAGTCAAAAAGTAGATATATATTAATAACAAAGTGCAGCTTTGATTTATAATTGACCTCGACGACTTTTCATACTTTGAAAACAATAAATGATAGTCTCGTTTGTAATAGTTTCAAAAACATCTTTCTATATACAAACCCAAACTATCATGCATCCATTGTTTACACATACAATTTCGAAGCCTATTCTTTACAATCTTCATAGCAGAAAATGTTCTGCCTCTGAATGAAACTCTTGATTTGTTTTGAAGAATAAACAAACTAGCGCTACATTTGGGAATTTTGTGGATAAAGATTCTATTTTGACTCATTTTTTGCCTAAGTACAAAACTCTTATATAGAATGGGGCAAAAATGAATTTAAAGTGAGATAAATTATATCTATCACTAGTTAAAATAAGGAAAAGTACCGTTACACTGGCAATTTAAACTAGCTTTGAGGTAGTCACTTGTATTTTATTTTTTCCACTTAACATCCCATAAATATTCCAAATCATACCTTACCATTTCATTATTGTAATTTTTTTCATCTTCTTTGTTTTGTGTGTTTTGTGCATCTTTTTAAATTTTTGTTAAATTTGCATTATATTTTTTTGATTAATCATCCTTCTCGACGAGAAGAGTCTAAAAAGTACAAAATTTTGACTAAAAACAAAAAAAAAATTCACTAAAAACGAAAAAAATATCAAATAATTATCTTTTTGGTCTAAAGTATTGTCTTATAAATATAAACTTTTTGCAACACCAGCCTACATTTTTATATTTTACTATTTCCTTCGTCCCTTTTTAAGTGTCCTAATTCGTAACTCCAACTTATTAAAAAGACATCATCATTATACCTTTCACATCAACTTTTTCCTTTACTTTTCCTATTTACCCATCATCGTTACATTTTTACTCACTAACTTTTTAAAATGGAATCTACTTTTAGAGACAAAATAGACAATGCACCAACTTTTACTCACTAACTTTACAAAATGGATACTTATTAAGGGACAGCCCAAAATGAAATACTGGACTCTAAATAAGGAACGTAGGGAGTAATTTCTATTGTCGAGATAAACTATTAATCCAAAAATTAATTACGAGAAAAAGGTCAACAAAAAGTTAAAAAATTACCGAAAAAACTTTTAGACAAAACATTTACAAGAACTACTCACGTTGATTAAGTCTTCTGGTTTGATAGTTCTTTGATTGCGAAAGAGGAAGAAACTACTCACGTAATTCCCCATTGAGCCCACAATAAAACAATGGGGTTGGGAATTCCCCTCCCCCTCTCTCTCTCTCTCTCTCTCAGTTAGGCAAAGGACGAGGGCCGAAGAACTCAAGGAAAAAGGCCAGTGGTGTTACTGCAGCATTCCAGCGGTGAAATAAAGCAGAGAGTTGTCATCGCCCGACTCATCGGCAGAGTAGATACCCTTGCATGCCTGATTGTTAGAATGTGACCACTCAACTAACTTTTACTGATAACAGGAGATGAGATAATCCTGCCAAAAAAAAAAAAGAGAAAAAAAAGAGAGACCTATGTAATTTTCTTGGGCAAATTTCACTTAGACCCCCTGAGGTATCTAATAATGACAGAAGATACCCCTTAGTTTTCAAAAATGACAGAGACCTCCCATATTTCACAGTTTGGGTTTCATTCCGTTAGTTCTGCTAGTGAAATGGATGGAAAATGTACGGAAATGCACGGAAAATGAAATTTTCAATTTTATTTAGTTCTACAGCTATCTTAGGGCTCTCATTGAAAGTCCTAGAGCCAAAAATTAATTATGATCATTTAGGATAAAATAATAAGAAAAGTAAGATCTTCGCACTGATTCAAACGAATTGAAATTGGAGTACTTAAGTATCTGTTATTTGGCTCTATGACTCTTCTAAGGCTCTCATTGAAAGCCCTAGAGCCAAAAATTAATTATGATCATTTAGGATAAAATAATTAAAAAAATAAAATCTTCGCACCGATTCAAACCGATTAAAAATTGGAACATTTAAATTTTTGCTCTTCATTTGGTTTTAGGGCTTTCAATAAAGAACAAATACTTAAGTGTTCCAATTTTTAATCCATTTGAATCGGTGCGAAGATCTTATTTTTTTGATTATTTTATCCTAAAGTGTCATAGTTAATTTTTGGTTCTAAGATTTTCAATAAGAGCCCTAAGATAGCCATAGAACTAAACGAAAAGGAGATACTTACGTGCTCAAATTTTCAATTCATTTGAATCGGTGTAAAAATTTTATTTTTCTGATTATTTTATCCTAAAGGATCATAAATAACTTTTCGCTCTAGGGCTTTCAATGAGAGCCCTAAGAAAACCGTAAAACCAAATGAAAAGCAGATACTTAAGTGCTCTAATTTTTAATTCGTTTGAAGTGGTGCTAAGATTTTTATTTTTTTTTGTATCATTTTACCCTAAATGGTCATAGTTAATTTTTGACTCCAAACTTTCAATGAGAGCCTCGAGAGAGCCATAGTATCAAATGAAGAGAAGATACTTAAGTACTCTAATTTTAATCCATTTGAATCAGTGCGAAGATCTTATTTTTTTGATTATTTTATCCTAAATGATCATAATTAATTTTTTGCTCTAAGACTTTCAACAAGAGCCCTAAGATAGCTGTAGAACTAAATAAAATTGAAAATTTCACTTTTCATACATTTCCGTACATTTTCCGTCTGGAACTATCGGAATGAAACCCAAACTATGAAATAGGGGAGGTCTCTGTTATTTTTAAAAACTAAGGGGTATCTTCTGTTATTATCAGATACCTCAGGGGGTCTGAGTGAAATTTGCCCATTTTTCTTTTAAGCATGAAGCCGAGAAACTGAAAAGTAGTTTGGAAAAGTGTTTTCGCCACATATCATGTGGTCGGTTCAGAGGGCTGGATATCATAAAACAAAACACGTTTTGATAGGGCCCACTTCAGATCACTGCAGTTTGTATTCAGTACGGTTCTTTAGTCGGTTAAGAAGAGTCCTACTATTGGTATCGACAAATAGCGTATATACATGTATATACGAAAAAATAAAGTGTTTAAATCGAGCACCTACGCATGTTGAATGTCGTTGATTCTCGCGGAGGCCCACTCGGTTTTTTTTTTTTTTAAATTTTTGGACGGCTCGGATCGACCGTCCGGTGGCCAGAGACGGCCCGGCGCAATCGTCGGTGCATTTTCCCTACGGTACCCGTTGGTACCAATATCATTTTTGATTAAAAATATTCAAGTGTTACGTATAACTCATCCTGATCTTTGGTTTATGTTATCTCTCATTGTTTTTCTTTCATGTAGACCTATGGTACACACCCTTAATACATGCGTACTGTACACACTCTCTATATATTCCTTTGAATTTGAGATAATCTAATCTTAAATATTCAATTTTTTTAATTAAAGAAAAGAGCTACTTAAATAGCCAATCTTCTCTTACTCTCATGTTGAGTTTCTCTCTTTACTCTCTTTAACGAGTTTTCACTTGTAGCCTAACATAATTTTGGATGGGCTAGAATTGGGCTTTTTAAAAATATTTTACTTTCTAAACTATTAAATTTAAAATAATAAAATAATTATATTTTCTATTTTTATTGCGGTGATTTATTGATTATTCTCATATCTTGTAATTATTGTAAACATTGGTATAAATATACTATTATGTATAATTCTCGTATGTTAAAAAGAAGCAAAAAAAATGTATTATTTATATAAAAAATTGTATTATAAAACACACACACACGGTTTGTTTCAAATGAGGGGGTCCTCATTTTAGTTAAAATGTGGACTCCCCCTTTTCTGATCGAATTTTAATGATCCGAGTCGTTCAATGTGTTCATAATGTAATTACCATAATTTGGAAGTGAAAGTAGTGCACCAAACAAACTTTCAAATTTAATTTTTGAAAATTCTAAAAATGAAAGCAGAAAACTGAAAATAGAATAGCTACCAAACATGACCTTTTTATGTTGTCGGTTCTCCCAAAAAATAAACAAGTTACAAGTATAATTTTTTTTTTTGAGAATGATTTCCACACTCTTTTTTTATTTATTGGCACTCATTTTTTTTGTCTTTATTTATTTGAAAGTACCAAATTGCCCTTCATATGAAAAAAGTGACTCAAGAGGTAAGGGTAGTTTAGTAATTTCAATTTGACTAAAGACAAAAACAAATTAGTGAAATGAAGAAAATGGGATGCGAAAATCGTTCCTTTTTTCACCTACCATCCAAAAAAGAGAAATGTTAAATGCAAAGAAAATACTCTTAAAGTGTACATGAACGGCTCAGATGCACTGCACAGTAAATCTGAACCGTTCATGTACACCTTAAGGGTTTTTCTTTGTCAATTTTCTTTGTTCCTACCACTTCTCTCCAAAAAAAATCTTCCAAATCGTACCTTACCATGTGCCAGCATTTAATGTCACGGGTTGATTAGTCATCTCTTTGAGTAGCCCAATTTTCCTTCTAAAGTTGGTTTGTCTCTGGTTTTGGAAAGGTTTTGGCAGTTTCTCAGATTGTGAAAGCGGAAGAAGAAGCCACTCACTTCACATTGGATGGAGAAAAAAAGTCAAAGAGAGAGAGAGAGGTCATTTTGACTTATTAAACCAAAACAATTCCTCTTTTAAAATCACAATTTCCAACTTTGCTTTCGGCAGTTTCTTTGATTGTGAAAGAGGAAGAAGCCACTCACGTCACATTGGATGGAGAAGCTTGCTCACTTATCTCCTCTTTAAAATCACAGTTTCCAATTCCCGGCCCCATGCTTAAAAGACCTCTCTCTCTCTCTCTCTCCCTCAAAGGACGACGGAAGAAGGACTAAAGGAAAAAAGCCCGCAGTGTTACGGCAGCATTCAGTGGTGATAGCAGAATTCTCATCGGCTGAGTATCCTTGTCTGATTGTTGGTATGTGGTCACTCAACGCAATTATAAAGCTTTCTTTCAATGGGACTAACTTCTACTGATACAGCCTGCTATGGAAACACCATTTGGTGTGTTCAATTTTTTTAAAAGCTTTTTTTAAGCATTCTTGTAAAAAAAACAACTTAGTTGGATATCGATAAGAGCTATCAATTTTTTCCTTAGCTTTCTATTAGCAAATTGGGCATAGAACCAATAAAGCCTTCACCAATATTTGACTGAGCTGATTTTATACAACGATCCTTAAAATCAAGTTTTTGCTCAATTTTCTGTTAGCAAATTGAGCATAGAATCGATAAACTCTTTACCGATATCCTACTGAGCCAATTTTTTACAAAGATCTTTCAAAAATATTTTAAACAAATAAAGCAGTTTTGATCATTTGTGTGGAATCATGAAATATTCTGTTTGATTTTTGTAGTCATCAAATCAAATGATTTTATATGATATTTCAATCAACATTAACTAGAGGCGAAACAATACAGGCACAAGAGCTGTTGGTAAGCTCATTCTCAGAAACAGAGATGTCTACTAATGGGGATTCCTACCCCTGGCCTCCTCCACCACCCAACAACAATGCAGGCACAAGAGCTGCTGGTAAAGTTCATTCTGAAACAAGTTTGCATATAACCAATGACCATATCCGACCAACTCATCTACCGATATGACTGTTTTTCAACTTGCAGGCATAATAGTGACTATTGTAGTACTCATAATAATCTGCGTCATCTCATGCGCTTGTGCGAGGAAATTGAGAAGGGCAATTGTGTCAGAGCTGCAACATGCCGTTGCTACAGTACCACATGCCGTTGCAACAATACCGCCGACCTCGTATGCGGTTCAACTTTGGGAAATCGATGCACCCACAATGGAGCGGTTCCTCCGAGACCTGGCCAAGGAAAAGCCCGTAAGATTCACAGCCCAACAGTTATGTAACTTCACGACTAACTACTCTACGGTGTTGGGTTCAGGAGGCTTTGGAGTAGTTTACAAAGGACAATTTCCAAATGGAGTCAAGATTGCCGTAAAGGTTCTCAAAAGGAGCTTGCATGATAAAAGAGCCGAGGAGCAGTTCATGGCAGAGGTGAGCACTATAGGAAGGACTTATCATATAAACCTAGTGAGGCTATACGGTTTTTCCTATGATCATTTAATGAGCGCGTTAGTATACGAGTACATGGAAAATGGATCGCTGGATAAATACTTGTTCAGCGATGATACACAAAGAATTGACTGGAATAAGCTACCTGAAATTGCGATTGGAACGGCAAAAGGCATAGCTTACTTGCATGAAGAGTGTGAGCAGAGAATCATTCACTATGACATAAAGCCCGGGAATGTGCTATTGGATGTGAATTTTAACCCTAAGGTTGCAGATTTTGGCCTTGCAAAGCTTTGCAATAGAGACAGCACCCATGACTCTCCCACAGGATATAAAGGGACCCCTGGTTATTCGGCTCCTGAGTTTCTTCTCAATAACTATCCTATCACTTACAAATGCGATGTTTATAGCTTTGGCATGCTTTTGTTTGAGATAGTAGGGAGGAGGAGGAATGCTAAAGTGGGGTTCACTGATAGCCTTGATTGGTTCCCGAAACATGTTTGGGATGAGTATGAAAAAGGTGAGTTGGCAACACTAACACTTTCGTATGGAATAGAAGAGATGGATAGAGAGAGAGCACAAAGAATGGCTATGGTGGCATTGTGGTGTGTTCAGGATTCACCAGAGGCCAGGCCGCCAATGAGTGTTGTGGTGAAAATGTTGGAAGGAGTAGTGGAGATCATGCCACCCCCAAAACCATTCCATTATTTGTATTCTGTGGGGATTAATGTGCTCAATCCACCTACTTATATCGGTGACAGCTCAGACTACTCAACTAGCGATGGAACGAATTCGTATTGGTACAAGGAGCAAACAACAACAATCATGGCTAAGTACGAGATACAAATTGCCAGTTCATAGTAAGAAACGGGAAACCATATATAGTACCCTAAGATACAAATTGCCAGTTCATACAAATTGTCTCTTCATAAGAAATGGGAAACCATTGTAGTTTGTTCCGTAAGGAAAACTGCGATATCATCGTTTATTCTTAAGAAACGGAAACCATTGTAGTTTGCTGTTGTTTGTACCCTAATAAAAAATCCTTCGATCGTATCTTTGTTGGTTTAGACTTAGGCGATATAATAAGCTGTTCCAATATGCACACTTATATTTATGTTGGATTATAAGCTGGATCTACTGGAAATCATCTTTTCTTGTTTTCGGATAGAGGCAAGAAACGCATGATTACTTTTTTTTGTTTTTGCTCGAGGAGGAGACCTAGGGCTGCACAGAAAATCCGGTGAACCGTGAATTCGGTCCAGACCGATCTTATCCGTACCTTTTGGATTTTGTCTGTGAATTAATGGTCCAGACACGGATTGAAAAATTAAAAGACTGTGACTCACGATTCAGTCCGCGAATTTTCATTACGAAACCGTGGATTAACCGAACCGAACCGTGAGAATTTATTATTTTTATTATTTATAAATATATATATATATATATATATATATATATATATATATATATATATATATAAAGATATATGTCCTATTCGGTTCCTAAGAGGTATTTCAGGGAACATAATCAAATTCCAGTTTTGCAAAGATATAACACTATAACAATCATGCTTATCAAAAAATATATATATTAAACAATCTTGTAGAATACTTCCTTGAACTCTTATAATGAGAAGAACCAAACTTGGAAATTTGGCTGTTGTCATATACTGAGACCTTCAATATCAGCAAAGACGCCTGCACTTTCATTCGTCAGATGTATAATTCGACGGCTCAGATCGTGCACAACACGCATGCCCCTTATCATGTATGTTTACCACTAGCTGACCACATGCACCACTTATGGTCCATTTGCTTATGAATCGTTGTTGTATTTTCTGGAATTTAACAACCTTTTGTTCACTGTTGGTTCTGAAATGACTCAAGAGTTGGAACCTGCTAATTAACAGAGTGTGTGATAATAGGCTAGTGTTTAATTTTTGCTTGCTTATGTAACAAAATTCGTGGATAAAATCATAACCGATCCACGAGTCATGGATTGAATTGGAATCGGACCATAGAACTTTTGGTCCGGACGCGGATTTCATTTTGAAAAAAACCGTGACCAGCTGTTCGGTTCTCGGATTTCTAGAAATTCAAACCAAACCGGACCGCGAGCGGCCCTAGGAAGACCAATTGGAATTACAGAATGACATGTAATACAAATGTAAGCCAATTGTCATTTTATGTACATAGAATATGCTTAATGGATCAATTCCCCTAAAATGAGCAGTTCAAATCATTTAGGCGAGCAGTAAACCTTATCGAAAGTCCCCTGAAGCACAAAAACAAATTCTAATCTAAACATTGGATTAATTTCAATTTAAGTAATAGCTCTCTCTTGGGATCTGTTTGATTAGCGAAATAATGGTAGAAAAGGCAAGAAAGAGAAGAAGAAGAAAAAACATACTCCCTTTCGTCGCTTTTTTAGAGTCTAGTATTTCATTTTGGACTGTCCCTTAATAAGTGTCCATTTTATTAAGTTTGTGGGTAAAAGTTGGTGAATTTTCCATTTTGTCCCTAAAAGTAGATTCCATTTTGAAAAGTTAGTGAGTAAAAATATAATGATGATGTTTTCATAGATGGTAATGAGATAAAGTGGAGGTAAAAGTTGATGTGAAAAGTGTAATGATGATGTCTTTTTAATAAGCTGAAATTACGAAGCAGGACACTTAAAAAATGATGGAAGAAGTTTTTTTTTTTGTGTTCACTTAGCAAGAATATCCTAGAAAGTGGAAGAAAGTGAACTTTCCTGTACAATTCTCTAAAGCTTGAGAGCTTACCTCACTTTTTCTCACAAAATGTGCAGGAGAATTTTATTTTTTCAAGAAAATCAACAATAATTACTCTAACTCCCCTTTTTACCTTGTTTCTCCACATTTTCTCTTCTAATTTGGACAACTTTCCTCCTTTTCAAACAATTATATTTTATTTTCTTGCAAAACTTCCATCCTAATCTAACGGATGTTGGAAAAAAATTACATTTTCTTTTTCTTCTCTTTCACTTCATTTTCTATTATTTTCACTTTTTATTTTATTTTTCTCGCTAATCAAATAGAACTTTGGAGTTTTGAGTTGAATCACCTACAACATTTAGGAAACATCCACAGAAGCTGCTGCAATTGCTACTCGTTTGACATCGGAATTCAACTCAAATAGAGTTTGTGTTCACATTGCTTGAAGCAAGTTCCAGGAAAGCCTAACTATTCATTGCCCCAAGGGCAACACGTCTACTTTGTTAGGTGGTGTTTCTCACCAATAAAAATTTGCATTGTGGGTAAAATTGTCAGTCAAAAAGGCTAGCCCCGTTTGAGGCATTAAATTCACTGATACACATTTTTCTCTCTCCATTAGACACAGCCTTCTCTCTAAATTCATAGGCGTGTAGATCGAGCAAAAAAATTCAAACCCGAGTTCTGTGTATCAAAAGCAAAAGGATCAAAGACCCACAAGATTTTTAAGGGGTGTTCCGGTAACAATTTGAGGGAAAAAAAAAGTAAGGCATTTTTACCACGTCTCGTTCACATAAATCAACAAATTTTGATATCTTAGCATGTTGTTCACATTAACTAACAACTTGTCAACAACTTATTTCTCAATAATTTTTCACTCACATACACATCTACAATTTATTCATTACCGAAAATAACTTGACATTTTTCAACAAGTTATTTACTACCAAAAATATCTAACAACTTGATTGCAACAAATTTTTTCTCACAATTTATTTACTACCAGAAACACCCTTTAAGGCTCCGTTCCATTAACTAGGAGTACTTATTTTTTTAATTAAAGATAATGTATGGTGAGATAATGACTTATCTCGTAAAGCGTAAAATAAATACTAAAAAATAAAAACCTTAGCGGAACAGGGCCTTAAAAAGACCCACTATGTTATGCTTAGATTGTTCTACTTTTTCTTTTTTTGTCCTTACTCAAAAAAGTTTTGCTTTTGTTAGTTTTGCGTTAAAATTTTGTAAATTATTGATTCATCTCGACGAGAGGAATCGAAAGAGTAGAAATTCTGAATTTTATCCAAATATTTCTGAAAATATCCAAGATAAAGCCCAAAAAGCATACTTAAAATAAAAATTATGATTTTTACCCAAATATTTTGAAAATATCCAAGATAAAGTCTCTTGGATATTACAAAAAAAATACTAGGGTAAAAGTAAAAAAAAATGTCCGATTCCTCTCATCAAGATGAATCAAAAATTCACACAAATTTGTCGTAAAACGAATAAACACAAATTTTTTTAATAAGGACAAAACATTAAAAAAGAGCCAAAAATTCCAAGTTCTCAAACACATTATATCATATACTAGAACATAAACTACATTAAATACATGCACATCCGCTATTCAGTAACAGAGATTCAATAGGAGTTGGCAGTTTGAGAGTTAGAGAGAAGACAACCAAATTTAACGAAAATAAATACATATATGTATGGACGCATGCATATACAAGCTATTGTATGATACTATTATGTATAATATAGAAATAGGTGTAAAATTATAGTAAGTATTTACTCCTAGTATATTTTACATATATATTATTATTTTTTATTTCTTAAATATCTCATGGTCCAGTTCGGATAATCTATGGTTTTTAAATGAAAATTCAATCATAGTCTGTATCTCAAGATTTTTTAATTTTCAAATTAATGTCCGGACCATTAATTCACGGACAAAATTCAAAAGGTATGGATCAGATCGGTCTGGACCGGTTTCACCGTTCACTGGATTTTTTTTGTGCAGCCGATCTACACGCCTATTTTTAGAGAGAGAAGGTGGTTGTAAGAGCATCCGCAATGTAATAATCAAAAGTGAATAATCAAAACTTGCCACGTCAGCTTTTGATTATTCATTTAGAGGATTGCTAAAGTTAGCAATGTGAAGTCCCACATTATTACTTTTAATTATTGAAATGTCCAAATTTGATTATTGGTTAAGAGATTGCTAATTTTGATTATTACAATGTGAGCATTTTTTTAACATGCATTGCTAACTTTAGCAATCATTGTTTTTTATATTTGTTCTGAGTACTATTGATTTAAAAGTTCAAGGGTAAAATAGAACTTTCATCAACTATAACCCTCTTGGTTTGGAAGTGAGACAATATTTTTTAGACAACAAAAAGTATTAATTGAGACTAAAAAATAGGAACGGAGTCATGGAGGGAGTAATTTAATTTAAGACCATCTCTTGACTTGACCCTTGCTATAATTAATAAATCTAGTAGCAACTACTATAAGTTGGAAAGCCAATTTAGGTCTGTACTATGACAGAGTACTGATGGGCCGTATTGATTGTGTGCACAGAAAATTACCCATGGACTTAAAACTTCTATGAAATTATTTCATTTAGACTTTAGACTAATATGCCGATTTATTAAACGGGTTAGAAAGTTAGGCTAGTCCAAAGATGCGGCCCACTCAAGTTAACGCTAATGGAAGAGCTAAACAAGAACGAAATTCTCTCTTTTGGTTTAAAGTAATTTCTTTAAAACCATAATCAAATATCTTCTTGTATAGAAAATTAAGTTATATTAAATTAATCAACATATTCAAAGAATATCTTGCCATACTTAGCTCCCCTCTCCGCGCCGATTGTAACGACTCACTTCCGTTCTGTACAATATTATTCCTTTGAATACCAAACCTCATCAAACTTTTCGGTGAAGTTACCCATTCCTAGATTACTCCAAAGTGAGCACGTTTAACTGTGAAATTCCAATGAGCTTTGACACCCATACAGCTTTAAAAGGCCTTATACAAGGTAGGATCATCATCTATTATTTATAGTTACACTTCACCAAGCGAGGTGGAACCACCCCCAGCTAACCTCTCTGGTCATCGGCCAGACAGCTTCCGCCCGGGTCTCAACCGCCCTCAGGCCGGTCGACCACTTCCTGGAACTCCCAAGGACAGGGCGTCACATCGCTTCTTCTGCAAGTTTCACAACAACCACGCTCTACGTCTCAAGAATCACACACAGGCACACAGCTTTCAAGTTTAATCTATCGATTCAAGCCCTCAACGAAACTCGTTTCTTCAACCTTCTTGACATGAAAAGTTGAAGTAATTATCCACCGTTCAATCGTTCAAAAAGCTTCCACAACAATTATTGCAACTTCAATCAGAGATCGAATCAAAGGATTTTTTTTTCCCTTGTAACAAACTAACAAAGCATATCATAGATGACAGATGATTGAACCCTTAATTTAATTCACGATCGGTGAAAAAATAATGGTATGCATCTTTTCGCATTCTTTATTACGGGACTCGGATTTGTGTGTTACAAATTTGGTAAGTCCGGTAGGACCTCTTTACCTCTCATCCCTTTCTCCAAAGTCAAGTTAGTCACAAACGGCGTCTTAGACTCAAAAGCTCCTTGATTACTTCTCTTACATATCATGTTGTATCTTCTTAAAAATTCATGAGCAAGCTTCACCATCCAATTGCAAAATTGGTTCTCACAACCTTCATAGTTGTTTTTGTTTCGGATAAATAGTTGGGGTAATTTTAGGACTTAGTTTGTTAGATAATTGAGCGGGCTCAAGTTGACCCCACTCGTAGACATTTCCCTCACCCTTGTTTGGGATTAAGAGCATTTGCAACAGCCAAGCAAAATGGCTTTGTTAGTAATTTTGACTAACCAACACTAATGGGGCTAATTCAGTTGGTTAGAACTCTTACATCTCACTAGAAGGTCAGGAGTTTGAGTCTTCCCACCTGCGTATGGGTGTTATTCCGTTGGGATTATTTATTTTCCTAATGGGGGCTCGTAGTTGAGGTGGCCGGGTTTATATATAGTGGTTTTGTTGGGCTTAGTTATCTCGTAAATTCTCACAAAATTGATGTAGTGCCCCGTGGTTTGTATTTTGTAATTCATACATGATGCAATAATCTCCTTTATCTATTGACAAAAAAAAGAAAAAAACACTCAAACGTGAACCTACAAAAGCCTCAACAAAATAAAAACTAAGTCTTTGAACATTGTACTCCTAATATTTTTCTTGCTCAGCATCTAACAATGTAATATAATGTATAACTCCATAAATGTGTTTGAGTCACTATTTACTAGGAAACCATATTTAAAATTCTTTTTGCACACACTCTCTCTTACTTCACTAAAGTTTTCTCTCTTCATTTAATTATAAAGTACAAATATATCTTTTAGAATAAGAGAATAGAGTAGCTAGAATTGTTTGTGTCTAACAAACTGACTAGTTAAAATAAGGAAAAATACCATTACACTGGCAATTTTAACTAGCTCTAAGGCATTCACTTAAATTTTATTTTTTTTCACTTACCATCCCAGAAATATTCCAAATCCTACCTTACCTACCATGTCCCAGCATTTAAAGTCATTTGTTGATTAGTCCTCTGGTAGCCCATTTTTTCTTCTAAGTTTGATTAATTGTCTCTGGTTTGACAGTTCTTTGATTGTGAAAGAGGAAGAAACTACACTTGTCCTCTTTGAAGCCACTCCAATTTCCAACTTGTCAGGCTTATGCCTCCTTTGAACAAAATAAAACATTGGAAATTCCCCTCCCAACTTTTCTCTCTCTCTCTCTCTCTCTCTCTCTCTCTGAGTTAAGCAAAGGACGAGGGCCGAAGAACTGAAGGCACTGCAGAATTCAGTTGTGAAATAAAGCAGAGTTGTCATCGGCACAGTAGCTTTGCATGCATGCCTGATTGTTGGTATGTGACCACTCAACTCAGAACTCACTTATAAAGCTTTCTTTCAACAAGACTTAATAACTTCTACTGATAATAGGTGATCAGATAATCCTGCCAAAAAAAAAAAAACAGAGAGAGAGACCTATGTAATTTTCTTTTAAAAAATAGGAGACAAAGTGGTGACATGTCTAGATATTATTAAACGGCCACCTGCTATTAGAATTGGAAATCTTGTGTTTTAGCTAGCCACATATGATATAGTACGTGCAGTTAGGGCCCAATTCAGATCACTGCAGTTTATATTCTCTACAGTTCTAAGTCGTTGAAAATTCAATATTCTCTACAGTTCTGAGTCGTTAAAATTTCATGTAATATCTCATTGTTTTCCATGTGGTGCTACTTGAATTGGAAATCTTGTGTGGCTTTTTGCATTTCAATAGCATGATGTTTTCATCTTCCTCTACATGGAAAATGAGAGTCTAGCTATGGGGAAAGGAAATGAAAGCAAAAACACTCATTGAAATTTAAAACAACAAATGCCCTGAAAGTTAAGGGCTATGTTTGAGCCTCAAATGAAGAAACTTGTACTGAGAGGTACTAAAAGACCTTTTGGAGACTCCACCAAACAGAGTAGTACCACATGGTTTTAATGGTTGGATATCTGAGATTTTCAAGTGTAAATGCCACAGAAATGTCTACGTTTGGGAGTCCTTCTCCAGCACCCACCAGCGACGGAGGGGCAATAGCTGCTGGTAAGTTCATTCACAGAAAAGAAAAAGTTGGCAAATAAAAATGACAATATCATACTAATTCATCATCCACTGGCATAACTGTTTTTCAACTTGCAGCCATTATAGTGATTGTTGCAGTACTCATAATAATCGGCCTTATCTCATGCACTTGCGCGAGGATATTGACAAGGACAACTGTGGCAGAACTGCAACGTAATGTTGCTACCATACCACAGACCTCGAATGTGGTTCAAGATTGGGAAATCGATGCACCCACGACGGAGAGGTTCCTCCAAGACCTGGCAAAGGAAAAACCCATAAGATTCACTGCCCTAGAGCTATGTAGTTTCACTGCTAATTACACAACGGTGTTGGGTTCGGGAGGCTTTGGAGTAGTTTACAAAGGACAACTCCAGAATGGAGTCAAGATTGCCGTAAAGGTCCTCAAAAGGAGCTTACAAGATAGAAGAGCTGAGGAGCAGTTCATGGCGGAGGTGAGCACTATTGGAAGGACCTTCCATATAAACCTAGTGAGGCTATACGGTTTTTCTTACGATCGCTTCATGAGAGCGTTAGTGTACGAGTACATGGAAAATGGATCGCTGGATAAATACTTGTTTAGTGATGATACACAAGGAATTGACTGGAATAAGCTGCCTGAAATTGCGATTGGGACTGCAAAAGGTATAGCTTACCTTCATGAAGAGTGTCAGCAGAAAATCATTCACTATGACATAAAGCCCGGTAACGTGCTACTGGATGTGAATTTTAACCCTAAGGTTGCGGATTTCGGCCTTGCAAAGCTTTGCAATAAAGACAACACCCATGACTCTCCCACAGGATATAAAGGGACCCCTGGTTATTCAGCACCCGAGTTTCTTATGAATAACTACCCTATCACTAACAAATGCGATGTTTATAGCTTCGGCATGCTTTTGTTTGAGATAGTAGGGAGGAGGAGGAATGCTAAATTAGGGTCCAGTGATAGCTTGGATTGGTTCCCAAAACATGTTTGGGATGAGTATGAGAAAGGTGATTTGGCAACAATGACATTTTTGTACGGGATAGAAGAGAAACATAGAGAGAGAGCTCAAAAAATGGCTATGGTGGCATTGTGGTGTGTTCAGGACTCACCGAAGGCGAGGCCGCCAATGAGTGATGTGATAAAAATGTTGGATGGACGAGTGGAGATCTTGCCACCTCCAAAACCATTCACTTATATGTTTCCTGTAGAGGTTAATCTGCTCAATCCAGCTACTTATACCGATAACAGTTCAAACTATTCAACCAGCTATGCAACTAATTCATCCAGCTATGGAACTAATTCATCTCGGTACAAGGAGCATACGACAGCAGTCATGGCTAAACACGAGATACAAATTGTCAGTTCATCCTAAGAAATGGGGTAACCATTGTAGTAATTTGTACACTAAAGAAAAGCCGCAATCATTTCTTCGTTTACTTGTGAATTGTAATGTCTTTGCACATATTTAAGACTTGGGCGATGTAGTTAATTATTCCAATATTCTTATATTTATGCTGCGTTATATGCTGGATCTTCTGGAAACCATCTTTACTAGTTTCGGGATAGAGGCAAGAATTGCATGATTAGTCTTTTCTGTAATTTCCTAGCTTCAAAGAAATGGAAGAACCATTGGACTTAGAAAATCACCTATAATGCAAATGTAGTCCAATTTTCAATTTTATGCACATAGAATATGCTCAATGGATCGATTCCTATTGAATGAGTTGTTCGAGTCATTTATGCAAAGTCAGCTGATGAAGCAAGTTGGAGCATGGAAAAGAATTCTAATTTATACAATGGTTTTCAATATAATTTAAGCAACCGCGAATTCTTTGTTTTTTATTAGAATTACCTACAACTTTTAGGAAACAAGCAGATATGTTCCGTTGCAATTGCTACTCGTCGTCTAATAAAGATTTAGTTCACATTGTTTGAAGCTAGCAAAAACCAATTCAGGTATGTACTATGCCAAATTACTGAAGGGCCTTCTTGATTGTGTGGATGTACATGCAAGAGTAGACAAGATTGGCGAGGATAAAATATCATGTAAATATAGGGTTAGATACGTATGCTTTTCATTTGCCATTGATAACAGAAGGAAATCACAGGATGAGGAATACAAGATCCATTTCGCTCAATAGAAGCCAAATATTTCGGAGAAACTTCAATTTTTGGAAATAAAATCCCTTTCGCTCATTAAAAGCCAAATAATTCAAAGCAACAAAATAGACTTCAAATTTCCGAAAACAAATTCCAATTTCAAATTGACGATGAAGTGATGCTCAAGAACGACGACGGCAAGTCAACTGTTGGAAGCAAATCATCAGGGGAAGAATTCTGGATGGGAGATTGATTTCAGCTTTTGCATCTTCTATGCTTCAAGGAGATGCCCTAACTGTAAGGATGGCAAGTCAACAATCGGAAGCAAATCATCTAACGAATGCACGTGGTGATAGGGAGTTCGGTCTTTTTTCTTCTTCTATTGATTATAAATTAATTTTCCCAGATTCATAAAGGATGTAATAGGGTAGCGGGTGGCGACCTCACATCTTAGAGCCATTGTTTCTAGTTAATGGAAAATTTTCTTTTGTTCTGAAAAAAAAGAAAAAGAAAGAAAGAACGACAATGCAACATAAATTCTAGCTCCAAAGCACAGCATGTCAGCATGCTTTCCTTTTTCATGTGGCAATAAACATATGAAAAGTAATCACACCATCAAGAACAAAGCCTCCTCAACATACTTTCAATTAGTGGGCCTCTTGGATAATTCTATGTACTTGTGGAGTCAAGAATGTAAAATTTTATCTAGTCTTAATTTTATTTGCTCGGCGAAGAAATTTATTTTTATCAAAACTCGATAAATGGTACATCGAGGGGGCAATTTCTCTAACCTTATTAAGAGTACTCAAACTAATTTTAATGGCAATGGACCTCAACTGCAGGCTCTTACTCCCTCCACCGTCAACTACACTTATCATCCTCTCAGCAATAGATTATTAGCTTACGACAATATGTGGCCCTAATTGAGACTTCTCCCCCATTTTTCCTAAATGACGACCAACCATGACAAACAAATAATTAGAAATTTTGGCAGAGCCGGGAAATGAAGTCAAAGGAGGCCGAACTATGAAAGAAATTTGGTTCGATGATTTTTCAAGACTATATCCAATCATTCAACTTTTTACAAAATGATTTTAGTAAATTGAAGAATTAATCTCTAAGTATTGTTGCTATCATAACATTCGACAACACGCAGTATCATTATCGCACGGTTCATTTACCAATTTAATGTGCTCAAAATGAAAAGGATTTAGGTGGGGCTGGGGCTAGGGCTGCAAACGAACCGAGCTGCTCGCGAGCGGCTCGCAACTCGGCTCGTTAGTGGCTCGTTCAAGCTCGGCTCGGAAGTTAAACGAACAAGCTCGAACCGATTTTTTCAGCTCGTTTTGTAAACGAGCTGAGCTCGAGCTAGGATAAGCTCGGCTCGAGTCGGCTCGCGAGCCGGGGTATATACACTTAAGTTAAAGATTTTTATTGTTATTTCATAATTTGTTCTTTTTGTTTTCAGTTTCCAGTCATTAAGGGAGGTGAGAGCACACGCACACCAGCACACCATCCCTCCAAAAGAAAGTGAAAGATATATACCTTCACAATCAAAATATTTTTGGTTGTATTAGGCCTATGCGAGGATATATATACATTTTTCGTTGGTCCGTTGAGGCTCGTGAACAAGCTCGAACTCGAGTCAAGCCAAGGCCCGCTCGGCTCGAGCTCGACTCGTTATGTTTTCACTAAGCTCGAGCTCGAGCTTGTGTTCCTTAAAAACTTAATAAACAAGCTTGAACATAGTAAAGCTCGGCTCGTTTGCAGCCCTAGCTGGGGCCACCCCAAATAGTTCCGTGGACTAGCATTTGTTAATTCTTATAACTATCGTATTATAACGAAACAATGAAATTTAAAATTTAGCAAAAGTTTATGATTCCAGAATGCAAAAGTTGGTAATCAGACCTCTAAGTAGTCGACCAATAAATGGTGTTCAAAGTTACCCAATAAGAGATATCACTCCTCGAATGTAAGAAGATAGAGACGAATTTGCAATTGGGATCATGCCGTAAAAGATAAATTTCTTTTGAATCTGCTATTCCTAGCATGGATGGCCTGCCCTTTAACGGACTGGGAAGAGAATTAATTGAGGTAGCGTAAGCTGGCCAGCCCGGACACACCTGACCGTTGAAACAAAAAAAAATCTACGTACCCTATAAAGCACAACAAATATTATTCTCAAAAGGGGAGCGGGGGGGGGGGGGGGGGGGGTTATGTTCCTCTGCCATTGATGCTAGAAGATGGGTCATTTTCTGCCATTGATGCTAGAAGATGGGTCATTTTTAATAAACCACCTTAGCATGTGTGGTAGGAAAGGCGTAAGCCCGTAGGGTCTCATGCACATCATCGCGTTTTGGATATCTTCGTGGCTTGCTAAGGATGAACGCGACACTTTTCTTTCTCTCTTTTTTTTTGGGTTTAAGTACTTGTCTTGACGCTAAGGACTTAGCAATAGAAAGAGAAGGTGATCTTTACACATCAAAATAATCGCTACCTCTGCAGCAAGTAAGCTGCTTCGGAGGCTGAAGCTGCACTTTTTCTTTCTTTTCACCCTTGTATTGTACTAAGGTTACACGGAACACTAACCAAATTTCTTTTCAAACAAAAACAACAGGAAAACCCCAAAACTAAAGGGTCACCTTCTCTAGCAAGTAAGTAGACTTTTCTCTGAGCCAGGGTATGTAGCAAAGCTAGCTCAGCCTGGTCTAGTTGCACTAACATCATATCTAGAATCCCACATTGATGAGAACCGAAAATCCAAACACTACAAGAAAATCGGAATTTACCAGCGGCCAAAAGCCAACTTGCTGAATGAACCGCGAAGCATGGCTATAGACCTACATGACCTATACATGACTTAAATTAATGGTAAGTTCTTGGTCAAGACAGCTTATGTTATTGCAAAGCAGATGGTGCAACAACAGAGAGGCCAATAGGGTCAGGCTAGTGGAGTTCACGAGGATGACAGCAAATGGAGGAGAATTTGGTATACTAAAGCACAAATGAAGATTAAGCTCTTCATGAGGAGATGTCTTCAAAACATTGTGCCGGTGAATACAACACTAGCTCATAGCCTCATAGCCTCATAGACATATCCAAATGGAGGAGACATGCATATTTTCATTAGACAAATCCAAATTTAGATCATCAACTCAAACAAACAAATATTTCCGATCAGCTCATCAACTCAAACAACTAAATCATTTCCAGCAGTAGCAGAAACCCAAAAATAGGCAATGGGTAAAGATATCAAAACGACATAAGCAGTATATAGAGTGTAGCACACATTTCCAACTAAGTAATTTCAGCTCCTGTACAATGTAAGAATGTACCTCAATCAAAACATTCGATGTCATGACTTGCGTGCGATGATCTTTGATGTGCTTGTGGAGAAGCCTGATAAGGGGGCCATTACAACCATCTCGAACCTCAGATATGCAATAGAAAATTGGCATAAGAATCTAAACAAATACATATATTGACTAACTTAAGTGGTATAATACTTTTTTTGAACTAAAGCGGTATAATACACATTACAGATTTCATCAAGTTAAGCAACTGTAATAACCTGTAATCCAGTAATCTCAGGCATATATCTCATCACGAAAGCCACTTGTTCTTTTAAATTGCTAATTTCAACCTCTTGAGCTTGCACCTTATCTTCTAGTTTACGTAGAGTTTCTTTGTCTCTCATTCTCTCTTTTCATCAACCACATTAAACCTTAGGGAATCAGATGTTATTCCCAATCTTACATTGCGGGGTCGGCAAAATCTTTATGTTTAGAGTCAAAAGATTTCCATACAGAAGTATTAGCAGGATACCTCATTTTAACATCCTTTGTCAGACCCTCAACGTGCCATTTCATAGATTCCGCTATTTCTAATGCCATATAGTCTTTGCAATCTTGTTTTCACGGGCAACCATTGCAGAACCTTTGCAGCCTTTTTCTTTACCTTTTGGATGAAGTACTCAAATTAGGCTCTGAATCATCATTTCTAGCCCACCTTGAAGCACCACATTTACAAAAATCATCATTTGCATGTTCCTCCCAAAATAGCATACATTCCTTAGGACAAGCATGAATGTTCTCATAACCAAGACCCAAATCCTTGATAATCTTCTTGGCTTCGTAGCAGTCCTTCGGTAATTTAGCATCTGGAGGAAGCATAGCTTTCAATGTTTAGAGAATCATTGTAAATGTCTCGTTGCTCAACCCCCTAAGGCACTTTAAGTGATACCAATGCACGATGGCTGACAGCTTGCTAAAATTCTTGCAACCTTCATAAAGAGGTTGCTTGGCATCTTTGAGCAAGTCGTAGAATCTTTGTGCATTTTCATTAGGTTGTTCACTTGGACCTTGGCTAAAGGGTTCTGCTTCATTTGTTTCATCTCTAATGTCATCCGTAGATCGAGTATGCATGTAAAACACATCATGCAACATTTCTTCTGTCACCAAACTGAAGTCCTATTTGTTCAATAGGAGTCTCACAAGTTTTGCTAGAAGTTGCTGCCGAGATAGTTTCCTCATGATAATACCAACAATCCTAACCTTGACTAATGCCAAATGAGACTAAGTGATCATGGACAACATTGAGGCTCAACATGAATGAATTCACACATTGCACACATGGACATAAAATTGTTCCCTCCTTCGACGCACTGAGAGAAGCAAAGTGCAAAAAGTCGATAACCCCTTGCAAATAGTCTCTTGATGATCTACTCTTCGTCATCCAAGTCTTATCCATTGGTTGAGCATTAACTAAAACAATGTGGGAAAAAAAGACATCCAAGTAAAAAAGGGAATGAATCATCAATATAAATATCAAGTAATCTTCTTAGCCTACTATTTTGTGTATTAAGGCACTTAGAACATGATGGCTGCTTTTATCTAATGATCAATGGCTTACAACAACGTAAAAAAACATGCGGACCAATTCATTCAGAATTACTCAATCACTTTACCATGTTATTAAACTAGCAAGAATAAAACTAATCATTGTGAAAAGTACCTTGAAACCGTTCATTTGACTGTACATCCAAGTTCTCTGCCTCATGAGGCTGTGAAGAGCCATGGGATTGGATAGGGTGTGAAGAGTTATGCGAGTTGGAAGGCCGTGAAGTTCTGGGCAAATGGTGAGGCTGTGAAGCTCTGGGCAAATGGGTAGTCTGTAAAGTGCCATGCAACTGGGTTGGCTGTGAAGATCCATGTGGCTGGGTGGGTTGTGAAGCCCCACGTGATTGGGTACGATGTGGAGATCCATGTGAGAGACTAGGTTGTGAATGTTGCTTTATTTCGCAAATATGAAGTCATCTTTTCTTTGCCATGCCTATTCAAACAAACAGTAGAAAAATAAACAATAATGGTCACTAATGCATAAGAGGGCATAAGCAAACTTCATGTAGCAAACTCAATCTCAGCATGCTAGCCAAACTAATAAGGTCAAGCACACATCATTTAGTAGAAAACTAAGCAAAATGCAGCAGATGAAGAAAAAGCATCAAGTAGTTGCATCCAGTTAGTTTGAACTAATAATATGATAACGAAAGCAAGATCCTAAGCGGCCACACGCATATCAACAACACACCACTATTAAGATATAGAACAAAATCAAGATCCTAATTTCCTGCGAACTAGAACTAGAAGTTGGAAAAACCATTGCAAAACGACCTAAAATCAATAAGCTTTAACCTTTCCAAGTTTGGCGAAAATCTTCGCATTCAAGTTTTACTTTCCAGATAAATCTTTATCGGATTCTAACATCCGTTCTACATTTCTTACGAAATAAATACATTATAATTTCCTCCTCAAAATAATGCTGAATTTCTTGGACTCACACAGTCATAGCCTATTTAATTTCAAAATCACTTTCCCAAATCCTAAGAAGATAAAGCCTCAAAATCCAGATCCATCCGAAACCAGTACAACATAGCGGACTCCAAAAAACCACTCCATCCAACATATCAGAATCCAAAGCCCATATTTGGATCATCCAAATCCTCATTGTTACCAATTACCTCAAATCTACAAAAAAGACAAGTTCATCAAGCAATACCAGCAGACGTAAACAAAGTCGGATAAAACATAGATGATTACGAGATCGAAACCCCTAATTCTTAACAAAAGAAAATAATTTTGAAGAATCGGACCTTGGTGTTGAACGGATTGGCGTTCGCCGAAATTTGTGAGGGAGGTTTCACAAAAACAAGATCTGTACGAGTCCATTCGCTTCGTTTTGCATGCAATGGCCACTGTACTACGCTTAATAGCAGAACCACTGCTAAACCCTTCGCCCAATTCTCGAAACCTCTAATTTCTAAACAACCAAACAAAATCCCAAAGCCTCGAACTGAGAATCTCAGTCCAGTACCTATACATACGCAATGTTCCGAGTCGAGAGAGACAGAGAGAGACGTACCAGCTCGATCTGATCAGCTATTGAGTTTTCACGCAGAGAGAGAGAGAGAGTCCTATGGCGATTTCGATTTGTTTCCGCGCGAAAAGAATTTCCTTTTCGCGGGTCAAAATTACTGATCTCTGCCGGCGCTTCTACTTGGGCCTCTGGGAAAGAGATCCAACCCAAATATTCCGATTTGTTCAGAATATTTTTTGAATGTTCCGAGCCCTTCAAAATTTGGGAAAAATGACGGCCAATAACGTGTTTTGATAATTAATACCCGTCAAAAACAAGCAAAAAACATTTGTTAATGCTGAAAATGTTCTTGAAGGGTATTAATTATCAAAACACGTCCTAAGCCGTCATTTTCCCTTCAATTTGTTTAGAATATTTTTTGAAGAGTCCCCGTAAAAAATCTGGTTCGTTAGATATCGTTAAGTGCTTAATCCATGCATTATTTTTTTGGCCCATACGATTGGAGACCAAAAAAAACGTATGGATCAAACACTTACTGATATCCCACTTGAACTGATTCTTCACAAGTACCCTTCAAAAAAAATTAAACAAATTGAACGGCTCAAATTATTTGCGTGAGATCTCAAAATGGTCCCACACAATGTGATATAGAAGTGTTGTACACAAAAGTGTTGTACGGTTGTACCCGTAGCCCATTATTAAGATATATGTAGCCACTTCATAAGAAGGAATCCAAAATTTTCCTTTTATGAATTGGCTACATGTAGCAAATTCGCAGTTGTATTTAACAGCACCCAAAAGAACTGATGAGGTGAAAATCATACACGAGTCTAGTTCCTGAGGTGGCCATGGAAATAACATAAATCCCCTTTCCTCAAATATTTGCTTATGTAATGGCTCCATATTCGAGTATTCAATTACGCTTTGGAGTTTAACGGAATTGTCTCAAATTTGGACTGGCAGTTGTTTTTTGTTCCTCTGTTTGTCGTTGTATAGCTTGCTCTATAGTTGAATTATTTATAGATACCGTATGACAGATATTAATGAACTGGATTGGCCTTCCAATTGAAAAAAAAAAAAACTAAAAAAAAACGAACTGTTAACTTTGAAGAAAAGATACAATACAATTAACCTAAATTCAATTAATGGATACAAGTCAAGTGATTTTACAAAATCTAGACTAGAAATGGGCACAAAGAAAAAATGCACATAACGCAAATAGATGGCCGAGATTCACTTAGGTTTGCAACCCCATGTGTACACCTAAGTGAATCTCACCATCCTGTTTCATACTAGGTACTTCTATTTGTAACCTACTATAGTTACTTACGAAAATCAGTCAAACCAACCGTGGAGGTAATTGTTCAAACTTATTATTTTATTTTATTTTTGTCTTCAATGTTGTCTTATCTGAAATTTAAATTTGAGTTTATCCATTTATACTATTCTACATAATTCTTCTAGTTGAGACAAAACGATCGCAAGTAAAAATTTTAACAAAAACCTAACCAAGAATTATCGAAGATAAATAATACTATTGTAGAATACGAGACCAATTGTAGAGACCTGTAATTTCATCATTTAATTTTTGGTATTTATAATGCAATTGGTCTATAAAAATAAAATGTATATATATATATGAATTTAAGGTTTGAACAAAATGTTGTTGTTAATGTGTGAGGGTGTATGAGTTGGGGGTTATAATGTGATGTTTGTTGAATAGAGGGGTGTTAGTGCATTAGGGCTATATGTATCAACACACCCCAAGACAACACTTCACTTTCCCCTTTTCTTTTTTTTAAGCCGAAGCTCTCTCTCCCTCCTCTCCCTTTCTCTCGGTCTCCTCTCTCTCACTCCCTCAACCAAATTCTTGCTACTCCACCATCAATCCTTGAAAACCCACGCACATCTCTTCATCCTCGGCCCTCGGATCGCGTGGGAAGAGCTCGGTGGAGGCATATTTCGGATTTGGAGGCTAGGGTTTGGTTTGAGCTCAAAGCTTGGTCTTGATACTTGAGGTAGGGATCTCCTGCCTTCTTTATATGTGTTAAGTGTTGGTTTGATGTGCAAGGATTAAGTTTGATCATCTATTTTGAGTCTTGAATAAATCTAGTGTATGCTGAAAATTTCGTGGGTTCTGGTAATCTGTCTTTTTGGGGCCTTTCTGCTAGGAATTAATTTTTGGTATCTTCATAACTGTTAAAGTACGTTTCAATACGAAGATTTCGGTACCAAGATCATGCAAAACCGATAATCACACAATTAGTTATGAATTTTTGAATACTGGCTGTTTGCTGGATGTGCGAATCTGTGCGTGGCTGTCTTCTTTTAACTTTCTGGGCATGACGAACATTTTGGGTGGCTTTGGGTCTTTTACAGGAGGTGCATATTTAAGTTAAGAAGAGATTGGCGTTGGAATCAATTAATTTGGTTAAGTATACAATTTTTGGTGAATTTCTAAAGCTGGGTTGGTTGATAGGTGCGAAAATGGTTGCGAAACTGTTTTTCTTTTGATTGTTGGGTTAATCTCCTCTCGTTTCTGAACCTGGGATTTTTACTGAGTGTAGGGCTTGTCGTGGTGCAACTTTTGGCTTTGGTTTCACTATTTTTGGGTTTAAGATGAAAGAGTTATGATTTTTCAATCAATTTTACTTATTCCCGCGTAGAATCTGACAGCACCGGCGGACTTAGGTAAAATGGCCATAACTCCTAGCTCGGGACTCGAAACGACACACCGTTTGTTTTGGTAGAAACTAGACACATAGAGCTTTCCAACGATACATCCCATGCATCATGGGTATGTCCGAGCGATAACAGATTTGCATCCAAAGTTGACCTAAATTCTGCCTTTGTACCAGTTTTTACTGTTATGTTGGAGCTATAATTGAAAGGCCGTAGTTAAGTTACCCGAACTCCGTTTTTGATGTATGATCTATGGATTCAAAGGAGAAGCCTACTTTTCAATGGTTTAAATGTCGTTCTTAAATTTATGTTATTTGATCGGATATAGTCAGAACTTCAAGTGTGAATGATTAATTTCCCTTATTGGATATGTGGGGATATGATGAGTCGATCTAGATGATTAATTATTGGGATATGAGAATTAGTGAGCATAAGGGTTAAAATACTTGTAAACGATTGGAATAGAAAATGGATTAGATGGATGATACGATCGATGATAAATTAAGTTGTAGAATGTTTGACGCGATGTGTAAATTATTCGATGTCTTTCCATGAGATTGAGTCTTTGGGCTTGCGGGATACTTGCAGTGAGTTAAACAAGATTTGGTGAATCACTTGGCATGAGTGCATGGTTGTTAAGCACTGATGGGTACTACAAAGATGAGGATCTTTATAAGTATTTGCAAATTAGACTCTTAATGGAGATGTCACAAAGGGGGTCCATTAGGTGGTAATATGAGATGTGAATCAAAAGGATTTTAGTGGACGCACGGGGGTCCTTAAAGCCCGGAATTGAACGAAAGGATTTTAGTGGACGGACGGGGGTCCTAAAAGCCCGGAATTGAATCAAAAGGATTTTAGTGGACGTACGGGGGTCCTAAAATCCCGGAACTGAATCAAAAGTATTTTAGTGGACGCACGGGGGTCCTTAAAGCCCGGAATTGAATGAAAGGATTCTAGTGGACGCACAGGGGTCCTAAAAGCCCGGAACTGAATCAATAGGATTTTAGTGGACGCACGAGGGTCTTTAAAGCCCGGAATTGAATGAAAGGATTCTAGTGGACACACGGGGGTCCTAAAAGCCCGGAATTGAATCAAAAGGATTTTAGTGGACGTACGGGGGTCCTAAAAGCCCGGAACTGAATCAAAAGGATTTTAGTGGACGCACGGGGGTTCTTAAAGCCCGGAATTGAATGAAAGGATTTTAGTGGACGCACGGGGGTCCTAAAAGCCCGGAATTGAATCAAAAGGATTTTAGTGGACGTACGGGGGTCCTTAAAGCCCGGAATTGAATGAAAGGATTTTAGTGGACGCACGGGGGTCCTAAAAGCCCGGAACTGAATGAAAGGATTTTAGTGGACGCACGGGGTCCCTAATGCCCGGAAGTGCACAAGAAAGCCATGGATCCACCGAAAGGTGTGATGCCGGAATGGACATAGGACGCACGGGGTCCTTAATGCCCGGAAATGAAATCGAAACATGTGACAGTGAAAACGGAGAATCTTCATAGTATTTAGCATCATACTAAGATTGAAATGTCAGTTTGAGTTGGTAACTTGGATTGTCTAGTATGTCAATACATGTTTTACATTCCTTCTTTTAGACCTCCAAATCATTGTGGCTTGTTTTCCTGATATGTGGTGGTCATCTTGTTATGTGTGAATGCATATTTGGTACCTTGTGGTGCTATGCATTGCGAGAGTTTCATAAAAGACATCTTATTGTGAAGAGATTTTTACTAGATGTTAAACTTGAGATTTGAAGATTGATTTGGGGTTGACGGGTGAGTTTCGTTGTTGTTGAGGTGCGATATTGTTTGACTTGTTATTGCTTACCTTATGTTCTAACTCCACATGCCTAGCATGTATATTTTGGGGTGAGGTTGGCTAGTTGTATGAGAAAAGAAAGTGTGAACATTTCGTTAAAGAGCTAAGATTAATCTTTAGGTCATTGAAATGGAAATGAAAAAGCAAGGATTGATTTGGATAACGTCGTAATGGTAAACTGAGATTTTTAAGAGTATTGGTGTGAGTGGGTGAGAGTGTTGGTGTTTGAGAAATGGAGTTAAATATTTTTCAGCGTGAGTATGACATTTTGAGCTTCACTTTTGACAAAACAAGTATGCTTTTGGAAAATGTTTTCCCTTGTGATCTGTCTTCACTTCTGCATGTAATTTAGGTATGGATATCTCTACGAGCTAGTGTAGCTCACCCTATCCTTTCAGGTACTTGTCATGACACTTAGCTTGGATTGCATGGAGTGCACATTGAGATGTCTCGTGAGGGCTTCATTGATATCATTAAGGAAGTGTTCATCAGCTAGTCCAATTCATGTTGTGTACTTTACTCCCAATTGAAGGTTGTGCCCTTTTGATTAGAATATTTGTAAAGCCATGTATAAACTCTTCTCCTTGACTATTATGAAACCCATTTAATTGTAAACGTTTGGGAGACTTTATGTAAAAAAAAAAAAAAAAATTTGGAGAGAAGAGCTTTGATTCTTTGCTTTGATTGGCATGACATTTAAGGGTATATATAGTTGAGAGAGAGACTTATTTGTAGAAAATGTATTATTATTTTAGTTGAAAATCGAGGGCGTGACACCAATAATTTGGGAACAACAAGATTACTCATTGGAAATAATGCACGGAGTGTAATATTTAGCAGTTTTAGCGGCAGAGTTTTGAAATTTCGAAAAGTATTGTGCTGAAGTTTGTTAAACAATAAATATATCTCTGTAGAACCTAATAAGCCCTTACTCAATTTTAAATGAAATTTGAGTAAAAGCTTTATTTGGCGTGAAAGAACTTAGAGCATCCATAACATATGCCAAAAATGAAAGAATTTCTTGTCATTCCTCTAAAATGGCAAATTGCATGCTACATCCATAAACAAAAAATTATCTTAAATTTGACAAATGCAAATTCTTTGTCATATACGGCAAAATTGCCATTTGATAGTGTGTGTCAGTGTGTGTTGAGAGAGAGAAGAGCCAATACTTAACATGGTGTGAAGCACACTTACCAATTTTTAGGCAAAATGACATTTATGGGTGTAGATGCTTTCAAACGGGGCTAATGATTCATTAATAGCATAGCTGTAAATGCAAGGAATAAATCGTCTTCCAAATTTGAGTAATAATTTATGTCTCCCCTTAGGCCTATTTTAGCTAAAAATAATATAAATGGATTAGTTTTTGTTCTTATTCAAAAAAAAAAAATTTTGCATTTTTGTTGATTACTTTTTCGTCGTTTTTTTTTTTTTTTTGATTGTTGCTTTGTAATGACGAGATGAATCTAAAAGGCAAAAAAATTACGATTGAATAAGAACAAAAAAAAAATTGTCTGTTTAGATTTTTTCGCCAAAATAGGCCTTAATTTGGTTAAAAGTTTAATTAAAACTCAATTTGACACTGTACTAATGATTTTTTTGACTAAAGAATTGAACATTTTACTTGGATTTTGGAATTAGGCTTTGTTTGAAATCAAAGGAAATGAAAAGAAAGGAAAAGAAAATGGCTGAAAAATGAGAGGAAAAATTTATTATCCACTACACTTGAATTTTTTATTTTTTTTTCTCTTTTAACCAAATAATAGAAGGAGAAGGGAATTTTTTTTAATTTCCCTTTATTTTCTTTTTTCCTCGGAGCCTGTTTGGAACTTAGAGAAAAGGAAAAAAAAAAAGAAGAAAGGAAGGAAAAGAAAAGTGGGGAGGAAAGTAGGGAATGCAAATTTTTTCTTTAACCTAATTATCGATTCAAAAACTTAGCTTATATGAATCGCTATTGATTCGATACTAATAATGGCAGTCGATTCAGTATAGTTAGGATATACATGTACCCACGATTGAAAATTAGTTGATGATACCTACATTTTTCTTATATACTATGGCTCTCCCTCTTCCTTTCTCTCTCAAATAGTGATAATTGCATAATTGCCACTAATCAGATCTTACGTTCAAAATTGAGATATATCTCTCTCTTCATCAAATTTATTTATATTATAGTCCTCTTGTGATTTCCTCCCTCCCCCCCAAAAAAGAACAACCTTCCACATTCTCCGTGCTGTTTTTAAATTTTGAACGTTATAAAGAGATAAATCATATCAAAGGTTTTCATTTAACGGTTATTTGTAATGTCTTCTCATATGGGGTAAGACATACATATACACGGAATTCACCCTATATGAGATGGAGTTAAAAACAACCGTTGTATCAAAAAAATTCGAAACGGTGGTTTTTTTTTTTTATCCAAAAACAACCAGTGTTTGATATTTAATTTAAATTATGTTTAAAAAGCGTTGCGCCGTGCTTTTAAGCACGGTGATGCACTAGTCTAATTCTAATATCGGAGACTAATCCAATGATATATCAATTAGATCTAATAAAAATGAATCAAGGAAATCTTCTTCATTTTTTATTCTAAATTTTAGCTTTTGAAAATGAAAAAATGGAGGAAAGTAGGGAGGAAAATTCTTCTTTGTTTTGTTATTTTTCTTTTTGTTTTCTCTCAAACCAAATAAGGGACCCTTTCTTTTCCGTAGGACCCAAACAAAGCCTTTAAGTTCCGAACAGGAGAAACTTTTTGGTATAACGGGTAAATGACCCACTTGCTATCCCTCCTTCACAAAAAAACCTGACACGTGGCAAACAAAATCTAAAACAAAATTTGAGGGTTTCAATTGTAATTCCCGCACAAATTACTCTTCTTCCCGTACAAAGGCTTGGTTATCTTTAACTTAATTATTTTTTTTTATTTTGTATGTTTTGTTAGTCTCTTTTAAATTTTTGTTAGATTCACGTGATATTTTTAAAATTAATCATCTGTCTAGATGAGAGGAGTCTAAAAAGTACAAAATTATTACCAAAAAAAATCAATAAAGACAAAAAAAAATATCAAACAACTGTCTTTTAGAGCTCAAGTGTCGTTTTATTTGAAATTTTTCATCGGTTCATATTTTTATACTTTACCGATTATTCTCATCAAAATGAACGATTAACCCTAAAAATTATGATAAAAAGCTAAACGAAAAAGTTGCGAAATGTAAAAAATACCGCAATAAGTTTAGAACAAATTAAATACTCCCTCCGTTCCATAATGAGTATCCATGTTACTATTCTGAACATTTTAAGAAATTTTTTATATTTTTCAATTTATAATGCTAAAAATACCCTATATATATATGGATTGAAAGATATAAAAATGAAAAATGCCCAATCTAAAAAAATATGGACCGATGAAAAAATTCAAATAAAACGATATTTAAGCTCTAAAAGAAAATTGTTTTGATACATTTTTTCGTCTTTAGTGATTTTTTTTTTTGTTTTTGTTTTTGTTTTTTTGTTAAAAACACGTGAAACGAAAAAATTAATTAAAGAGATCCAAGCCTTTGTACGGAAAGAGGAATAGCTTATGCGGAAATTACAGTTGAAATCCTCAGATTTTATTTGCCCCGTGTCCGTTTTGTTGTGAAGGGGGACAGGGACATATCGGATATGGCACATTTCAGCCACACTCATTTCATATACAGATGGGGTTCATTAGAATGGACCTCACTTATATATGAGATGAATGTGGCTGAAATGGTCTACTGGAATGGACCCCACCTATATATGAGATGAATGTGGCTGAGATGAATGGATCCCACCTGTACGTGAGATGAATGTGCCACACCTAACATGCCTCTGTCATTTTTGGTGAGTTATACACCTGTTATACCAAAAAGTTTCTCAACAACAGGAGTAACTGCGGAGATGGTCTAAGAACACCCCTCCGTCTCCCCTCTCTCCCTCTGACCCACCACCATCGATCCACCGCCTCTGCGACGACGACACTCCGGCGACTCCGACAGCACTCCGGCGGCGACTCAAAAGTAGTTTTGATAATTAGTAGGTTTTGGCAATTGATCGGTCCGAAGACTCAAAAACTCACCCGCGAAATTGATCTCAATCGAACAAAAGCCGACAGGTTCTCTCTCTTGTGATATATCTCTCTTTCTTTTTGTTGTTCTTCATGGCTAATTTAGATGCTTAAATATAACATTTTGTGGGAGCTAGAAATAAAACTATTAACCATCTAGGTGCCCTCCCTCCTAGCATTTTGGCGGGGGGCCTAACCTGGCGGCGGCTTCTGCCCTGGGCCAGCCCTGATTGTAGTTATAGTTTGATTACACCTGAATGTAGTTACAGTTTGATTATATAAGGTAGTAATGAATTCGGAATCGAAACTGGTTCTTTATTGAATCTGAATTCTGGGGTATGTTGACTGCTGTGAAGAATTTTGTGGCTGTTTCTTTGTTTGCCAAATTATTGGCCCTCAAAATTTTATCTTGTGTTGGGCAGATGCAATTTTAGGTAATTCATAAACAAACAAGTGGTAGAGAGAGATGCAGAAATTGGGAGAATTCAAGCTGCCCAACTTCTTCAACTACCCGCCGTACTTCACGTAATTTGTTGCTCTCTTTTGCTTGATAGGTCATTGATTTTTAAGTTCGAGATACTTGCTGCACCCTGCATACTTATTGGCAATTAGGTACATGAAAGATCCACCGGAGACGTGCATTGTAGGATTGACATCAGTACATATTGTTGTAGAAACGGGTTTATTTCCGTATGTTATGGTAATTGCTCACTGGAAAAACCAAAAATAAAGGGCATGTTTGAAATTGTCTGAATTTGAATCACGCTGTTGATATTTATAACGAATTTTAGTTTGTATATGGTATTTCCTTCATCTAGAGACGATACAGCTTGTACCTTGTGGCACTTAGTTTCTAAGCTTTTTCTTGCTCTTCCCCCTGGTGGTAGGGGTGTTTTCATACTGCTGAGAGCATCCTCAATGGAATAACAAAACTTGGCTACTAAAATGATAAAGGTTGGCCTAATATTTTGCGTTGCGTGTGTGGTAATTTAGTGCATGGATGAGTGATCTAATGGAATAGCTTTAGTGTTTGTTGAGGTATACACAAATACATAACAGATGTATTACATACATAAAGTAAAGTTGTCCCCACTCTCTTTCTCTCTTCCACTCGACCTCTCTTCGTCTCTCCCTCCCTTTTGGTTTTTGAATAGATTGCTAGATTTAATAAACCACTTTGGAGCCAAGCATGGGTGCCTACCAGCCCTACCTAAGGAGTCAATTTAGAGAGTCCATTAGAGCAGTAAAAAAATATGTACTTTTTTCAAAATGCTCTGATTGGGAAGGACCGATCCATGTAGTCGGACCCAGGTGAGTGGGATTTGGGCGTGTTGAGTTCCAAAGAGTGTGGGCCAATTAGAATCAGCTTGTTTGATTCAACATCGATAAATATCTAGTTGATATTTTGCTGTTCATTCTACTTGTTACGAGGAAAGCTTTAATTTTTTGCACTTTTGAGTTTTGACCAAGTTCCTTCAAGAATGTGCCTTGTTTGACGACCTTGTCTGGGTGAATTTAACGAATCAATTTCAAAAGCTATCATACTTACTAAGCTTGCCCTTTCACTATGAGGCAAAAATATAACTCTCTTGGTATGGCAAGAATCTGAGTTTCATCCTTTGAGTATCAATTGAAAGTGGCTAGGTAGCAATGATTTCTTGTTTACCAAGTTACCGGTGACATTATCTAAGGCTGGAAACCAGGCCTAATGACCCAACCTATTGAATTGAGTATATTCATATCCTTTTGTAAATCACTAGTCCATTAGGGAGTATTCAAACATGAATTTCATTCTCACCTAGGGAGGCTCACACTGCCGAGGGGCCTCTTTCAAACAGTCTGTGTAAGCTCTGTCTAGCGGAAGACGTTTATCATATCTGGCGAGAGAGAAATGGCCGTATTTTTTGGAACCACGGTGGAGATTCTGCTAGTTTGGTTAGTAGGGTTGTGGGTGATGTCCTCGTCTCTGTTCTTGGAGAAGGATCCCTGCATCTGCTGAGAATCAAAAATTGGGCCTTGCCTGGGGTTTTCCTCGTTGGATGTTCCAGCACCCTTAGTTTAGCTTTCTCTTTTGTTGCGTTTGGATAGGTTGAGTTTGTATAGCCTTTTTTGGTGTTTTGTTCTTTGTTTCCTCCTGTAAAGATAGGAGGGAGGTGGTTTTGTTCTCGGGGTTCTTTTCCCATTGCTTTGGTTAGTTAATAAATGTCTTGTTCCAAAAAAAAAGTTGGAAGAATTGGAGCTGCATTGTGAAGTTTTCATGCAAATTCATGGTCCTGTGCTCTAAAAGCGGTC
Organism: Rhododendron vialii; assembly: GCF_030253575.1. Taxonomy (NCBI): domain Eukaryota; kingdom Viridiplantae; phylum Streptophyta; class Magnoliopsida; order Ericales; family Ericaceae; genus Rhododendron; species Rhododendron vialii. Next base: position 15,687,321 of record NC_080567.1, on the reverse strand, counting down.
AGAACAGTTCATGCCAGAAAAGCGACATTCTTGGCTAGTTGGCTCTTCAAGAATTTTGAGAGGCCACCAGATTTCATTCCCATGATTTGAGGTATGCGGTGTCAATATGAATGAAGAGAAATGCCAAACCAGCAAAACCAACTTATTTTGTGCATATATGATGCCAATTGTCGAGTCAGTCAGTAACCTTCTTGTACTCCAATGCTAAGCAAGAAGTGTCAAATTTTCATTGCCATAAGAGTGGATACGTGACCTAGAGCTGAAGAGTATCCATTTCTTATAAAATGGATGGATATGTTTGGTAGTGTAGATAAACGTATCTTTGGGTATTCTTAAACTGAGTATTGGTATCCGATACCTTTACGACTCCATGTGTTGTTGGCTTGTTAGATATTCATTTCCATCTGCACTGTGAGTTTGCATACATACTCATATAATTGTCTCATGAAAATTACTCATTTGGAAATTTTCCCTCTTGGAACCTTTCATAATGAAAATTGGTCATTTGCATTCCTTCTTCTGTCTTTGTATAGCTTGCAGCCAGTTAAGGACACGCGGGAGAAGCAGATTCAACTTTGGAAGGAGCTCATACTTGATTACTGTAAAACCCAAAAGGTTTTTATAGTTGAACCGGAAGGATTTCCTCTGTTTACAAATTCTGGAATTGAAAGTAAGCCCTTTCTCCTTGTTACTTTCTCTGCTTTGGTTTACCTGCTTATTTCATGCAATCATAACATATTTCTGATTGTTCTCTAAACGCAAATGAGTTCTGTGTTATGACCCGAGTATAATACCACTGCATGGGGCTTTTCAAGGCATTTAAAAGCATAAAATGGAGATATTTCTTTGTCGCCATCTATCTGGCATAAAGAGAACTTAATGTCTGAAATTCTGCTCTACATCGAGAAGTTATTATGCATGAATGTTGGTGGTTATTTTAATGTTCCACCCCATTCCTTGATGGAGGCCTCAGGATTCTGCTCAGCTCAACTGTTGTGGAGATTGTGGTGTACTAGGTTGGTTTCAGATGATAGGTATAATGTCTTCTTCACGTGTCAAGGCTTGTTCTGAAGCTGCAAGTTTTGTCAAATTTAAGATACAGAAAAAGGTGTATGTGTGGTCCATATTCTATGATTTATCTACTTACTATGGAGAGGTAAAATCTGAAAGAGTTGTGCTGTTAAATCACTAGGAAGACAGGACGATGACATTCAATCATTTAGGTAAAATGAAGTTTTATAGTACAAATGCTCTTTAACATTCTGAATGCGAATAATTTTAACTACAGGTTGCACTCCTGTGCTCGATTCTATTTTCTCTACCATTCAAATTTCAAGAGTATTTGGGTTAATGTGTGCATTTTGGTTTGTAAATTACCCGTGGAAAAAATACGTTTCCTCACCTGCTGCTGAATGTCAACTTCATTGTGGCAATTCAGGGTCTCTAAGCCATGAAGCTAGGGAAGTGTTTCTCTCAACCTTAGTTTCCGAAGGTTTGTTCATGTCCCCAAGATTTCCTATTTTAGTGCCATGAAGTTGACCATCCTCCTCTTGCATGTAAATGTAGGGTTTAGTTTGTTAAATTTACGTTTGACTTTACAGGACGTGCAGAATGGATGGACAAGGGACATAGGAAATGTCTTATCCTCTGGCACCGCATTCAAGAATGGGCTGATTTAATTTTTCGCTTTGTAAGTAGCTTTGTGATCTTGATTAGAACCTGTTTTCCATTCATGTGTGCTTGCTACATCAGTGATTTGCTTATTATTAATGTTACTTGAAAGTACTGCATTAGGTGAAAGATAATGGCTTGGAAGATAGCGTTATGACAGTTGAGGAAATTCGTTCAGGGACTGAATCCCGTGGCACAGGTGAGCTGTAAACCTAAACTTTCCTCTTAAACCCCGGTTTGCTTACTATTGCTGTGAAGGTAATACAGACCCTATTAATACGAGTTAATCAGCAGCTGTCCAAAAATAACATCCCAGAAGAACACCAAAAAGAAAAATGACAAGAATCTTTTTTTCAGTCACAATCCACTTGGAAATAAGATTCTGAATGCTGATAATACATTCGGCTGCCTTTTGGATCTTCGATTGGAGTGATTTGTAGGGTCAAATTAAAAAGAATGGAAGAAGGTTTTCAGACAAACCATATATTGATACAAAAGGAAAAACTTGCGTCAATAAGAATGGGAGGACTTTGCATCCATAAAAACTTGGGGTCTTGCTAACCACACATACATCTGTGCACAGATTTTGTTGTGGGGCCCACCACGGGTCCCACACAAATAATCCGAGCCATTCATTAGATGTAAAATATTTTTTCAAAGGTCCACACAAAAAATAAGCTCAATATAATACCTATAGATGCTCGATCCAATGATCTAAATTTTCATTCAGATTTTCGGGTAATGAAAAATTAGATGATTAGATCAAGCACCTATAGCTATTGGATTGAGTTAATTTTTTACGGGAACCCTTGAAATTTTTTTTTACATTTAATGAAAGGCTCGGATCGTTTGTGTGGGGACCCGTGGTGGACCCCACAATAAAATCTGTGCACAAATTATCTGTGAGGACAGATTTACCGAAAAACTTGTAGGTCAAACAGACCAAATTTGATCAAAAAGGAAAACTTGTGTCAATAAGAACGGGAGGACTTCTTGTGGTGCATCCAAAAAACTTGTAGGTTATGGACCAATCAAATCATTTTCCATTTTGTTCTGGCTTTATATGTGTCTCTGTACTGCCATATTTCACTAAAAGAGATATACTTACTACAATATTTGTTTTAGTGATGTACTTGTGCCCGATTTAGTATAGACAGAGTTGAGCAAAAATTTCTAGATTACCGAAAGTGATGCACTTTGCCCTACTCCCCCAAGACGATAAATGGCTTTTATTGTAATAAGATAATTTACGATGATTACTGAAACCATCTCATGAAAATGGCCCTTTACACAATTACACATGATTACGCATGAAGTGTATGACTTTGATTTCGCTGGCAGCTTTTGGCTTCTTGTTGACCAAAATTTCATACCTCATCTTTGGTCCAATAATCAGATGTTAATTAGTGTTTATGCCATCTCTCTCACACGCACACACATTTAAGAGGGGTTTGGTGGACGTGGAGTCCGAGCATGAAGTTTGATTTCCCCGGAGTATATCTACAACAGAAGGCTTATCAAAGAAAACCCTTTCTCAACTAGAGTAGGGAAAGCATTAGATTAATCATTCTTCATTGGCCTTGGTACCTTTCTCCTCAATGTCACTCTCTTATATTAAATTCATTGGAAAAAGATTGCGGTGCTTCATTGTGCTTTCAATGTTGTACTAATCTCTCGCTTTCTCTATCTGCTGGGCTGTGCATTAGACCTTCATGGGATTGACCGCACAGTACTAATGCGAGCTTTGAAGCTATTAGAACACAAGGGGAAGCTCGCAATCTTCAAAGGAACTTCAGCTGATGATGAGGGCGTGAAATTTTCCATCTAGTGCTCTCCTCCGTTTCGGTTCAACTAGCGTTTGATTCATGTTTGCTCTATGTATACTAGTGTAATTTTTTTAGTTGATTATGTTCTCTATACATTATTGTGATTTCGGTTGATGACCGTCTGATCCAATGGAAATAAGTGGCCTTGTTTGTTTGACTGATTTCGTTTTCCTTTATTTCACTGATTGATTAATGGATGACATCTTTGTGCACGATCGAGTACCTGAGGATAACCGGGATGCCAACGAAATACCGAAGGCCTGTGGTGCCAAGGGGGGAGGAGCAGAGAGCAAATGTGCTGGTGTGGGTAGGTAGTAAAATCCAACAGATCCAAGTAAAAGTGGTGGTGTGGGTAGGTAGGATATAAGAAATGGCTTAGGGTTGGCTAAGTGCCCATATTTATAGGAAGAAACATCCCCTGAGGGTTGCCTGGTTTGAAGACATGTGGCATGCTTGGAAGGGAACTGTCCTCAATTACTAAGAGTAGTAGATGAGCAATTCTATGATCCTGTCGAATCTAAGGGACATTCAAGCTCTATGTTCGGGTGGTTTTGGAAGGAAACTTTCAATTCATTTGTGGCCATGGCCGTGTCGGTGTAAAAGTTTTCGCAACTTGAAAATAGAAACATTTTTGGGTGGAATTCTTCTTGATGAACTGGCTTGTCTCGGGGAATATAGAAAGAACTTTGAAAAACGGAACATTCACCGACTTCAAAATGTGGCAATTCTATGTCAAAAAAAAAAAATGTGGCAATTCTAGTTTGGATCTTGACATGTCAAGAACCAATTCGAATTTAGATCTTGAGATGTCGGTGGTTTTTAACCAGAGCCATCTTGCTATGAAGTTGGTGGGCTCATCATGAATTAGGAGCGGACTCGGCATCAGTGTGCCACACACTCAATTCCACCAGTACCATGTATCTAAGGTCTAAAAAAGAGTATTGATAGAGATAATTTATCCTACTGGGTAAAAACTTGCGAGAAATGTTCTTTTGAACATGGGTGGCATCCCCTAGAAGCCTTTTCATTCAGTAAAATCTAATTGCTTATTAATTTTATTTTATTTTTTGCAAGAAATGCTGTCAATATTATCTTTAGTCTTTACATTACATAAGCAGTAAACCTGAAGTATGAATAATCAAATCACGTTACAACGATCGGCTCTCTAACTAATGACTAATGTCTCTCACAACACTAAAGTAAAAGCAAACGCTGCCAACAAAGCCTACGGGAAACTGAGTATAGAATGTTGTGTATTCGAAAGTGAAGCAATAAAAGATCCCAGGGAAAGCCTCATCAAACACCAAATGCATGTACAGTTAAGTCTTCACTCGTAAGATGGACCCAGGCATTCATCAACCATATCTATGAGGTTAGGATTCTCCAAAGCGGCTGCCACCCGTTCTTTATCGTTCAACTGTTTATTTACTGCAAGCAGAAAGCAGGAACAACATAATAAGCCATAAAAAGGACAGCATTTGGAGACTGAGAGCATGCTAAATTCACATTCAACTGCAATATTTCCATTTAAGTTAATAAAACTCTTACTGGTATCCAAAGCTCAAACAAAGATAGTACGGGCTTAATGAGCTTTATAATCAAGAGATGGAGGTTTAGACAATGTTCTAAAACTCGGTACTCGGTACTCGCTCGGCCGGCCACCTTGTACCTTGTAGGCCGAGTACTCGGCGATTACTCGGCGAGTAGAAATTACTTGGATTTTTTATTTTATATGTTCCCCAAATGATATTCATAATGCATAATGAGAAGTTCAATGTTCATAGTTCAAACCAAATGAAACTAAGTACAAAATTACTAGTCCATTGCAAAGTTTAACGTTCAAACTAAATGAAACCAAGTACGAAATTAATAGTCAATTACAAAGTTCAACGTTGGAACAGCAGCAGCTGCTTCGAACAGCAGCAGTAGCTTGATTAGTGTGTTCACTCAATTAGGGTAAGTATAAAACTATACTGAAATTACACTAACGACCCTTCAAATTTAACATATTATGCATTTTACCCCATTTTCCAGTTTTTTTTTTATTTTCTCCCCACTTCCGAGTAATCTCGTTTTACAGAGTAATCGGTACTCGCCGGGTACTCACCGAGTAATGCCGAGTAATCGGCTGGCCAAGTAATTCCCACCGAGTAGCCCTAACTCTACTCGGCTAGGCACTGAGTACTCACCGACTATTTCCGAGTTTTAGAACACTGGGTTTAGACTGAGTTATTTGTTTTGTTTGTTAGATTTTTAAGTTTATGACTAGTGGAAGCTGTTTCCAGAAGGCAATCGATGTCTGGTCCAAACTCTTGACTTGAAAAGATGCTATTCATATCTCCGGATTTGTACCTCAGAGCTGCGTGCGTGCGTGCGCGCGTGTGTTTGTTTGAGAGAGAGAGAGAGAGAGAGAGAGAGAGAGAGAGAGAGAGAGAGAGAGACCTGCAGCTTCAGTCGCATGAGTTCCAGGCGCTACCCTGATATCCACCTGGAAGAAGAACAAGAGATGTAAAAACCAGAAAGCAAAAACAAAGGGAACCTAAAACTGAATGCTATCTCAAAGTTGTGAAATTTATCCGAACCACCCAATGTTGGAAGTACGACAGTAATTCAGCTTTAGATGATTTAAAGTTATCAGTTCCAGATTCAGTCAAAGTGAGACGTGCCACTTGGTTACAGATCAGTTTGTCATGTACTCATTTACAATACATAGTAAAATAAGGAGCTATTTTATGTCAATTTCTAGGATGGAGCTTGAGTAGAAAGTATTGAATCATTTATCAGGGGCAAGGTAGCATGACCCCTATGGTGATGAAACCAATATGTTAATTGTTGCCAAAAAGGATTAAAAAATAACTTTTGTAAGCCTGTTTAAAAGTATCTAAGAAACCCCATTGTATTGGTACTATTCCTCTCAAAGCTAAAATCCTACTCTTCGTGATAAACTCAATCGTGGAAAAATGCAAGCTTATGCATCGAATATCTACAATGTTCAGGAATGTGGATTTTAAGGCTTCAACAAAACAACCTGCAAGTAATGAGCAATGAACTCATTCTGCAAAGTCTAAGCCAACAACCAAAGAAAGTCATTCATCTAAAACAAGTACACGTTGGGAAATGTTCTATTGACTTATGACATCAAAGAGCATGTAACGCAACACTGAAGCATAAATGTGAGAGAGAAACGGTCTAAAACATTCCATATTGACCTGAAGATCCATGTACACCGAAATCACAAGCAAAAAAGTTCAACACAAAACATAAAGCAGACACTTCAATTACAGCACAGAAAAACATTGCAACAAGCAAACTCAAATAATTTTAGAGATAGCAGTTAGAGTAGTTATTGCCAACATAGGAGATTTCATCAGTAACATGGCTAGTCTTTTGAATGCAATCAGAAGATTGCTGAAATTTAACTGTTGCTATATAAACAAAGAGGCAGGATGTAGACAACCAAGCTAACCACAAGATAAAGGAGACACCTTAAAACGCGAAGGCAGGCTGCGCATGAGTTTTACACGCAAGCAGAGGCCAATCACCGTTGCCATACTGCAATGCTCAACTGTTGGAGTGAATGTCACCCTGCATCAGAGAACCATCTTTAGTTTAGATTACAGAAGAGTGAGTCCCAGTATGAGAATAGAAAATTCCAGCAATACAGGGGAATTCTTTATACCTGACATAGTTACGCTTAGCATCTAGTTCAATTGCATCTTCTGTTATTACTTTCAGCTCTTCCAAGGAATAAGGATGCTCGGGATCTTTTATGTCTCTAAGATGATGTAAGAAAGTTAAGAAAAGTACAGAGTTTGCACAACCACATAGTTCCCTTGTATCATACTACTGTAGAAGAGGGAGTGTGCAGATTTCAATTGTGTTCCACAGTTTATATGTTACATTTGCCCCCATTTAGTGCTCTAATTTTTACTTTATCCTTTAATTAGTTTTTTTTTTTCAATTGCATCCCGCAGTTTTCTAATTGTTCAATTTGATTCACCGATAACTTCTATTCAATCACTAAACAGATCTATCATGCAACATGACATGCATGTGAGACATGTGGCATATTCATGGGTACTTAGTAAGAGGAAACAGTTCTTATTGGTTGGCATAAGTTTGGATATTGTCCCTACTTGATAAGTTATTATGAATATTTAGACATTCGCAACAACAATATTTGAAGTTTTCAGTTCGAGACATCCCTATAGGCGAATAGAGACATATACATTGCATTTGATCAAAGAATCTGTTTTGAATTATTAGAAAATAATTACCTGATGAGAAAAAAAACACAAAACAAGTGTCACAATCTAGTGAATCTACATTTCTGCCCCGATCCAAAATTTGCACAATGCAGCATACAAGAAACTACACCTGGTATATTCCCAACCTTAACCGTTATATGCACAACGTGGCTGCCCTAAGGTCCAAACCTAACACCTCAAGATTACCCTAGACGTGCTGGAAGCCTGGACAGAAAAGAAGGAATTGCGATCACTGACCCCAATAGTTAGGAATTAGAATGAAGGCATGGGTAAAGCATGCATGGGTACCCAGTCTACTAGAGGTGCACTGTAACCTAAACTGTCTATAAACTCAATGGGCAACACTTATTGACTATTTGTATAGTCCTCAGTACTCACACATATTAAAAATGTATCACATGTCATAATTATTTTCTGCAATATGCCATTGATTGTCAAAAGTTTCTCTAAAAGTTAAAGACACAATTTATAAATAATAAGTTTGAACTACCCATAGTTGTCAAATCGTGAATCGAATTGAGAATCGAAATGGTTATTTTTCGAATCGTGAATCGCTTTGATTTGGTCATTACTTCTATAATGCATAGAAACCTATGCTTATTGATTAGGGTAACAACAATATATACTACAAATGAAAGATTTAGGCCTAAATCAATAAATACTTTCTTCTAAATGATGATTTGATAATAACGTGGAATATTAGGTAAGTTGCTTCTATTGCAACTACCAAGAGATGATGATTCGTAAAGCCTATTTATGGTTCTTTTTGTACGAAAGAGTTACAAGTACAAAACAAACCCTTGGAAGGTCTATAGGGTTGTTATATTCTATTTATCTTCCTCATTTTCGATTCACTCTCGTAATAAATCTCATTTTCTTATTATCTATCCATATATAACATAGACAAAAGATGACATATAACAATACAAGACCTTAAAAAAATATTTGAACCCTTTTCAAACAACAAAAGAAGCAAAACAAGAGTAAAAAATGAATTTCGGAAATTTTAAGTGAATTGAATGATTCACTGATTCACGTACGATTCTCAACTATTTCCGATTCGGCAGCCTATTCGTATCGATTACCCACCGAATCGTACGATACGAATCGTAAATCGCCGATTCACTTACGATTCTCAGCTATTTCCGATTCGGCAGCCTATTCGTATCAATTACCCACCGAATCGTATCGAATCGTACGATACGAATCGTGAATCGTACGATTCTGACAACTATGGAACTACCTAACTTGCATGTGCTTCTTACATTTTCTTCTGCTCCCTTTTTACAACGCTAAGGTAAGGGAATGGTGACAATCGGTTCAACTTGTTTACGAATTTAGCAATTTATGAAGGGTCCAAAACTATAACAATAGCAATGCATGTCAAATTAGGAGCTCTATTGTGGAGTCAAAATAGCAAATATTGAGTGAAAAATATAATATTCCCAATTGAGAAATGAAAATTTTCTCTTAATGGCTCCGCCCTTGGCTTCAACCCTTGGTTCGATTTGTTTGATCAACACACACAGACTAAAGATTTGTCTCCAGTATATTTCTCTATAAGTGGATTTTACTTCTGAATGTAAGCTTAGCAAAGAATGATGTGAATTCTGAGATGTAGAACTGGGAAAACACAGCGGACATGAGAGAGCATCACATGCAGTAATCTGAAAGGATATCAAAAATTTCTAGCTGGTCAATGGGCTCCACAGCATATTCATCCAAATCAGCAGGTGTAATTCTAACTCGACGCTCCTTCTTTTCATACACAGTGGGATTGGCGTTGATTAATTCAGAAACCATTCTCCTCAATCAGCCTGTGGCAGTATGCATAAATATCACATTAGTTGTTCCAACTGTGGCTCATGCTCAGAGTCAAGCCAAATAAAAATAGAGCACTAGCGACAATTAGTCATACTCTAATTTGTCAAAGAAAACGAAGGCAATTAATCAGAAGATGACATTCTCATTCAATTCCAAATCCAATATTTCCCATTGCATAACTGCTGCAACAAACCATCTTTACACTGGAACATTGAATGCATTATCACCCGACGGAAGATTGCACATCTCCAACTAAACGAGAAATTAAAAAGTGCAGTACATATTTTTTTTGGATCCCCAAAAAAGTGCACAGTACATGGAATAGCAAAACTATAATCATTCATTACCATAATTGACAATTCAGCAGCTGCAATATATTGCTTCTTTTCTATTTTTTTGCCAATGTCTAATCGCTCTGAAGTCCACTATTTGTCAGATGAAATTATTGTTTTCTATAATCGACCTAGGTATATTGCTGAACAACTTTAAACCGCAGTTAATTCCAACTGCAAAATCCTTACATCGACACTTACAAAAGACTGAAATCACGTGTCCGAGAACAGCAACCGCCAACCAGGGTTACAAAACGTGAAATTCCTATCATGGTTGAAATATGTCGATTTGGAGTACTGTAAGATATTCATTAAAGCAAATAAAATCATTTTTTTTTTTTGGATCATCAAAATCATTTGTGCTCTTCACAAAAAAACATACTATCCAACGAAGCAGGGCCTGCCCTGAGCAGAGGCCTGCAAAGCCACCGCTTCAGGCGAAAGCGAAAAGGAAGGGTCCCTAAATTTTTAAAACGTCTATCCAACAATATCATGTTTAAGCACCCCCGCAAAACAACAAATAGAAACACACACAGAGAGAGAGAGAGAGAGAGAGAGAGAGAGAGAGAGAGAGAGAGAGAGAGAGAGAGGTGCCTGTTGGTATGGTTCGTCGCCGGAGCTACTGAGCTTCGGTTCGATTTGGATTAAAGATTTTTGGGACGTTTTCTGACTGATCGATTTGTAACTAGGGCTCAAACCGGAGTATGGCTTATTCAGTGTGCCGCTGTAAAGCTGTAAAGATTACGGAACGGCTTGATTTCAGTCGTTCATTTTGATATTAGACTATTCAAATTTTAATGAATTAAACTTTATTTTGAATTTTTTTATTAAGATTTGGACAATCCAATGCTTTTTGGACGGACACGATTCACTTCTGTAAATCACTATTCATTAAAAAGCTCCATAAAATAATTTTTCTCCTCAAAACGTCGGCTTTATTTTGGCAAAAATAAGTCAAGTCGTTTGTTTTCTTTTTTGTTCAATATTCAAAAATTGTTCGCATTCGTTAGTTTTGTGTCAAAATTTTATGGATTATTGATGTCAAGAATCAAAAAATAAAAAATTTATGATCCAAACTTATATTTTTTTTGAATAAATTCAAAAATAAGCTAGAAGATATGTCTCTTATTTGTTGTCTTTATTAAAAAAAATTATAAGTTTTGATCAAAATTTTTACTTTTTTAATTCCTCTCGAAGAGACGAATCAATAATCTGTAAAAACTTGATGCGGTGCATTGTTTATAAGAGTTTTTGAAAATTTTTGGGTTTGGTTTTATATAATAAGTGGAGAGAAAAATTAGGGTAATAATTAGAGATAGGGATAACAAGTGCAGAGAGATAGAGAAAGAAATGAGAATAATAATTGAAAAGATGAAAGAAAAATGAGAATAATGATTGAAAATAAGGGTAATGAATGCTTTTTGAGGAGAATAAATTCTTTACACCGCCGATGTAAACATTTGTTTCTCCAAATCAATTACATTGCGTTACGCCGCTATGTATGATTGATTGAGACCACTGTTTTGCAACGTGACGCAATGTAATTAATTTGGAGAAAACTAATGTTTACATCGGCGGTGTAAAGAATTTAAGGTAAAACAAATTTGAAAAAAAATTAAATTAAAAAAAAAACTAGACTTATTTTTGCCAAGTAGACGGTTTCACTTGCACTTTAGAAAGAGGGGAAAAAGAAAAAAAGAATTGGAGTACTTTTATTTTTCAAAAAAAACAAACCAGCTCTTTCAATCAAGCCATACGGTATCTACAAAATCACTCGGATACAAATCCAGCCATACAACAAGCTACTGATTCCACCCGAACACAGTAATACTGAGAAACAGCAAAGCCTGAAGAGATGAAGTTTGATTTTAAGCTACATTTACATGTATCACAGATTTACCCCCAAAACTTCTAAAATTTGTATTGTTGACCACACATCGTAAACCACTTCAGTAGTTACATAAAATACTAATTACCGTTTGCGTTCTGTAAAACTGTTTATTCCAACTAAACTCTTGGTTTACATAACTACTTATGTGTGTACACAACATTATTGGACCATAATTCCAACTAAACTCTTGGTTTACATAACTACTTATGTGTGTACACAACATTATTGGACCATAATTATGCCTCAATCCAATTTAAGTCCGTAAAGTCTTCCAATTTCGTCATATATTTCTTCTTTTGAGATTTCAATTCCATTCTAGCCCCACTACGCGCAGGTACAACAAATTTGTGCAGCAAGTGTACACCGAATTGTGTGGGATCCACTTTGGGACTTCCAAAACTGCTTTGAGCCATTAAAATCATGTATAATATTTATGTAGATTCTTATAAAAAACCAATTCAATCAATTATCAGTAAATTAGAGCGGAAGCAGTAATATGTTTTTCTACAAGAACAACTTTAGTGCTTTGGCTGGTCCCTCCTATGGACCTTTCTTCCTCTTCTTGCATAACGATATTCGAATTGACAATTTCCATCACTTGGTGCGGGAGATCGAGCCATCTTAGCATAGCTCTGGAGGTTGTAATAATTGTAAACATACTACTTCTTGGGTCTTTTTTTGGTAAACATTTTCAAGAAAGATGATCTCATAGCTGAGCTTCACATAAACATTCTGTACATCTAGCATAGCGTAAAAGAGATGAAAAAGCCAAAGGAAATTAAAAACATACAAGAAATTAATAAAAGCTGTTAACCTCTTCAACATTTCAATATTTCTGGAAAAAAAAAAAAAATTTAGGCCAATGCATTGAAATAGAATCCTTTGCACAGTTTGGTTTCAGATTATATATATACCTAATAAAAACCGTTGGCAAGAGGTCAACGGTGGCAGGAAATGAAAAAGAAAAGAGGAAGTTGAATGCTAATTAGATGACATCATGATGACATGCAGGCCTCATGAACCAATTAAGGTAAAGAAAGGCAGAAAAGGTGCAACCAAGATCCTCCCCCTAGGCCTCTGAGGTATACGTTCAATAAGACTGTCGGCTTGATTTTTTAGAGGCCTTGGACGCAGTTTAGGAATATAATCAAGGACGGAACCAAGATTTTACTCTAGCAGTGGCGAAATGTATACTAAAAAAAATCTAGTAGTGACGAGACTATATAAGTTGGGCATAATTTTTTTTTTACATATAATAATTGCATTTTTTAAAATTTTAATCGTGGCAGTCGCCGCCACTAAACCTTCTGGTTCCATTCTTAAAAATAATAGACGGAAGTCAAACTGTAACACGTACATCTTCTCTCTGTGTTGTTCCTGCGCTTGGAGATATATCACGAACCCATTCAATTTCAGCCACGCGATACCTGTATGCATGCATAATGGCACACGAAATTAAAGTGAACTTCAAAAGCCACACAACTGAATAAAATGCCAATAATATGAGAAGCCCACCAAAATAGATAATTGACATTTAAAAGCGCTAATAAACTAACACATCTTATCCCAATCCCGAAGGACGCAGAATCTCCTGCGACTTTCAAGCTGCACATTATTATTGGACCCATGTTTGACCTCTAAAAAAATTGTCTATAATTTTTAATTCGTAATATTTTTAATATGCAATATAGATCTTGTTTAGTAGATCTCAATTAGTTTTACTATACAAAATCTTCAAAATTTTTAAAAAAATATTATAAAATGAAAAATATAAGTATATTTTTAAAAGACACGAATTTCGACAATTGGATAAACAAATTAGGATGAAGGGAGTATATATTAAGCTAATCCAACACCCTCCCGAATGTGCAACCTTGTCTAGGATATGGAGATTGAAAGAGAAATAGAATGCGAAGGGGAGAATCAAAACAGGGAACAAATACCAACGGAGAGACTTGAACCCCATAACCTACCAAAAAACAAAGCTCTAATACCATGTGAAATGGAACCAACATCATACTAGCACCAGGAGATCGAAAGGAAAAGAAAGAAAGAAAAACCCACATGGCCATGTCCCATGCAGATAGACCAAAAAAAAGAAACCAAACCAACACTAGCACCAGGAGATCGTAAGGGTAGCCCGTAGCTTGCAAGGCGAAGGTTTTTTTTTTTTTTTTTTGGGAATGTCTGTAAAGAAAAGGTGTCTTAATTCCATTTCTTCCATTTGTCGTCAAATGTCTCCAACTTAATGCATTAACCGATTAAATAGTTGTGGGCCGGGCCACAAAACCAGACTTCTGAGACAATAATAATGATGAATTCCTTTCCTTGAGTCTTTGTTAATGACGCTTCCATTCCCAACTGAATCACTACCCACATGCTCCTTGTTAGAATTAGGAGCCTCTCTGCTTAACATTGTGCATTTGAACAGTGATGGATATCAAAAGAGCCGGTGCTTCTTCAGTGAACAATGAAGAATCAGCAATATGCGAAGTAGTACCAATTTCCCTCACAAAAACACCACCTCTCAGAGTTTCTATGAAGCACTCACAAAGACATTAAAATCACATGCACAGGCTCCACAAGCATAAAAAAATGTCCTTCTGAAGTACGCACTAAACAAAAACATCCTTGACCATAAAGCTTTCAGTTTTAAAAACACCACACGCCGCCCTTCCCCCCCCCCCCCCCCCGTCTTGCTATCCCAGTCAACTCTTTCTGCAATGGAAAAACAGTGCGCCTCTACACACGCTGGACCTCTCTCCGGACTGTATATCTTGGATCATTACAAGTTGGACAGGTAAGAAAATTTTCTTACACATTGAGCAATCCGTTTTTTTTTTAATTTGGACCAAAACCAACAGTTCCTCTAACACATTGAGCTTTTTAATTTGGACCAAGTAAACAATAATATCTAGTACACTTAATTAACCTTTATGCCATATAAAGCAATCCGTTTTTTTTTTAACAAACATAAACAATAACTGTGTTATCCAAATTAAGTTTAAAAAAAAAGGAAAATGCTAATCTTCGCCCATTAAACGTAGGATAATGGGTAGAAAGTATATCGATATTCGAAAAAAGTGTATTAATATCCGTAAAATGTGTATTGATATTCGGACTTATTTGTCAATCTATACTTAATATCCTCCGGTCTAGTGGGCGGAGGTTAGCAAGATCGTAAAAAAAAAAATTGCATGTTCTCCATAAACAAATTTCTAATCTTGTGCAGTTCCTTAAGAACATCTCTTGCATTCATTCTTTCCCCTGATAGCTCAGCAGAACACGAAACTCCAATTTGAAGAACGGATGCAAGGCAAACCTCCACTTTCACAGTATTTCTTGTGCTGTTTTGGTTGGTCCTACTTGGCTCCTCATCCTCTTCCACAATGAGTCTGGGATCGACGATGTTCATTACTTCACTTGGAAGGGACATTTTTGCGTCGCTACGAAGACAAATATTGTCACTGAACATGGAGCAGTGTTTTTTGAATTTCCTATATTTTGGACCACTGGATTGGTACACATTTTTTTAACGATTGATATTTACGGATAGTAGGATTAGAGATATATATTTGGGAATAATGAACGAGGGTACAAATCTTAGGCACAAAAAATTGTGATTTTCTAATACACTATTATCAAATGTACAAATCTTCGATTGAGATTTCCTAAAATATTGATTCCTTATTTTCTTAGGCTGAGAATTCCTATTATACTGTTATCAAATGTACAAATCTTCAGCTGAGATTTCCTAAATCGCCTGCCTATAACAAAGGCGGAGCCAGGAATTTTGGTTAGTGGAGTCAAAAATTAGATTTATATGCACTTAAAACAAGTTGGGGCAATTTAGAGAATTTTTGTGGGGCAAAAATAACTAAATTATACCTATTCCTATGAAAATTTGGGGTCAAATTAATAAAAATTATACCTATCTCAAGGAAAATTTGACAGCCAGTGGAGTCGGCTGCCCTCCCTTGTACCCATGTGCCTCCGCCCCTACCTATAAGCTATAAAATGCATGACGTAGTTCACCAAAATCATCTAAATCTTCGGCAACATACTACTCCTTTTATTGGCCATGATTGATATTGGTAAATTGATTATTTAAAGGCTAAAACTTTTTCCTATTTCTAAGAAACATACCTTCTTCTTCTGTGATTTTCAAAGGTTGGAGATCTAAAAGGTAATAATATCTTTTCTTATTTCCATATTCAATCACCAAAATCTATATAACAGAGAGAGTGGTTTTAGAATGGATTAGATTGAGTATTAGTAATTTTCAAGAATGAAAATTGATGCTATCATATGGAATGACGATGTATTCAAATGGTGTTTTTCATTTTATCTCCTTTTAAAATGTGAACTTATTTCAACTTTCCATACAATTACATTAGTCAAGGTTGAGATTCGGTCTATTAATCAATCCAACGGACATAGTTCGTTTCGGGATTGCAAGATCTTACCCATAAAGGAAGTTGGTTTCCAAGATGTACACGCCTCTCACTCCTATTTCAAACAAGACCTCTCTCATTTTGCATTTTGAAAAGAAATTTTTTTTAAAAAAACCCCTGAACTTTCAAAAACTTTACAAAAAAATACCTGGGCTTTAACTAATGACAAAAAGACACCTGAACTTACTATTCAATTAACAATAAAGCCCCCGCCATCCAATTCCATCAATTTGTAGTGGATGGAGCTAACAGAAGGCGTTAACCTTCTTCTTCTTTTTTAACCTTTTACTTCAAAAAATTATTTTTAATTATTTTTTAAGTAATAAATAACTATGCAATAAAGTTATTTTTATTTCTATTTATTAAAAATTACTTTAAGCAGATTTTACTTTTAAATTTTACCTTCTCTCTCTCTCTCTCTCTCTCTCTCTCTCTCTCTCTCTCTCTCTCTCTCTCTCTCTCTCTCTCTCTCTCTCTCTCTCTCTCTCTCTCTCTCTCTCTCTCTCTCTCTCTCTCTCTCTCTCTCTCTCTCTCTCCCTTCCAGAAATGTGATCCTACACCATCAATCAACACCACAACTAACCGCCAAAGCTCCAGCCCCATTTTCAAAAATTCAAAATTACTTTTAATATGCCTTTTTTTAACCTTCCTTTTTTTTTACTTTTTACTTTCAAGTTTCAAGAATTACTTTTAACTCTTTTTTTATTAGTAAATAAATATGCAATAAATTTTTTTCTCCCTATTTATCAAAAATTACTTTAATCCTGTTTTTTACTATTTAAAAAAAATTACCCCATTTTTTACTTTAAAATTATACGTCTCTCTCTCTCTCTCTCTCTCTCTCTCTCTCTCTCCATTAGTTCCATCCGTTACAAATTAATGGAATTGAACGACGGAGGCTTTATTGTTAACATAATGGTAAGTTCAGGTGCCTTTTTGTCAATTGTTAAAGTCTAGGTGTTTTTTTGTAAAGTTCTTAAAAGTTCAGGGGCTTTTTAAAATTTTTTTCAAAAATTCAAACAACGTTCAGCCCACACCAAGCATTTTGGGAGCGTCTCTCTGTGTTCTCAGTTATATAGGAATTTCGTCCTCTTTTTGTTATTAATGTTTCTATTTTTTTTTTTTGATTTTTTATGTATTTGATTGTACATGTTTACATTTGTGGAATTTGAATTCTAATATTTTCATGATTATATTTGTGTTTATCTAATATTTTATCTCTTCAGCCTTTCATTTCCCTTCCTCATTTGTGTTTTCTCATAACTCTTATCACTTCTGAACTGAGACCATACCGATAGCTCAACCCATCTGCATCACCAAACCCGTGACCCACCATTGCAGCTCTCTCACGTTTTAGTGACATCAGAACAATGAGCAACAACGATTTGGTGCGGGTTTTATTTATTTGTTTTAGTATACTTCATTTCCTTCCCCGTTATGATTTAGTGTGATGAATATCAGGCAACCAAATCTCTTACTATTGTGGTAGTGTGATTCTCTGTCTTTTATTGATGGTTCACAATTATTTTTTTTTATGTCCAATTTAATTTGAGGTTTAGTTTGTTGGGATGTTTTTGGTGTTTAATGTTAACAAACTGGTCTAACAAAATCTAATTGTTCCTGGCTTTACGGATGTAATACTCTAATCATGTGACCACATGCAATGCCATAACAGCTTTGTAGAATTTCTGTTCTTTTAGAGGTTTGGCCAAGGTTCTATAATTGTCAATGGTATGCTTGTTGTATACATACTCTAGTGATTTATCGTGGCTCTAGGATGAATGCCCTTGTGGTTTTCTCTATAACGTATACTTTGATGCTTTCTTTTTCACTTCTTTTGGTCTTTTGACTTCAAAAGAACAATATTGGGAATCTGCTATTTTTGTGGAGATGCTCAATTGATCATAAAATCTGCTTAGTTGGATGTTTAACCCACTCACTAATTCTATCCCTTGTTATCTCCTATATATTGGATAGTGTTTCATTTCTTAGCATGCTGATCTATACTCTATAGCCTTCATTTTCAAACAAGTAGATCTTTGGTGGTAAATGAACGTCCTTTTAATTTTCTGTGCACAAGCGAATTGGAGATGTATATGTATATTATCTCTTTTAATATTCTGTTACTTTACTTTGTTCTTTCCAATCTTCTTGATTTATTGTTATTTTTTTATGAGCAACTAGTAAAGTTGCACGTGCTGTGCACGTGGATGATTGTGTGAATTTGAATATTAAAAGTGAAGTGAACAAAGCAAGTTTTTCCTTTCTATGCTTCATTCTTTTATTATTAGTTTTTGCAGGGACGCTTCTGTAACTTGCAACTCCAAACACTCTCATTGAACTTGCGTACACCCGCGCTACGCCAAAACCTAATCAGAACCAAATAAGACAATAAAGAAAACAACGCATCATTCTTTTTCTTTGTGGGTGTACTGTAATGAAATAAGATTAATCTAAACTCAATGAAGACAAATTCCGGCCAAAATCAGCTCAAAAAAGTTCTCTTTCTTCAAAGGAATGACCACCATTTCCCGCAAAATATAGTGAACAATGCAATTCCTCCTCTTTTTCTTTTTCTGACCGCGAAAGATAAATCTATTGATCTTGAAAGTGTTATAGAGGGATTGAAAGGATAGAACAATGGAAGCGTTGCTAAGAAAGGTGCATCCAAACTATATTAGCATCCAATTTCCTGCCAAACATATGCCTTTCTTTCAAAAAAAAAAAAAAAAAAAGTTGGCAAGAAGCCAACGGAGGATGGAAAGAAAGCTACAAATGTACTAAGTCATCGAGAACAACAAAAAGAAGAAAAAAGAGGCAAATCCCAAATTACAAGGCATAGAATCAAGTTCCCTCGATACTTTGCATCCCGCAAATCATGTCTCCTACCGAGTATGAATTTGGAGGAGAATTTTTCTAGACCCAGTTCACCCCATATCGGTTCAGTCACCTCAAGCAAGAGCTCCTTCCTAGTTTTCCAAACAAACCAAATGATAGCAAGAGGAATAGCATCCCAAATTGCCTTTATAATTGTGCTTGACCTTCCATTGATTTCCCCTCCTCTCCACCATCTGAACAAAATTGAAATTGAACCAGGAGAAGCCCACGAGCACCCCCACCATTTCATCCAGTCTGTCCACAAATTCCATCATCTTCCGACTGTTACCACAGAATTTGCATAATGAGTCCTAATTGTCTTCAATAATACCCATTCTAGACAATAGTGATGGCGGATCATCCAAAAAAAAAGGAAAAAAAGAAAGACAATAGTGATGATGTCTTCACCTTTCTGGCACATGTCAACCATCCAAAAAGCTGAACTCTAGGGGTAGCTACGTTCCTCCATTTACACATCACTGCGATACATAGACCCCAGACCCCAGTGCTTTCTGATTCCAAAATATCATATAGAGATTTGATAGAGGGAAGATTGTCTGTAGTTGCTCACCATACCATTGCATCTCTGCTACAAGTTGAGCACATGGCCTAGCAGTCAAAATATGGTTCAGTCTTTGGAGTTCTTCTTCTTCCCAAGCAAACAAACCTCTTCTAAAAAGCAAGTTCCAAATTCCATCCTCACCTCTCCTTTTATATATGTGACATAGATTTTCATCTTTGGCTAGGACCGAAGTATATAATCTTGGGACATTTGATTTGAGACTTTCATTTCCAAACCAAACATCCTGCCAAAAAGAAATTTCCTTTCCCTTTCCCACCTTTAAGCTCGCATTTCTAAAAAAATATGCTAAAATGAGTAGGGTTTTTTTTGTTCCACGTGTAGAATATCCTTCCATGTCTTTGGCATGGTTTCTTTACATTCTTCCTCCATCAACTTGTGAGGGGAATTTGCAAGAGCTCTCCTCTTGATCAAGTTCGCTGCTACTTCTGAATCAACTTCAATCTGCAGATGAGGAATAATTGAACGTCCAACAGCCTCTCTTGTCCCTAAAGACACCACTAAGCCCAACCAGCCTTGGTTACCTAGCAAACTGCAACAATTGTTTAAACTCAACTTGCCCTGCCTAGAAATTTCCTACCTACATGTACATTTGGGGACATGTACATCTTGGATTTAGCCAAGTTGACTTCTTGGCTAGCAGTCCCACAGAACCTTCTCATGGTGCTAGCCATGGCCTCGGCCTACTTATCAGTTGCTTCACCCTCCCCCCACCCACCCCACACACACGTACATTTGGGGACACATACATCTTAGATTTAGCCAAGTTGACTTCTTGGCCAGCAGTCTCACAGAGCCTTCTCATGATGCTAGCCATGGCCTCAGCCTGCTTATCAGCTGCTTCACCCCCCCCCCCCCACAAAAAAAAAAAAAAAAACCACAAATTGTCGGCAAAGTACTGGTGAGATATATCCGGCCCCCCTCTTGCTGGCTTTAGTGGTTTCCACCCTTTCCTTTCAACAACATCATCAACCATTCTAGCACTCCGTGGAACTTAAATGCAACAGATGAAGGCTATATATACTCCAAAAGGTCAAGCGACTCGGAAATCTCTTGCTAGTGATGGCAAATTTGTAACTACGCAGATATAATTGTATAGACTCCAAGTAGCGATCTTCGTGGAGCGCATATGGAAAGCCAGTTGTCAGAGATGTGGTTGTTCTTGAGAACCAATAAGATGAGCAAAAGGTTGAACAAAATCGCTTGTGTAACCTTAGAATCAGAAAATCCCCCCTACACCTACAAGACCTGAAGACCTAGCCGGGGGGGAGTTCCACGATGTTAAATTTCTTAAATCCAGGCATAATAGGATTCCATTTTAAAGGTGAAGTATTGCATCTTATCATCAGAAGGGAAGGCGAACTTAAAGGCACTAAGTTTGTGACACTATTTCTGGCACTCCATATCTTCTGCAGTAGCTAAAGAGGATAAAGAAGTTTTGGAAATTAATTCAATTGTGAAGAAGACAACAAAATGAGATTCCCTGCAAGATTTTTCTCCTTTTTTTTGTGTCCTTTTCTTCGAAACAAAGGTGTCTGATGTATTAGAATTAGAAAATTGGACAATCAACATATAAGAAGTGGCTTCGAGTCTCCCAGGTCGTTTAGCACCACTTTAGTACAGTAATAGTAAGGCATTGATCTATAGTCATTGTGATATGCGAGAAGATAACATCAATCAGAGAAGTGAGTGAACAAGGCTGACTGCCCTTAAAAGAAGCAGTTTAATGTTTCTTTTCTTTCTTAAAAGTAAAGAAGTACAACATAAAGAACTTACAAAATATGAACAAGAACGAGACATAAAACCTATGAACAACTAATAGATCAAAGACGTTCAAAAAAAAAAAAACTAACTGATCAAAGTTGCATAAGACTTTATGCATAGACAGATTGTTGGCAAAGGAGTTTGAAGGAAAGCGCTTCATACATCCCTCCAAATTAGAATGATCTTAGATTAGTTTGTTGACAATGTCAATGAAAGCATTTGAGTGTGATATGAAACATAATCTCAAAAGAAAAGGAAAAATTCTCAAAAGTTGAGGAAGAAATACACATACCAAAAGGAAGCAATGCTTTAGAAGATATTTTTTCCAGAGAACGTAAAAATCAGATTGTAACTGACATTTTGTCGAACATCTTGCACATATTTTGTGAAAAGTTATGTCTACTGCCGAGGTCATTGGTCGTTTTACGCAATCCTCCACAAATTGCATGAAGTCAGGAATTTAAAGGAAGAACAATGAATTAACTTTCACAAGCATTCTGCTATTTTCATTTTCTGTGTACAAAAACATGAAAGTTTCTGATGGTGTGGAACTAAAGCACCAGGATGATAAAATTTATTAGTTTGCTACATGGCATCTCTTCATGTATATTATTTTATGACTGTCATTACGATGTATACCACAATCTTTTTAGTTGGCTACGTGGGATCACTTTGAGAGTATTTTCTTCCAACGAGGCCAATCACATAATATATTAAACCAAGTATTCTCTTAAATTTTAGAGATTGAATACATTGGATATCCAATAAATGGAAGGGCAACAGGAGCAATTCATCAAACACCTTAAGTGCAATGCATATATATCCAACTCCTGTGCATAATATTACACATATAAGCAAGAAAAGCTTCATTGTAGATTCACCATGAGAGAGAGTGAGAGAGCAATACACATTTTTTCGGAAACTTACCAATCGGTTGGATGACTTTGGCAATTTCTTCCCCAGAATTCAGTCTTGAAATGAGAACGAAGGGCTAATTCTAGGAAACTCTCGAGTGTCGGAGAGTTGGGTGGAAGGACATTCGAGAGGCTCTTCAAATGGTCTGGGGGAGTTGTGAGAGATGCGACAGGTGGCCATGCTTGAAGAGAACACGGTGCATAGAGGAGAAACGGCAAGGGAATGGGCTTTTGGAGAGCTGCAACAGTTGAATGCGGCGTATCATAAAGGTGGGTGCAGAGACGGTGTACGAGGCAGCGTGGTATTGTTTCTAGGCTCCCATCCAGAAAATTTTTTAAAAAATAAGTAATTTATTTTACATTTTTAAATTTAATAATAAAATAAATAAAAATTAATTTTTCAAAATTTTTGTGCATCGTATAAAAGAGATCATCGAGATCTTCCAAACAAGATCCATATTACATATTTTTAGATTTCAATAAACTTATAATTTTTTAGCTTGAAATTGTCTTCTTAAAAAATAAGAAATTTTTTTTGATTCCACGACGGAGCCTTAATTGGGTTGGGTCAATTATTTAGGGTGTTTTTGAGGGTTATTTTTGGAAGAAAGGAAACACTTTTGGAGCTTCACGTTTTTATAGATATATATCTTGTAGTTGTTTAGTGGAAAAAGATAATCATATTTAGCACTTGTGCATTATGTTGAGGTTTATACATGAAAATCAATTGTATATTTCTGCTTCCATGGGGATGCTGATGTATTTATGTTTCTGGTTGTCATGTTGTCATAAATGAAATAAATCGCTTTTGGTAGTCAGGAAAAAAAATTTCATGGTACATGACTCTATTTATACGTTCGCAAGAAAATCCTCTCATTCAGTTGCAATTTGTAGTAATACTAGGGATTGAGCCCGTGCCTGAAGGCACGGTGCAACACGATTTTGAATACGACTAAAATAAATTATCGAGGAGTGTGTAATTGTTTTTCCTGGTCGACCAGTGTATATTGAAATTCTGAAAATGGTCCAACTTTAAAGGACTGAAATCTGTATGCAAATGAATCAAATGCATTGACGGACGATAACGTAGAACTTGCTTGCACTATCAACACTAATATCGCTTACTCTCAATTGAAGATATAACTCAACAAATCAAGCAAAACAAAAGGTGGCCGCTATTTGCAACCCAATTCTTGCTACTCGCAGTCAATTGCTACCTACAAACCACCACCTTATAAGGAATTGCTACTTACAACCAATAAATTATTCCTGAACTCCTCTTTTTGCCCTTCTATACAATAAACATAACATACATATAACCCAACAATCCCATTCCTTCTTCTTCCGTTCGTTCCCTTTTCTAACCTAGGTTTTCTTTCTCTCCAGTCCATCCACAGCTCCAGTCGACTCCCACCACCCACGGGTACCATTACCGCCACCACCCACCTACCCACCATTACTGCCACCACCAAGCCCCACCCCACAGGCCCACCTCCCGTCTCTCTCTCCTTCCCCCGTTTCTTCTTCTCCTATTGCCCCGTTTCTTCTTCTCCTATTGCCCCGTTTCTTCTTCTCCTCCATCAGTCACCACCACAGCCACCACAACACCACTCTCACCACACCACAATAGCAATACAACTTTGAGGCGAAGAAGGTGTGAGAAGAGAGCACAACACACCGGCATCACCAACTATTTAGAAGTTGAACATTGGTAAATTTTTGAATCTTGTTATTACGCGGGTGTTTTTTATTTTTGTTCAATTTTAGTTTGAATTTTTTTGAGAAACACACAGTAAGTATGTTGCTATTTCGTGTATTTCAAATTTGATCGAACATTAGAGTCCGTTTGTTTTCCACAGTTTCGGATATTAAAGTCTGATTGTTTGCCCCTATTCGGATTTTAAGATCTGAAATTTATTGCCTCATTCGGATTTTAGTATCCAATTGGCCGATTGGCCCCTATGTACTACAGCAGCAGCTAAATTTGTTAGCATAGCTCATTCGGAATGTAATATCTGAATTTTTTTACCTCATTCAAATTTTAATATCCAAAATATTTGATCACATTCGGACTTTAAATTATACCTGAGTCGTGTATGTATTTTACCCCAATTCTGTAATCGGTCTTCGTAAGTTTTTCACTCTAGACGTTTTCATCATATGATGTGAACCGATTAGACAGTGACACAAACCATTGACATTGTCCAAGAATGATTGACAAAAATTTTGAATTTTAATATGTAGCTGAATTTGTAAGGTAAAGTCATTCGGAATTTAATATCTGAAATGTTTTGCCTCATTCGGATTTTAATATCCAAAGTATTTTACCCCATTCGGACATTAGAGTCCGATTTGTCCCCTCTATTTCAGTCATTAGAATCCGATTGTGTGAGAACCCATAAACATTCATAACATTACCCCACTCGGAGTTCTTTCTTCTCCATTGAAAAATAATAGGAAAACCCTAATTTGGCTTGAAGAACTTGAAGTAATTTCTTGGAGTTTGACATGTAATCTGAAAATTTCTCTTCTTGTGGTAAGAAATCTTCCTTAAACTATGAGTATTGATGAATATGTGCATATAGAATCAACCTACATGGAAGAGATTTAAGAATTAGAGTTCTATAGTGCTTACATGGTGATTTTATACCTAATTCATCTTAAATTCTCAAATATTGTTAATTGGTATGGATACTATGATTTTGATCATGGAAACCCAAGATTGATGCATGTTGGTTGGTATATAGATGGATTATGAGCATGAACTTGTAGAATTTTGAAGTTGCTTACTACTATTGATGTTGAGAAATTTTGGAAAATCTGGGCAGCATCCAAAGCTGCGTTTTTCATCAAATTTGTTATACTTAGACAAGTTTATTGGTTATGGGTCCTTTTGAGTCTCAAAGATAGTTAAGTTGGTGTTGTTTTGGCGATGGAATCATCAAAAAATATGAAGTACACGATTTGTAATGAATATTCGATCACAGACTGCTCTGCTGAAAAACTGTGTTTCCTGCACAGAATTTCTGACTTTGAGATTGAATTTGAGTTGGTTCTCTTGCTTATAAAATTCCGGGAAAAATCAAGGATGAACTTTGATGTGTTATTATGAGTTATACCAAATCCCAAGTCATTTGGGTGTATACTTTAATCTTGGCAGATTTTACAAATTGGTGTGACACTGCTGGAAATACTTTGACCATAGCATGTGGTATGAGTTTGTGGAATTAATTGAGCGACCTAACGAGGTCGTATTATTCTAATTTTTTGAGTAGTTGCTGTTCTATATATCTAATTTGATCTTATAAATTCGTGGTTCTTAACTCTGTACGGATTAGTCTTTAAAAATACAACTTTGAGTCTTCTATTTGGGAGGGACATGCATTCATATGTTGCTTTGTGCAAGTAAACTTGATTTTTTCTTTTTGTAAAGGTGATTTGGTGATATCAATTGTGTGCTAGGTGTTAACGAGGTTCCAAGGTCGTCTGAGATACGTAGGCCGTGAGCGACGTGTTGGTGAATCTTTTGTGTAGAAGTTAGAGGTGGGGTTTTCTTGACACTTGTCTCATATTTTATTACATGTGCAAGTCTTATGCTAATTTAATGCTTCTCTTATGAGCTTGAAAGTAAAAAGTTTATTGATGGAAAGTTTTTGTCATGTTACCATTGATAGATGCTGATATAATTCTATAGCCAAGGTTTATGTGGCCTGTCGTTGGTATTACCTGACACTATAGTTTATTCTTTGTTAAACTTCGTTTTTGGTGTTTCTAGACGCGGGGTGTGACACCGATTGATGTATCTTTATTCAAAAATTAGTATCCAATTCACCTACCTTTAATTCAAGCGTTAGACTAATGTATTGTTTGTAATGTACAGAAAATACAATGACACGAGTTCCTCCTACTGTTTCTGCAAGGAAGAGGAAGGTTGAGCAAGCTTTAATTTTGGAAAGTAACGAGGCAAAACACGAGGACGAGGGCAAAGGCAAGAGGTTGGGGGTGAGGAGGATGTGGTGGTTGAGCAACATCGTGAGGTAGACTTTAGTACCTAGTAGGAAAATAAATACTATAGTTTTGTATGTGTTTTCATATTAGTCAAATGCAATAATGTGATAAACCTTGATTCATGTATAGATTCGTATCGTTTTTGTGGAAATCGTACGATTTTGACAACTACGGTTCTAACTTATTGTTTGCAATGTATAGGAAATGAAACGAGTTCCTCCTACCGTTTCTGCAAGGAAGAGGAAGGCTGAGCAAACTTTAACTTTGGAAAGGAAACGAGGCAAAAGACGAGGACAAGGGCAAAGGCAAGAGGTTGAGGTACATTCGGACGTAGAGGAGGATGTGGAGGTTGAGCAACATGTTGAGGTAGAGAAGGATGTGGATGTTGAGATACATTCGGAGGTACAGGAGGATGAGCTACATGCTGTTCTACGGGAGGAT
The DNA here is from genome assembly GCF_030253575.1 of Rhododendron vialii. Lineage (NCBI taxonomy): Eukaryota > Viridiplantae > Streptophyta > Magnoliopsida > Ericales > Ericaceae > Rhododendron > Rhododendron vialii. Next base: position 15,660,471 of record NC_080567.1, on the reverse strand, counting down.
GAGCCACATGATAATGTAGGGGAGGATGAGCCACATACTGAAATTTGTGAGGATGAGCCACATGTTGATGTACGGGAGAATGAGCGTGAATCCGATCAACAGGAGGACGAGGTACATGAAAGTTAGAATACGATTTTGTATTTCTATCATTGAATTGGATAGATATATTTTACTCAACTACTACTACTACTACTCTAGAATTTTTCGTTTATGTTTCATTTTATAATTCATTTATTAGACTAAACTATTGTTTGCAATATACAGGAAACGACACAAGACAGAGGACGGGGGAGAGGCCGAGGACGGGGGAGAGGACAAGGACGGGGGAGAGGGCGTCAGCTACCTTCCTTGGTTTAGGACGGTCTCCCACTTCAGGGTCTCACCCTGTCCCGTAGAGGTGCCGTATACCGAGAGTGCAGAAGAGCGCAATGCAGCGGCTTTGGCTATTTTGGACAGTGTTTTGGGTCGTACTAGGGCTATGACTTCAACTTGCCCGTATAAACTACGACAAGAACTTGTTCAAGTGCAGAGGACTTTGAGGGGAACAGAGGCTGCTGAAGCGAGCATAGCAGGCCCTAGTTCGGATCATTACTCAAGTCGTTACACTAGGTGCCGGCGCCGTGACCATACCTGAGACTTGATGTTCTATGACTTATTTTTGATGGACTCTTTATGGCCTTGTATTTATTTTAGACACTTTATGGCCATGGTTTATGAACTACTTTCCGTGGTGGAATGACTTTTGTTTTATTGCGGATAACTATTAGGATATTTGTGATAATTGGATACCGTTAAAATATGAATGCTAAGTAGGGCATCTAAACGTATATTGGTTGGTTTGAATCATTCTTGATACTTTCCTAGGCACAGAAATTCGCTACACAATACTCGTATGTCAAAATTTAGATTTAAATGAGGAGTGCCGTACGAACCGACAATGCTGTAGACAAACATAGAACACTACCAAAAACAAGAGTTTGCATAAATTTCATATTTTATAATAAGATTCTATGAACTAAAATTTTACATAAAAGTCCTTCGAGCCAACCTAGTCTAGTTCGATTATGTCCGTCGTTGCCACATCGTTCCCCACTATGTTTTTAAACTCTTCGATCTTGTTTGAATATTGTATATTCCATCCATCCGCGAATGAGTAGTGATGTATATACCAATTCCTTGCAATAGGCGGGATGGGGGAATTTGGTCGCAAATGTATCGTTACAAAGTGATCACCGTTAACGTGTCCGAGCGCAATCAAACGTTGACTCTCAGGGGGAAGCGGCGGATATCGTAGTGGGGCAATCTGAAATTTTATTGAATAGTCATGTCAAAAAATTTCTACACAAAATCCGTTGTCTTATTTGACAAAATCTTGGGTGTCATTTAATAGTCCTGTCAGCACGTATTTCGAGGAATAAATTTGCTCCAAATAACCCATTTTTTACTTACTATATAAAAATGGCAGCATCATTGAATTTTTGGACACGAACACGTTTTACGAGGACTAAAATTCCTGCAAATGTATATTTTCATGTTGGCACGTTATACGAGGAAGAATTACATCCCATTTTCACCAATAATAAATAAGGGAGTTAATTTTTAATTTTTCCTTTTAATTTCTACACTCTTTTTCGTCCATAACAGCCCATTCATGCGGAGAAAATTCAATTCGGAAATAAATATCCGAAATATATAACAAGTTTTGGACTTTAATTTTTGATTTATATACCAGTACATGGAGTTTAATTTCCGAACAGAATGAGAACTATCAAATAGAATAACACCAATCGAACACTAATGTTCGAACTGAATAAATAATTTCGGAAACAAATATTCGAAAGTTATACCCACGTTCAGACTTTAATATCTGATTTTTATACCTTTAATTGGATTCTAATTTCCGAACCGAAGGAAAACTATGACATAGCCTAACACCATTCGGATACTAATGTTCGAATTGGATTAATAAGTTCAGAAAGAAATATCCGAAATTTATACTCATGTTCGGACTTTAATATCTTATTTGTATACCTTTAATTAGATTCTAATTTCCGAACTAAATGAAAACTATGAGATGGCATGACACCATTCTTGTTTATGAACAGAATGTCACGGACTTGACAACTATGAATTTTCAAACAGAAATACAGTATAAGAATTTTCTTGATGATCCGAAAACTACAAGCAGACGTAATCATCCAATTTTCATAACATTAGAACACATTATATAATACAACACATTAAATCGTTTCTCAATCTAAAAATGGCTAATTGACATGGATGACCTCCTTTGTTGCTACGTCAACGCCGATGATCTCGTTGAACTTCTGAATGGCCGCAACATGTGCTGCATCCCAATTTTTAGCGATAGAAAGACGATGTCTTTTCCAATTGCAAGCTATTGGCGGCATAGGGGAACCTTTTTTTAGGAATACCTATCAAATTGCATTAGGTACTTATAAAAGACAAATTAAGTTGGACCTAAGGAGCACAATTCATTATATAGATGACAACAAATCATTTACCAAAATAATACCTGTACAAAGTGTCCGCCGTCAACAAACCCGATAGCAATAACCTTTCGTTTCATGGAGGGTAAAGGCTTCGATTGGAGGGGGAGGAATGTAAGACATTGAACATTTGATAAATGGACAAGGACACAATTATAAGCGGATGCTATGATGTGACCCATGTCTGGCATTGTCATCCAATGTTCCTGTGGCGCCGGACTTTCATAGCATGACAAGATGTGAAGTAATTCCTTAGCCCTCTGGATCCCCCCTACCACTTGTTCGTAAAGGTGTAAATGTGTTTCCAACTCTTTCAGCAAATCACTTCTTACCATTAACCACTCATGCCTTTCATGAAGTCCGACACTGCCCGAAACCCACAATTCCCATCATCTTCAACATCCTTGATCGATTCTATGTAAGGTCTTATTGTTTCCGGGAACTGATTGATGAAGGGGCATATAAAAAGTTGTACTGGAACTTTTGCTTTCCCTTTCACATTGCGCCGCGGTTTCTCTTTAATGGGCTTAGGGGAGGCTAGAACATGCTCAAACTCCGAAGGATCCCTACGCGTCGAATTTTGTTCTTTGGCTGCATTTTTTTCTTTCGTTGACTTTCGATCGCGTGGTTGTGCATTCACTTTGGGTTCAAGGAGAGTACTGGTTTTCGGATGAGCAAGCTCTTGCATCTTCTTAACATAATTGAGCTTTACATCATATTGATCTTCACTTAAGAACTTGTTGTAAAAACAATCAAAGTGAGCCAAAAGCGTCTCCTCCATCGAACCCTCATTCTGGGGTGAAAGCAAAGAAAGCCTTTTCCAATGGTCGTGGATTAACTCAATCGGTAGGGGGATATTTGCCATCTTGTAAGGAGCAATCTCATGAGCGCAAGGTAAACCATGTGTGTGCCTCAAAGAACACTCGCACTGATGCTTCGATTCCACAAACCATTCGACTTCATGGGATGCCACTAAAACAAGTGTCATGGCATTCGACGAACAACTCCCCTTAGCCTATCAAATAGAGCTGTCCTAAAATCATGTTGTATAGAATTAAGACTCTTCTCAAACGAAGCTTTGACTTCAGTAACTTGTAACAACATCAATCTGTGAATCTTCTCCCATATAGTATCAAAATTGCATTGTGAGTTTTCAAGATGATTTTTTAGTTGCGAATGTGAACTCTCCGCCCTATGAATAAATATGGCAAGATATTAACCATAGCAAATAACATAAATATAAGAAAATTCCCAAAAATGCGTGAATAACATGAATATTAAGGAAAATGCCAGAGTTGCGAATGAAGCGTTTACCTGTTACTTGTTAGGTTTCCAAAATGCATGATTTTGTCCGTCCAAGCTCCTACAAACCTCTCTTTGTAAGGTACCAACCAATTTTTCTCGACGTACTCAAGTGCTGCAGGAACCATTTCAAAATTACGCTTCAAAACACAAAGGCGTTCCTCGTATTATGCAACACTCGATGAAAGGACGACTAGGCCCCAACTGCAAATAAACTCCTCCCACATCTTGTCATCAAACATCTTTCTACACTTGGCTAATACGTTTTTGCCAATATGCCACCTACATAGGAGGTTGGTAGCATGAGGGAAAACATTTGTGATGGCATTCATAAGCGCCAACTCCCTATCCGTGACAATAATGGACGGAAGCGCGTTGGGATCCATCATGCCTTTTAGCTTCTCCAAGACCCAAGTGTAGTTTTCCGTTTTTTCACACTCCATGAAAGCAAACGCTGCACAAAAAGTCATCTCCGTTGATGTTACACCAATAATTTGAAGCAAAGGAAACTTGTACTTATTCGTCTTGTATGTGCAATCCATCATTAACACGTGGGGAAAAGCACGTAACATCTCCCCGGCAGATGGGGGAGACCAAAACAACTCCGTGACATTCTGAGTCTTGTTCCCACGGGTCCAATGAACGTAGTGGTACTTTTCTAGCCGATCCAACAAATGTTGCATTTGAGATTTTCCAGCTTTCTCTATCACTCGATACTTTTGTCGTACATTGTACACGGTTTTGATAGACGTTACGTTCTCAGGATCTTGAACCTTCAAATGGGTTAGGATTTCTCTGGGTTTCACCAAAGCAACTGACAAATCAACCACCGTGCTAGTCTGCTCTGCCGACAACCTCCCGGCATACGAATGACCCTCCAAGTACACCGCTGGAGGATGGTTGTGGGTGCCATCATGGACAGAGACAGTCCAACCATCATTGCCCTTTACAGCTTTCAATTCAAATGGGCATTCACATTTTTTGGTGCCCGTGGACCGCACTCTCTTCTTTACAGCTACCTCCTTCCCATCAACTTTCTTTACAAACGGCATATACTTACCACTCCTTTCACATGAAAACCTCATCCTAGGTGTGCGATTCTTAATACATTTCTCAGAACCCTTAATCACAATGATAAACCCGTGTTGTTTACCAGTGCATCTTATCCAATCTACCAACGCTTCATCGGATGGAAAAACCTACACACACATACAAAAAATTATAGCCCGTAATATAAGATTGCACAAGATAAACACTCTATCAAAAAAAATACTCACCGTCTCCGTTGTAAAATGCTCCGTATAATCGTATGGAGGACAAGTCGAAGTAGGTATAGTCGATAGCCCTACATAACTACCAAGTGTTGAAGTGTCACCCTGTAACACTCAAAGACAAACCAGGTAAGTGTAGGATTCTAAGTAGTTTTATTCAGATATTAATATCTGAAAACTGGCACTAAATTCGGATATAAGAGCCCAACAATGTTGACAATATTCGGATATTAATATCCAAATAGTTGTACATAATTCAGACATTAGAGTCTGAAAAGTTAGTAAAGTTTTGGTACTGTGTATCCAACTGTAAGTGCAGGATTCTCTGCAGTTTCATTCAGATATTAATATCTGAAAACTGGCAATAAATTCGGATATTAATATCCGAATAGTTGTACATAATTCAGATATTAGAGTCCGAAAAGTTAGTAAAGTTTTGGCACTGCGTGTCCAACTGTGTCGGGCCAAAACTGAAATTGAAAATGGAGGGCTTCTAAAATTGAAATGGGCAGGCTTACCTCTTGCTACGATTTTTGCTCCGTCACTACAACATCTGTGACATGTTTCTCAACATCCATTTGTGTGATCTTCCGACTCCAAATTGTGGTATATTGATGGGTCAACCTTTTCTTGTTTATCAATGGAGGGAAAAGAAGCAATCGAGGTTTCCATTGACAATGTAGGAGGAAGAGGAGAGGAGGAAGATAGGCAGACTTGGCTGCTGGTAGGAGGGGCCTTGTGGTGGGTGATGACAGCTGGGTAGGGATGAAAATGGAGGAGTTTGAATGGGGAAGGGAGGAGATGTTTCGAGAGGGAGGGATGGACGGGGAGATTTTTTGTGGTTGTATGTTCTGGGAGGGAAGGAGGGATGGACAAGAGATGATTTTTGTGGTTGTATGTAATGAATTATGTAAGAGGGTAAAATGGTCAAATAACATGAGATTTTAGAGGTATAATGGTCAAACTGAATAAGGGCATTTTTGTCTATAATTGATAAAAATTTTAATCGGCTACGAGTAGCAAGAAGTGCGTTGCAAATACCGGCCACCAAACAAAATTCAAACCAACATAAAAAGCTTGATCAATTGCAAGAGTTTTGAAGTAGCTACTCAAAATAACATAGCATTCAATATCATTACAGATATAATCAAACAAACCATTCACGAAGGCTATTGGATTCCCACGGATTCCGTACATTCCATGAATATGAATAAAAGCCAATCTACCTATGCATGTTCAAAAAATTACTTACACTAAACCAACCATTCTCACACACTGTTAATGTCCATAATCCAACTCGATTGTTATCAAAATCTACTTCTACAAATAAGAGAAATAAAAGGACATTCCAATCCCATATAAAAGGAGGGCATTAGGAATCCAAGCAATATTTGCAGTTGTCAAATAGCAAGTAAAGAAACTGACTACCGAATATCCGTTTGACCAAAAAGAAAAAAGAAATTGACTACCGAATAAATTTGTGGTTAATGAACAATTTAATCAGGAAACCAAACCAAATAAAAGTTTAGCAAAGGAAGACAAAATTGAAGAGATTCATAATTAACGGCCAATCAGTCATAGGATCATAGCTGCAAAAAGGAACAAAAAACCCAAATCAGAACAGAACTTAAACCAAAAGTTCAACTTATCCTAGAACCATTCAAAGTGATTTCAGGTCCAATTAATTTTTCTGATGACAAATCTAATGATCGGTTTTCAGTTAGCATAAAGAAACTATACCTATTGCAATTGGACTAAGAGAAGGTAGAGAGTTACCTAACAGAGGGAGAGTGAATCACCACCAACTGAAAACTCTATTCAATATCACTATATCAATTCATTACTCATAAGTTGTAACTCTTCAAGTGGAAAAAAGGGAGAGAATGCAATCCTACCATCAACAGGCATAATTTTGTTTGTCTGCAAATGACAATATTAGAGGGTCATTATAATCCAACCCCTAACTTATACAAATAATCAAGCATAATTGGAAAAAAAAATGACTCGTCTATCTCGGTTTTGGTATATCAGACTATAAAATGCTCATGGTAATATGGGAGGGGAGAAAATGAGTTTATGAGTAGCAATTTTTTACCAAATGTGTCCTTACCGATTACCAATTGCTTTGACATGGGGATAGTTCCAGGAATCCTTCCCTAGAAACAGTAGCTCAAGATCACATAATCAAGTCACACCTAGAATAAAAAATTCAAATAGAATAAAAGTTAGAACCAAAGTTCTAGGCAAATTTAATTCAACTTTCAACAACTCAAACGTAAAAATTGATCATAAAATTTTGAATGACCAGATGAAACAATTACCTAACACTACTCACAATCACAAACCATTGCCTCCTCTATCCTACAAAGTAGTCCGAAATGACTACATGTTTACAGCATGCATAATAAGTAAAGGACACATAATAGAGTTCTAAACATAAAAAAAATGGTCATTCTCTTGCTACTGCTACTGCCACTGCCACTGCCACTATTGCTTTCTCTACAACCTGAGAGATTCCAAAATGTGGTAGATGGGCTCTCTTGCTTGAAGTAGCACATTCCATATTAGTTTATTGAACCTCACCATTTATCAAACATCATGCTTTAAATGTGTACAAAGCATGAAAGTGAAAGCAAGAAATGTAACATAATGAAAGTGTATTTTTTGCATTATCCAACTTAAAGTGATTTTGAAGAGCAATACTAAAATCATTTATCCACCTTTTGGAATGAAATTGGTAGCAATTTTTTTTACTCCTCCAGAAAAGATTAAGAAGTATACCAAGTTGGGATTAAAGTGATTATGTCACGGCAATGGGTATTAAAAAAATCCCACACATAACATGAAGTTGTCGATCTTCAAATCCATTAGAATTACTCCGCACTGATGAGTTATGGAATAATTTTGCAAAGTTACCAGGTTTAACAATTTTGGTCTTAACATTTGTCAAACCGACAAAGTGAGACAACTTCAGATAAGATCAACATCGACACAAAATGCTAATGGGGACTCTGCACAAACTGGTGGTAAAACATGTGTTGTGGAGGGTGACTGTTGAAAGCATTGATGCTCAACAAAGCTTACCTACTTAGCACTTACTAAAAAAAGGACCAAGCCTCTCATCAAAGCTCAACATCTTCAGTAAATGCGTTATAATCTGTTTGTGAAACAAATAGAATTGTACTATCAAAAAAATATGAATGCTTAAGCCCACAAATTTCTATTAAATTTCATTGGCAAAGACCACCAACTATCAAAAACTTATTAACATAAGAGAGTTACCTTAACCTAACATAAATTGGCCGACTATAACCTTCCCAAACAAATAACTAAAAGAGCAAAGTTGTATAATAGTGAGATGGAGTGAACATAGATCTAAAATTAGCTAAAAACAACATTAATTGGCTACGGGTGCACCACCATTAGCTGGACATGAAACCATAAAAATATTGAAACCAACCAAAGCAATCGAACAATGATGAAATGCAGCAATCATAAAATTAATTGGGTTAGAGATCATAAACAGGGAAGAAACACAATTCAAGTTACCAATAAGCCCAAACCAATAACAATGATGAAAGAGAGGTGTTTGTTGCAATCGATGGCTCGTGCCGGCGATTTTCTTTCACACCGATCAAGCAATCTACATGGTTTGCCCAAAAATGAACAAACAAAAAAATGATTGTGCTATGTTAGGAAGGCTCTCAACTAAGCTGTGTTTGGCCAAACAATGAACAAAATTGTTTACTCAAGCAAAAATCGACTGTGCTGCCAAAAAAAAAAAGTGGAAAGAAAATACCTTCAGTCTTCCGTTATGATACACAAAATACACCTGAAGAGCATACAAAATATAGAGTTCAAAACCATACACAGGGAAGAAAATCGAAGATTAGATGGGTTGGAAATCAAGAATCTGATTACCTGCCGAGGTCAGTTGCGACGATTTGGTTTGTGGTGCGAGGAAGGTTGGAGAGTTTAGATTACAGAGTTCAAGTCTCAGAAGAGAGACTCCTGCACCATCCATTCTTCCAGTATGAACCAGTTTCAGAGCATACATCGTAAAAGACGGAACTTCTGGATTACCTTCTTAACCACCTTTTCTCCAGTGGAGTGACCTGATGTGGGTGTTGAGAGAGAGAGAGAGAGAGAGAGAGAGAGAGAGAGAGAGAGAGAGAGAGAGAGAGAGAGAGCGCTGGGTTGCTCGCCGGAGAAGGGTTCGGCGATGAGGGCCATCATCGGAGATGGAGGGGGTTTGTCGTGAATCTTCTACTACTGGGAGAGAGAGAGAGAGAGAGAGAGAGAGAGAGAGAGAGAGAGAGAGAGAGAGAGAGAGAGAGAGAGAGATTTGAATTTTGAATCCAATTTGGGGCTTTTGAATTCAGGAGTGATTCAGCCGTGAGAGAGAGAGAGAGAGAGAGGGAGGGAGGGAGGGGGGGTGCAAAGGCTTGTTTGTACCGGCCAAGAAAAAGGGAACTAGTCTCGATATTTGCCATGAAAAATCCCACATATTTACCAAACTGCCATTCAAAAGTTAGTTTGTGAGAGAGATATTTTTTGGACCATTGGAGGTGTAGAATTGAAGGATTGAGATTGGAAGAAAAGGAATATTCTTCAGGGTCTTTGAAAACCCTCCTTCCCTTGTTATATGGATTGAAATGCAATATTGAAATGGCCTTGCCGATCAATAAAATGAAGTTGTCATTTTGAAAAGGTAGAGAAGTTTTATAAGGCGCTGTTATTCGCAGCTTTCTATTTTCTCCCATAACCCACTATATTTCGGTAAATGGTTGTTGAAAATCATACATAACATTTCGGTAAATAATTATTGAAAACAAGATTATATTTCGGTAACTACATGTCGAAAATATGTTCAACTTTCGGTAAACAACTGCCGAACATACATTTTCAGTAAATAGCTGTTGAAAAAAATATTATATTTCGGTAATTGGATGCTGAAAACATATCTCAATTTCGGCAACTAACTGTCGAGTATAATTGAAAATTTTTAACGGGCTATGGGAGAAAATAAAGGGCTGCGAAAAGCAGTGCCCGTTTTATACTTGTGAATAACGTTTGGAGTAAATTACTATTTACCCCCTCTAACTATGGGTTAGGAACACTTTACACTTTCTAACTTATTCCCCCCACCCCCCCCCCCCCCCCCCCCCCCCCCCCCCCCCAACTAATGGAAACCTCATTTCGTTAGGATTTGGATGGGAAGTGTTATGTGCCCTCATTACAAATGTAAATATCTTTCTCCTACATAAGTCTACAGCCCAGGAAATGAAACCATGCCCCAACCCATGATAGTTGACGTGGACTGGGCCCCACGTTAGCTTTAAGTTAAAAAAAAAACTAAAATCAAAAGACGCGTTCATCTGTAGAGAGAGAGAGAGAGAGGAGGATGTCTACGACCAGACTAACACCACCACCGCGACCGCCACCACCATTGGCGACCTTCCCTCCACCGAACACTGCCACCACCAGTGGCGATTTTCACCTTCACGACTTCCGACGCGACCACGCACCACCAAGGTCTCTCTCTGTTTGTTGCTTTGTTCATCTTTCTCTGTTATTTTTTGTTTGTTGATTTCTATAGTGGTTTCACGGGATTGTGCCCAGGTCGAGCCTGGTTTCAATTGAAAGTTTGGGTTTTAGTTTCTTTGCTTTTCCTTATTTGGTTTATGCTAGGAATTGAAACATAAGATTTTTTATATGTTTAGTTTTTTGCGTGAATCTGTTGACTATATGGTAAATATGTGAAACCAAAAGCTTAATCTATTAGAGTTTTGCAAGATTTCATTTTTGAGTAGATTGTATAATTTCAATGTCAGTGTGAAAGTTAAAATTCATAGGACTTGTAGGCCAGGTTGAATTGCTTGGAGTCATATAATGAGGATATGTGTCACACTGGACTAATTGAAAAATGTAAATCCAAAACACCCAAAATCTAAAAATGGGAATTGAAAAATGTAAAACCATGCCTCCCAAACACCCCCTTATAGTGAGTGGATTGGCAATACTTTATTTCCAAGGTGTTGTTTTATTCATATTTGCGGGACTGGTTGCAAAACAGATATGTGATTCCTCCACCAGTTTTTTTTTTTTTTTTTATTGGTAAGTAATGATACACAAAATGTTTACAATCGGGAATCCCGAGTACGAATTCTATAACATTTACATATGAACAAAATTACAACATAATGAAATTACAAAGACTGAAATGCAAACCGAAATACAGAATGGATTCGTGAACCGAAACCCGTGTTTCACACGGTGTCCTTAAAACAGATTCATCGCCTACCGGAGGGTGTTGAGGTTACTCGGCGTCTGTCTCCCAGGATTGATCCGGCTCAGACCACGAACGTCGGAACACCACCGAAGAACGTCTTGGCAAACTAACTCAGCGTCTCTCTCTCTCTCTCTCGCAATGTATCAGAATGCTGGTAGATTTTGTGTGAATTGTGTTGAACTATGCTGTGAAATGCTCCTTATATAGGCGGAACTTGACCCTTGTAATGTTGCCTGGCCTTCAATTCGTGGAGTAAATGGCAGAATGAATGGGAAAAAAACCCCCACAATGAATAGAGGTAACCCCCACCATGAATATGGGGAAGTAATAGACCCCCAATCCATTCAATTTTCCAACAAGTAAAAATTTATATAACCAAAAAAACGCGCACGAAGCTAGAAGAAATCAACAGGGGCATCCCCCTGGCCACCTATACATCAAAAGGACCAAGAGACGTCCAAAAAACAAACTCATAAGGAAACCATGAACAATTATTTATAGAAAAAATCCTAGAATCTAGAAGCCAATCATTGCAAAACTTCCTATTCTGCATGGAGAATTTGACAGCTGACCAAGAGCTAACCTTAGCTCTCATGGAGTTAAAGACTTCACCCACAATCCCATCAACACCTCTGGATTTGCCTTGGAAGATCCTCGAGTTCTGTTCCCCCCAAAGAACATAAACGAAGGTTGTCAAAGACAGCTTATACAGAGAATCACACAAGCTTTTCCCTTGTCTATACTGGACTGCCCACTCCAATTCCTGGGTCAAAGGCAGAACCAGCCTAGTAATCCCATTTTTAGCCAAAATTTGCCTCCAAATCATCTTAGAAAGCTGGCATTCAAAGAAAAGATGGCTATGAGATTCTATATCAGTCAAGTAGAGAAAACAAAGAGGGGGCACCACCATACCCCAACTCACTAACTTGTCCTTTGTTGACAGCCTTCCCAAGATAGCCAACTAAGCAATGAAACTCCATCTAGGCACACCTTGGCTGAACCACACAAGTGTATGCCAAGGTTGGAAAGAATTCCTATGCCGACAGGCTTCCCAAGCTGATTTGGCTGAAAATTTACCACCAGTTGTTGCATTTAGAGAACATTATTTTTTTCCATCTCCAAGAACCTTACGAGTTCTACAAAATGAACTTTTCCAATCTGATCCCGCAATGGGCCCACAAAAACGAAACTGGACTTGACCGGATGGGATTGACACTAGACTGAACCTGAGTCTGTATTGGAACCCGTCGGCTGCTTCCCTACTTGGACAAACCTCATAGGCATGGACTTCAAGCAAACCATTCCCCCATTTTTCTATAAAAGGATCCGTCAAAATCACATTTAAACCCCGTTCCGAAACGTAAAATAAGTCTTTATTTTTTAAGAAGGCAATTTTAAGTTAAAAAATAATAGGCTTATTGAAATATAAAAATATGCAATATGGATCTTGTTTGAAAGATCTCGATGAGATCTTTTATACGGTGCAAAAAAAAATTAAAAATTAATTTTTATTTACACAATTTTTTAATTTAAAAATATAAAATAAATATTTAATTTTTAAGTTGTTCCGGAACTGGGCCTAATCAAGCAACCTAAATACTTTTGATTTCGCAGCCCACATGTCAGAATTTGTACATTAATCTCACCCTTAACTTTCCCTATCAGAAAATTTAGACGAATTAGCACCAATAGAACACTGGAAATCGATTCGCAAATCACTTTCCCCTTTGAAAGAAAGAGCACTTTAGAAAATGATGGGTTTTTGTTGAAGGAACTGCAGTGGATGAGAATGGGAGCAAGGGTTTGAGAGAGAGAGAGACCTTGGCAGTGGTTTTGAAGTCGGCGTTGCGTCAATTTTCGCAACAGGTTGATCGTCGGAGGCGGGCCCGCTGGTGGTGGTGATCGCCGGAGGTGGAGGTGAGGCCGGTGGTCGGACTCCTCCTCCTCTCTCTTTCTCTCTCTCTGTGTTCTGGAGCGTGGTAATTTCGCGCGAGAAGAGGATGGGTTTTTGGCAGCCGATTCAAAATTTTGATTTTAGTTTTTGTTTTTAAACTTAAAGCTGACATGGGGCCAGGCCACGCCAACTATCATGGGTTGGGGCTTTCCTGGGCTGTAGATTGCAGATCTATATACACATCTATATACACACACAAGTCTGTCTCTCCTCATTCGAACAGGTCGCCTCGTCCTCCGCCTGCCGCGACGGAAGCACCTTCTCGTCAGTGAACAACATCCCTCCCTCCCGCGTCCGACCACCGCTGCCTTCGAGCTCCGCATCGGAAGCACTGAACAACGCCACATCGCCGAACCTCCGCTCGACCTGTAGGAACTCCTCCAACGGCGACGGCCGCTACTCGTCGTCACTGCACAGACTCCACCACCTCCGCTCCGCCACAGACTCCACCATCTCCGCTTTTACGTTCACAATTCCATCGAATCTGAATTAGGGTTTGTAATTAGTCCTCTCTGTATGTTCGCAGATTCGACAGATCAACTTCCTCTCTCTCTTTCAAGCGATCCTAGTTCACTGTAGTTAGTTATGGGTTAGATCCAGTACTCCGAGAAGTACTTCGACGACACCTTCGAGTACAGGTAACCCAATCGACCACGCCCTAATTTCTACGGATTTCGATTTCCGCTACTTTGGTTTTTCAAAATCATATATCCTTGAGGGTTTGGAATTGTTGATTTTGCAGGCACGTGGTTCTCCCTCCTGAAGTGGCCAAACTGCTCCCCAAGAATCGGCTCCTCTCTGAAGTGAGCAATTCGATTCCTAATTAGGGTTTCATATATTATAACTGCTTGTGCTTTTTTTGGACATTTATTTTCGTTGGTTGCTATGGAAATGATTGAATAGAGCAATGATTTGTATATTCCTAATTAGGGTTTCATTGGTTATTGATTGTGCTTTTTTGACATTTATTAGGGTTTGTTTGCTCTCTCTCTCTCTCTCTCTCTCTCTCTCTCTCTCTCTCTCTCTCTCTGAGTGTGCGTCTGTGTGTCTCACTCTAGAATCTGTGTCTGTTTGGATTTTTGAGGGAGTTTTGCTTGGGTGAACCTGGACTTCAGAACTGCAATTTGAATCTTGCAGAAGAGAGAGACTCCATTTTTGTAGAGGCATGTTTTTAAGGGTTAGGGTAAGGAACATGAAATACTTCTTTGGCCTTTGCAGAGGCGTGTTTTTGTGAAGGGCAAATTCGTAACTTCAAGCCTCTCCGTTAAGAAAGTGGAATAAGGTTTCCATTACTTAGAGGGGGTTAAGTTAGAGGGGGTTAATTGCTAAAAAAATAAGTTAAAGCGGGTAAAGCGTCCCCGACCCATAGTTAGAGGGGGTTAACTGTAATTTACCCTAACGTTTGTGAAGGCAAGGTCAAGTCCAATTTTGAGAAAAAGAAAAATTCCGCTTAAGTTCAAGAATTTGCACATACACTTGTATAAATGAAAGATATAATAAAGAGATGGCTAATAATCCTTGATAAATTGAGAATGTTAAAATCATTTCCCGCCGTTTCTTCCCCAAATGCAGCAAAACCCCAAGCAAACAATGGGACGGGAAGACCTAGCAAGGGAAGCCCTAATCCTCCTTCGAAACAGACTCTGCAACCCTAGATTCGTCTTCTCTCCTTTCGCCCACTCTCCCGACAGCAACTACAGGTCCCTATCCCCTCGCTGTTTCCTGTGTTTTTCACTTCCACCCCATTCGATTGACATTGTTTTGGTTTGATTCCAGCAAGTTGAAGTTCATCGTATCGAGCTCGGTCACTGAGGCATCTAACAACTCTGTTCTGCTCCTCGGTCCACGAGGTTGCGGTAAAAATGCGGTAATAATCAACAATTGTTGAGATTACTTGTTCATGGATAAGTTTGTTAACCCAATTTAGTTATCTTATCAAATGGAATAGGGAGCATAATGATTGGGAATTGATTTTGGCACTCCCCAAAATTGATTTGCCAAAATCTTGGGAGCGTGGTTATCAATTTGGGGAGTGCCAAAATCACTCCGCTAATGATTACACCTAAAAGTAGTTTACTTTCCAATATTTACCCTTCGACTTTTTTGAAAAGTTACTTTATTTCAAAAAAAGTAAGGGCAAAAAAGGAGTTTTGTTCATTTAAAAGTCAAACAGACAAACAAATTGGGACAAGACAAAGTCAAAAATACATAAACAAATTGGAACGGAGGGAGTAGTTAATTGTTGAGATTACTTGTTCATGGATAACCCAATTTAGTTATCGAATGGAATAGAGAAGAATGCCTTGGTTTTCTTGTTTTTTAATCTGTTGTCTGATACTTCGTACTTTTTAGGTGTTAGAGCTTGTCATTGAAGAGGTATTGAAAGAATATCCCGGCACGATATCAGTGGTATGCTTCTGCTCAGCTTTTACTTTTTCCTGGGAAGATTAGATATTGAATGCATGGGGGAGAATACCAATCATGCTTCTTCGCTTGTTATTTTTGTTTTTTCTATAAAGAAAACAACCGTGGTGAATGGTGATGTGTCCCTTATTTCGTTTGAGATTTTCATATTTGGTGAGTCTTTTACCTTTTCACTATATTGATTCATCTTGCGACGGTTTCAGATAAAGCTGAATGGGCTTTTACACAGTGACGACAATTGTGCACTCAAGGTTCATCTTGATAACCTCGCATACTCGTTTGTTGTTTATCTTTTTTGATGTTCCCTGCACTTGTTTTTTTCATCATATATATTTGAATTTCATGTTTCGCTGCAAATTCATTCCCAATCGAAAGAATAAGAAATCTTGGGATTCTACTAAATCGTGGGATTCAAGTCAAGCCTGGGCTGCATTGTTAGAGATCAATGCCTTTCTATGGTCACACTTTTCATATTGCTTATATGCATCTCATATACATCATTGCGGCTCTTCTCTTAGGAAGCTCAACTAAAAGCGTTACCACATTCCTTTTAATAGTACGGAAAATAAAGTTCTACTTGTCCTGTATGTTTGTTTTTCTCTTTGATGCTTTTTTATGTTACCTTTACTTTCTTTTCTATTATCCAGGAAATTGCTCGACAATTATGCATGGAACATCAACTGTTATTCTCAAAAATGGTAACATGACTAACGCATTTCAGAATGTACAATTTGCTTGGAATATAATTGATTCAGTATTTGTAATGTCAACATAAACTGTTATTCTCAAAAATGGTAACATGACTAACGCATTTCAGAATGTACAATTTGCTTGGAATATAATTGATTCAGTATTTGTAATGTCAACATAATGTTTTTACAGGCATCCTTTGATGATAACACCCAGTTCATGATATCAATGTTAAAGTAAGTCGGCATGCATCCAAAATTTGTAGTTTCCATCAGACACTTCAGGGCTGGTTGCATTTGCCATGCATATATATGCTCATTTGTCATATCGTGTTGCTAGGGAATGTGGATTAACACACAAAACAGTCATTTTCGTACTGGATGAATTTGACCTCTTTGCCCAGGTAAGATCTTAAGTTTGTTTCTATTCTCTTCTGTTGTTTGCATTCCTGAATCTTTGAACTGACATCACCTTTTTATTCTTCCTTCTTCTTCTGGGTGCATATATGATTGTTTAATCGTACTTGATCATTTGGTGCAGTTTGGTGGATTAGTAACTATTAAACTCCCTTTTTTCAGAGAAACCCTATGGGCTATTATGGCTCTGCGTTTCTGTTGCTAGATGTGACACGCTTTACCTGTCTCGCACTTCTCAGGGTAAACAACGACTACTTTATAGTTTGCTCGACGCAATGCAATCTCTAACTTCACAAGCTGTTGTAATTGGTGTGAGTTCCCGACTGGTATGTATCTTCACTTTTTTAATGTTTCTGGGTTTAATTTAGTCCTGTCAGAAACGAGAGATGTTCCAGATAATTGCTAAACATGAAAATTGAATTTGGTGGTTCACAAAAATGTCCTGCAATTGGCAGAGAACACTAATAATTGATAAATTATTTCTAACAACATGTAGGATGCTGATCAGCTCTTGGAAAAAAGAGTGAGATCTCGTTTCTCACATAGGAAACTCCTGTTTCTTCCTCCATCGAAGGAAGATTTGCAGAGGTACTTCTCTAACTTACGTCTGAAGAGCTGCTGTAGCTTATGACCAAGTTGAGGATTCTAGATAAAAGTGTTGACGTATTAATCTTCAAGCCTATTTGTTATGCAGACTTCTAAAGCACATTTTGGAGTTACCAATAGAGTCAAGCCTTCCGCATGACTATGTTTCTGAATTCAACTCAAGCGTTCTTGTATCCTTTCTATAACTTTGTTTTTCTGAATAGCACATCCAAGTTTGGCTTAGAGCATGTAAACTTTTTTAGATAGTGTGGAAAGAAAACTTGACGAGAAGTTCCTTTCATTAAATAACAAGAAGTGGAAATAATGAGATGCAGAGTGAGCACATGAAAACTTGTAGGGAAAGAAGCTTCACTATTTCATGAAGAAACCATCACTTTACAATTTCTCACAGAGCAGACATATTAGTACCTGTATCCAAATTGACACGAGGTCAAAATTTGCATGATGGCAAATGAACATCCAATTTTGATTTTTGTTGAAGTGTCCTACATTTCCTATATTTTTCCTTATTTTGCTTTCTTACTTTTTACGTTTATGTTTTTTTTTTGGCAAGTAAAAGATTATATTGAGAAGGGCTATGGTAGGATGTGTGTGCCTTTCCACCATGTTTGCTTGGCTTTATTTATATAAGAAAATCCTGTATGTGCATTGAGCTATATAGTGTTTTCTAAACCATCTTGATAAATAACTTGTTTAAAGGTTTTCTATTTTGACATATGTTCCCTTGTATGTTGTTTTTGTTTGTGTTCCTCATGGAGAGAGAAATCATATAAAGAATATGCACCTCAACAATCATATGCAAGGTATACACCCCATGCTTACATTTTGGGTGGTCTGTTTGGGGAAGGTGAATTACTTGAGAAGTTAGGTGTATGCCTATAGGATGCTTAGAATGTAAATCCTTGACTTTCATCAGAACATACTAGCCGATGAGAGATTCAAACAACTTATTGATACATTAACAACTTCTGATTCCACATGCAACCATCTTTTGAAGTTTCTGTAAGTTTTTTAGATCAGAAAGCATACAATTCTAGTGCAAACATGCACTTCTTTTATTTGTTCCTAAACCTAACTCTCATGGTCTCTAACGCCAGGTTTTCTGCTGTTCGTCATATGAATGTGGAAACTGGGTTGTTGTCTATTGACAACTTTAAAGCTGCACTTGCTAGCATCCAAAGGCAGCCAAAGCTGGAATGTTTAAATGGTACGGGGGTACCTCAATACACCTTTCCCTCTTTCTCATGCATTTCCTGCTTTTGAGTTCCTTAACTTTCCTTGGTTCATTGCCTGCCTGATTGATAGATAGTCTGGATTTGGAGGGTGAACTCTGATAATAGGGTTTTTCCCTATTTCTTTTATTCTGATAGAATACTAAAGATGATGCAATTTTATATGAATCCATCTGGTTCTTGCTTGAGCTGGATGCCAAGTACTTCTTGATGAGCTCTAATATGGCCAGATTTATAAATAAGCTATGATCTGGAACTTTCAAATTTGCCTGTTTACATCTAACGTTCTCCCTTCCAGTCCAGTGGGGAAGATGAGGGGCATTTGATTCAGGAATAAGCTTGGAGACATGTAGAATTCGTTATCTAGAAATAAGTCAAGAGGATTAGAATTGTTAAGGAAGACTAATACAGTATCTAGTTTGTTTTAGGGAGAACGTGGTACAAAATCTTGTTTCTGATTGTGTAAGTTCTGGAAGAGGGAATATTGGAGTTCTAAATCTGGTTAAATATGTCTCTTAAGCGACTCTAATCTGAGCCATGGGAAGACAGAAGAAAGCCTCATAATGTTCTTCTTGTATGCGTCCTTACGTTTGCTGATTACTATTTATGATTCGGGTTGTTTTTTTGTTATTGGAGAATCTTTACCTTCTTGTTGTCTCTCTCTCTTGTGTCCATAATTTTGCTATCATTTGGGAAAGTGCATTTCCTTTCCAAGAGATGATCAATTCACATACAAACTTGAACATCTTTCTATTCCTTGATTTTTACGTTGGTTACGAGCTTTTCGACTTTTTTTTTGATCGGCAAAAATATTCCATTCATTTGCTTTTCAAGTAGGAATTCAAACTCTTAGAAGCCCACTTACGAACCCAAAAACAATAAGCTTCTAGTCGCATGCATGCTTCTTTAGGCGTCTACATATGTCACGAAGGCGCTGAAATATCTATC
Source organism: Rhododendron vialii (assembly GCF_030253575.1). Lineage (NCBI taxonomy): Eukaryota > Viridiplantae > Streptophyta > Magnoliopsida > Ericales > Ericaceae > Rhododendron > Rhododendron vialii. Next base: position 15,640,826 of record NC_080567.1, on the reverse strand, counting down.
AGGCCCGACTTCTTATCACCATTTTGTTGAGTTTCTTTTGACGTAGACTTATGTGGCGCTAAATGTTGTCTGTGCAAATTCAACCTTTTTTTAAAGCAGATTGCTCCATTCTTGAGCTCTATATACTAGTTTGCATGAGGAGGTTAGAAGTAAAAGAGCAAGACTCGTACAACTTCAATTCTGTAATGAAAGGTGCGCCTGAAATGTTGTTTATTATGTTAGTTCAACTTTGGCAATATGTTTTGACATAGTGTTAATCATGCATTCCAGAGTACAAAAGTATACATGATTCATTCCAGACATCGGATTACTATTCTCGGAATGTATGCTTACGGGTGGGTATCGAACTTTGCATGATATTCTTTGCTTCTAATATATCCCCCAATCATATTTTGGCTAACTGTTTATCTGAACTTCTGCAGGCATTTGAGCACCTTCTTGCACGTGAATTGATCTCCTTTATGGATCATAGAGGGCACAATCAGTCTATTGAATTTCGCCCGGTGAAGCTTCTAATCTCCTACCACGAACTATATCAAGGGTTAAAATCGTATCGCTCTTGTCCCGTAAGTTTGAAAAATTGTAGTGCATGCATCATGTTAATGGTCTTAATTTTTCGTGCTCCATAAAAATAACGTAACCGTACATATGAAAATCGATAAACATCTGACTTTATACTTAAGAATCTACGTAGCTCTGTGGGAATATTTTCATGCTCTTTTTCAGTATCTATCTTATTACAATGTTCCAAAAAGCTAGCTTCCTAGCGTCATTTATAGACCTATTATGATGTCAACAATTTTGGCTTACCTTATATATCAGAAGTTGGTGATTGGTATCATTTTACTTGTATTGATAGGCAATTCTTCAGAAACTAATCGATCGTGAAGGTTGAAACAGCTGAAGGGGATTCATTGATGATGTTGTTTAAGCTACAAGATGAAGAACCACACGATGTTGTCTGCTTCAGATTTTTGTTTCAGAGACTTCATCTGTTATGTTGGGATCACTGACAGTTTAACCAGTGGTTCTAGCACTCACCTATATGCCATCCTCAATGAGGGAAATCATCTTGAGTTGCAACATTTTGGAATGATTTCCTTTCTAACGTCGTCTTTTTGTTTGTTTTTCCTTTTTATGTACTATTTTGTATTAGATTCCAATGGTTACTTTTAGCCTTGTAATAAAGAAAACAAGAAACATGATCAAGCCTCTCCTGTGCATGCCCAGTGCTTATTTCTTCATTGAACATTATTGCTTACCGAAATCCCAGTAGATGAATGAAGTGCATAATGAAAATTAGACCCCCGGTGAAGCTTACGGCCCAAACAGTTCCTTCCTATCCATTTGAAAACAATCATTATTCCTTTTTAAGGCTCATTTGGGCAATACCTAGGTCATGTCACTACAACAATTATGACTTTCCATAGCATTAATTAATAGCGATTTTTTAGGAATGCTGTGATAGAGAACCAATAATAGCGTTTTGTGATAAAAAGGGAGGAAACGCCCGTGCCTAGAATACCAGTGTTTCATTAATGTCTCCAACAGCGTTCCACTCCCAAATTATAGGCATCAACCCTTGCTGAAAATTCTAATCGGCTCTGCCAAAATTGTAGTCGCTAGATTTCTCATATTTCTCTTAATTGTTTTCGTCCGAACTGGTGTAGATTTCTGTATTTGTTCGAAACACCAGTTGGCCGCTATGGATCGATCTCCAGGTATTCCAGGGGTTAATCTTGAGTTGAAGTTTTGATCCTTGTTATGTATTTCTCGTGTCTTTCATCGATCGTTCTTCTTTCTCATTTCGTAGTCTGAGTAGAATCGGAGTCATATTGGGACAGATTGCTCTGGCTGAAGCAAAACAACTATTTTGGAGAGTCCTCACCAGGTCCGATTTGATTTTTTCCTTAATTCTTGCCCAAATACAAGGCTAGGGTTTTGATTTGATTTTCTCCTCATCAGAAGATTTTTCCCAAATACAAGGCTAGGGTTTTGATTTTCATCTTCGTATTCATGTAAGAGAAAACAAATAACTCTTGATGTCGGTTCTAGGGTTTACTCCGATTTGGGTGGTGAAATGTGGACTTTGTGATTCATGGGCCCAGAAAATAGTTTAGATCTTTTTTATAGTTTAAGTTGTGTATGTATATCATGCCCCATTAGTTTTAATCTTGAATGTTCAATCTTCTAGCTTCTTCATCTTGCATCCATGCTAGAAGAAGCCAGTTGGTTTTTTATGTTCATTCTTTCTTCGGCCATGTATGAAACATAGTTGGTTTATATCTTAAATGATTTCTTGTTCTAGAGTTGTGATTTGTGTGGTGGATTTTGGGGTTTATAATTCATGGAATCAGATACATTCGTAGAGATTACAGTGGTTTATCTATTCTTAGATACTATGTATTTCCCTAGTTTGCTAGGTCTCTTGTACCAGTTTCCATCCAAGGAATTCTTGATTGCATTGTGGGGTGAGTGTGTAAGAGGGTTAGGGGAAAAAGTATCTAGTCCTCTCCCACATGAATCAAGTGGGTTCTTCTCTTTCACCGAAGTATTCTGCCAGGAGAGTTTCTGCTCCTGATGGACGCTGCCCTTCTCCCTCCCGTCTTCGCATTCAAGTAAGAGACCCAAAATTGTGTGTAACAAGGCACTTTTGTAGAGAATTGAAAACTTTAGGCATGTGTAACAGGCCAAATGTGACCACAATGACGTCACTTGGGTTGATTTTGGGGAACTTCAACCGTATTTTTTTTTTGCTTTTGGCGCTATTTACTCTCTGCAGATTTTGGGAGTTGTTTCCCCCTATTGCAGTACCCAACCCACACTTATCCTTTTTCTTCTTCCCACTCGTTCTAATTTGCAGCAGATAGATCATAAGCTAAAACTCGTATCTTTGCATCGGTAGAGTTCAAGGTAATGCTCTCTCTACTTAGATCTGTGTTGTCTATTAGAACCTTGTCCCTTGTCAATTTCTTGAACTTAAATTAGGGTTTCTGAATAATGAGAGATTCAAGTATAAGGTGAAGTAATTGGTTGTTCTGTGGTAATTTGTGTTTCAGGAGAGATCATTCTTCTTCGATTGTTACTTGGAGAGGAAGCCAGTACAATCTTCCCTTTCTAATAGGTAATACCTAGCTGATTTAGGGCTAATAAGAGAATCCAGTTTAGGTTAGAGTTCATATTTTTTATAGGTTGTGGATCAATTTCTTGACCTATATGTCATCATACAGCCCTCAAGGTGAATTGCCATCACTATTTATGCATAGATACACATTGCTTGTTATTAAAATAACCATGAACAATTAAGAACAAGAACATCGATCTGTTTCAATCATTCTCTTCCTTTAAGATATAACCATTGGGGTGGATTTGAATTTCAGTATTTTGTTTCTTCCAGTGACGGTAGTTTTTCAATGATAAATGCGTGCTATTGTTGCCATGTATGTTGTTTTCCTTCGCAATCACTTTTGAGATTTACACTTTGTCGATTCGTAACCCTAATGTTCAGTTTCCTGTTTTCTTCTCTATTTCCACCTCTCTTTTTTGTTGCTTTCAATCTCTCTTCAAGTGGACTATATGATAACTGTGATTATACTTTACCATGTTCTCTGATAAAGCATATTGTTTTGTTTATAATAGGAACCTGATTTGGGCTTTTAGATCTACATAGGAACCATGCCAAGCATTCTTTGCTAATCAACTGGATTGGTGAAAAAGTAGGGAGAGCAAGTAGTTTATTTAGCTTGTCATTTGAATAAATGATTGCTGTGGAGGCTTCGGTCATGGTCTCGGTAATCTAACCGGACCACCATCAACCGAGGCTTCATATTAACACGGGCCTGTGTATACCTTTCTGTTTACTCGCTCGGCGTTAGGTCTCCTGTTCACTCTTCGGATAAATACCGAAGTGTGCATTCCGTTAAAGCCTTTTGGAAGAATGTTGCATAGCAGGAGGGGACCAAGAGGGACGCGTGGCGGAAAGGATCAGAGGGGCCAAGTCTGGCCATGTGCTTCGTAACCGTCTTATCCGGTGCGTCATCTATGACGTCACCCGAGGCGGTTACCTAAGCGTGACCTCCACGCACTAGCTTGGAGCCCAAGTTAACCTAGGTCTATAAATACAAAGGGATACTCACCTTTGAGAGGTATGCCATCTTACCCTAACCCTAGACCTAAAAGCATCTCTCCTTACATCTAACTTGATCGTCGGAGGGTCACTAGGCTATTCCAGCCTTAGTGACTTGTTGCAGGGTCAGCGGCGGAGGAACGGAGTAGCGGAAGTGAAGTACTAGTTCAGGCGAAGGTCCCTCCTCCTAAATCGAACCCCTACAATTGGCGACTCCGCTGGGGATCTAGCCATTCTTTCAACTTTCACCTCCCCCCTTCTGCTCCGTTAAAACGTCCAGAATCAAACATGGTGGAGATCGACGACGCACATCACGGTGGTACCGCCCACGGGCTTGGTTCCCTCGTGGACCACAACCTGGCTTCTGGCGGAGCGGCGGCCCTTGGAAAGACCCACATATCCATCGGAGTTGGCGCCGGAGCTTCAGCTCCAGACGCAGGCCCATCCTCCGAGCTCCACTCCTACATCCGCCATCTCGAGCGCAAAATCGACGATCTCACGACGGTCGTGGATCGCGATCAAACACCTCCTCATCTCCCCATCTCATTCCTCCGGGAGCCGCGGCGGAAGAACAAACCGTCGCACCCCCCCACGCAGTCACGAAGCCGGTCACCTGCTAGAGCACAGACCCCGCCCTTCAGTGAAGGATCGCCTTGAGTCACCAAGAGCGGTGGACACACGAGCCCCAAAAGAAACATCGCGCAGGGACCGTTCTCGCTCTCCTGCGCAACTTCGAAGGAGACCATCGGCCTTTGACAGGCTCGGTGGTGGGAGTGTCTCTGCCTCCTCTACCCACTCCGTCCTTGTGGGCAGGACAGGCCGGGAATCTACCCCTAGCCTCACAAGGGCATCCAGGGGAGATGACGGCCTTGTCGAGATCCAGACAAGAGGATACCGCGAGCGCCTGAAGGGCCCCCGAGCCAGAAGTCCCATCGTCTTGCACCCCGGCGGCGCAAACAGCAGGAGCCCGGTCATCGAGCGCCTCGAGGCTTCCGCTCGGGATAGCTACCGACATCATCGCCAGGAGCGTTTTCCCAGAAAATCGGTTAGTATCGATCCAAAGAGAAAGGAGCACGAACGATTGGACAAACTCGTCCCCAATAAGCGTACAGCCACTGAGCGTCCAGACGGCCCCGACTGTTCGATCCGACCTCATCGCGATGCGCGACTTGCGCGACTCACGACCTCTCCCTTCACAAGAGAGATCGACTCGGTTACCCCCCCCAAAGGATTCTCCCAACCCAAGTTTGCCAAATATGACGGAAAGACCGAGGCGTACACTCATCTGGTTCAGTATAAAACCGTCATGTCTCTGTTTCTTCGGAATGAACCCTCGGACGACGCTTTCCTGTGCAAAGTGTTTCCAGCAAGCCTCGGCAACCTGGGCCTCACATGGTTCAATCAACTCCCGGCTCGGTCAATCTCCTCGTTCGACTCCCTCTGTGACGCCTTCATGGCACGGTTCGTAACGAGCAACAAGCACGAGAAGGAAATCGACTCCCTCTTAGCCCTCCGTAAGAGGAACGACGAAACGCTTCGGCAGTACGCCGGCCGTTATTGGGAGTTGTTCAATGAGATAGAAGGTTGCGACGGTGTCATCTTTGCCCGAGGATTCAAGCTCGGTCTCACCTCCCAGGACGAGCAAGTCTACGACGACCTCGCTCGCCATAAGCCGAACTCTATGAAGGACCTTATGACTCGAATTGAGGGCTGGTGTCAGCTCATCGAATCCAAGGCAGAGAGAGGCATCGGGAAGCCTACAAGTTCAAAAGCGTTGAACACCTCGGTATCCATACCGGCCCCCGCACCTGTCTCAACACCGAAGAAACAGGTCAACACAATCAAGCAGTCGCCGAGGAGGGGACCGAAGCCAAGTGACTTCAACGCCGAAAAGACCGTCTTCACCATTCCCATCTACCGGATCATTGATCAAGTGAAGGATCAGCCCTTTTTCTCCTTCCCCAATCAAAAGCTCGGAACCGAAAATGGGAAAATCAAGAATCCCATCGTTCGATGCAGCTACCATAGCGAGCAAGGTCACTTCACCACAGCATGCAAGCCCTTCAAGGCTTACTTGGAACAGCTTGTTGCTGGTGGCCACCTCGGCAACTTCATCGATCACGAGAAGACGACGGCTCGGACACAGCGGACCGAATCACATACCGAGGAAGAGGTACAGACAATCCACGTCATACACGGTCCATTTAACCCCGAGGCCGCTCGAGTCATTCGGGCAGAGTTGAATGAAGCCTCCTCCTCCAAGCAGGTCATGTTAGTTGGCCTCGAACCAAAGCGCCCCAGAACCGACGACGGCTCCAAATGGACGATAACGTTTACCGAGAAGGATCTCGACCGCGTCCAGCTTCCCCACAACGACGCCCTCGTGGTCACGCTACGCATCGGCAATTTCAACGTCCGTCGCGTCCTCGTAGACCAGGGTAGCTCGGCCGAAGTCATGTACTACTCTCTTTTCAAGGATCTAAAGATTCCCGAGACCAACCTCCGTCCCTCCGAAGTTCCCCTTATCGGCTTCAACGGAGCTCCTGTCTGGCCCATCGGTATGATCACTCTTCCTGTCCGTGCCGGCTCGGTAACGCTCGAAATAGACTTTGTGGTGGTCGACGTCCCTGGCCCTTACAACGCCATTGTCGGTCGAACCTGGCTGCATAGGCTTAAAGCGATTGCCTCCACTTATCACCAAGTGGTGCGTTTCATTGGCACTCACGGGCACCAGGAAGACTTATACGGAGACCAGACCGCGGCCAAGCAGTGCTACGTCAACGCCGTCCGAAGCACCAAACAGACCCCCCGGGTGAATCTCATTGAAGCCCCCGAAGCCCCAGTTTTGGAGGACGTCGGCAGATCCCCCGACGACAAAACCGTTGAAGATGTTGCCACAATCCCAATCACCGAGGACGGCTCCCGCTTCTTCCTTGTCAGTTCCTCACTTAGTGATACTGATCGGAACGAGACGGTAGCTTTTCTCAACCGAAACATTGAAGTGTTCGCCTGGACCCCCTATGAGATGCCGGGGCTCGACCCTTCTTTCATCTGCCACGAGCTCAACATCGACAAAGCCAAGCGACCGGTCGTACAGAAGGCACGACGGTCCTCTCCTATTCACTCCGAGGCCGTCATTGAAGAAGTCAACCGACTCCTAAACGCTGGGGCAATCAGAGAGGTCCAGTACCCCAAGTGGTTGGCTAACACCGTCGTAGTCAAGAAGAAGAATGGCAAATGGCGTGTCTGCGTCGACTACTCCAACCTCAACGACGCTTGCCCGAAGGACTTCTTTCCTCTTCCCCGTATCGACCAGCTCGTCGACGCCACCTCCGGACACGAGCAACTCAGCTTTTTGGATGCGTACCGGGGCTACCACCAAATCGCCATGAGCGAAGGCGATATCGAGAACACCGCCTTCATTACCCCCCACGGGATCTTCGGTTACCTTGTCATGCCCTTCGGTTTAAAAAATGCCGGAGCAACCTTCCAGCGAATGATAACCAAGATGTTCGAGCGATTACTGGGCGACACTATGCTGGCATACATTGACGACATGGTGGTTAAAAGTCTTCGCGCCGGTGACCATCTAACTCACCTCGCCGAAGTCTTTGAGATACTCAAGAGCCACAAACTCCGCCTCAATGCCGAGAAATGCGTCTTCGGCGTCAGCTCCGGCAAATTTCTTGGCCACCTCGTCTCCCGACGCGGTATTGAGGCCGATCCTTCCCAAATTCGAGCTATTGATCAGCTCTCGGCTCCCCACAACAAGCGCGATGTTCAGCGCCTAACCGGTATGGCTGCTGCTCTGAATCGGTTTATAAGTCGCTCCTCGGACAAATGTCAGCCATTCTTCGCACTACTAAAGGGCAGCCGACGAAGCTTCAACTGGACAGAAGACTGTGACCGAGCCCTCCAGCGACTAAAGGAGTATCTTTCCACGGCTCCACTCCTCGTCACTCATAGGGACCAGGAAGACTTGTTCCTCTATCTAGCTGTCTCTCCGCACGCCGTAAGCTCGGTGCTCGTCCGACAGGAGGGTCAGGAGCACCAGCCAATCTACTACTCCAGCAAAACCATGACTCCCGCCGAGACGCGTTACCTCCCCCTGGAGAAGCTCGTGCTCGCCCTCATCTCAGCCTCCCGAAAGCTTGCCCCGTACTTCCAGTCTCATCGCATCATCATCCTGACCGAGTTCCCGCTCAAATCTCTTCTCCGGAAGGCCGATCTCTCCAACCGAATCTCACAATGGGCCGTTGAGATTGCCAATTTCGAAATCCACTTTCAGCCTCGGACAGCAATAAAGGCTCAGGTGCTGGCTGACTTCATCGCAGAGCTTACACCGCCCAACGTATCTGCTTCGGCACCCACACCGAGCTCCGAAGCAGTACTCCAGGCCAACCCTAGCACAGCTTGGCAGCTCTTTCACGGAGATGTATGGAAAATGTACGTCGATGGTGCATCCAACAGCCGAGGCGCAGGTGCAGGCGTCGTTCTTCTCTCACCCTCCGGTGTCTTGCACGAAAGCTCCTTCTCCATCAATTTCCCAGCCTCTAACAACGAGGCCGAATACGAGGCGTTGATCTCCGGACTCAAGACTGCCGAAGCCATTGGCATCGAAGAGCTCGTCGTTTACAGCGACTCCCAGTTGGTGGTTAACCAACTCTCTGAAGAATACGAAGCTCGGGATGACCGCATGCGTACCTACCTCAGCGCCGCAGTCCAGCTCATTCAGCGCTTTAAAGCAATCAGAGTCGAGCATATTTCAAGGGAACAGAACGCCCACGCCGACGCCCTGGCAGGGCTCACTTCGGCATTCTCATGTACCGGGCACCGATCCATTTCCTTCAATTCTATTGACAAGCCCAGTTTTGAGCTCGAAGACCTACAGAAGGAAGTACTCAACATAGAGCTCGGTCCAAGCTGGATGGATGAAATCGTCCTTTACCTGAGGGAAGACTCCCTTCCCACTGACAAAAAGGAGGCTCACCGACTCCGAAACAAAGCTGCTCTCTTCTGGCTCAATCCCAACGGCAAGCTTTACCGAAGATCATTTACCGGGCCGTACTTATTGGTTGCGCACCCACATCAAGTTCCGGGCATCATCGAAGAACTTCATGCCGGTGACAGCGGTTGTCACTCCGGTGGACGATCGCTCGCCCACCGAGCCCTCACTCAGGGGTATTGGTGGCCGACGATGAAAAAGGATTCTGAAGAGTTCGTCAAGCGTTGCAAGAAGTGCCAGATGTTCGCTCCCATTATCCATCAGCCGGCCCGGGACCTTAGCCCTCTTACCAGCCCCTGGCCCTTCTCCCAATGGGGCATGGATATCGTTGGAAAGCTCCCTGTCGCTCCGGGTGGATTCAAGTTCCTCTTGACCGCAACCGATTATTTTTCAAAATGGGTCGAAGCCGAGCCCCTGGTCACCATTGAAGAAACAGACGTCATCCGCTTCGTATGGCGAAACTTAATCTCTCGCTTCGGTGTTCCGTTCGCCATAATTACAGACAATGGAAGGCAGTTTACAGGGCAGAAGTACCGGGCCCTGCTTGACGAATACGGTATCAAATGGGATACATCCACCCCGGCTTACCCCCAGGGCAACGGACAGGCCGAGGCGGCAAACAAAGCAATTTCATCCGGACTAAAGCGACGACTCGAGTCACGGCGAGGAAAATGGGCCGAAGAGCTGCCCAGGGTACTCTGGGGCTACCGTACGACGCCTCGGCGATCAACCAGTCGCACACCTTTCTCCTTGGCATTCGGAATGGAGGCGGTCATCCCACTCCAAGTCGGACTCCCAACAATGAGAACAGAAAATTTTGATGAGTCGGTCAACAATAACACCATTGCTTCGGACCTCGATTTAGCCGAAGAAGAACGGGACAACGCAAGGATCAAGCTCGCTTCATACCAACAGGAGATTGCAAAGGGTTACAACCGGAGCGTGCGCCTCAGGTCGTTCAAGCCTGACGATCTTGTTTGGAAAAAGGTGGTGGAGAAGTCCAAAAAGCGAAAGCTAATGCCCAATTGGGAGGGTCCGTACCGAGTTCTCAAGCACCTCGGTTCGGGTAATTACAAATTGGAGAAACTAGATGGTTCCCCCATTGCTAAGTCATGGAATGCAAACAACTTGAAGAAGTTCTACGGATAGGGCTCGGTTACCGAAGCCCGTTTGGTCCTTATTACGTTGCATTTTCTTTTTGAGAAAGTTTTTGAAGGCAATCTGCTTATGTATTGACAATACTCCGAGTTTTAATGAGAATTCTCTTTGGCACTGCTCGTACACTGATTGTTTAAATTACTTATACTTGGTCTATTCTTGCCCGGACCATTTTATACCGACTTCAGGGATATTGTTCTCCCATAGGTGATACCCTCGGACAAAATTCCCACCAAGTCGCCCGGGCGTCTTCGGTCGTCTGAATTTCTGGTCACTCGCTGTAAGGATACTCGGCCTCTCTCTCCGAGCCCCTTACACCGACCCACCAGAAATTTCTCACTGTTCGGACTCGCTGCGTCACGAACCTATGGCAGAAGCCATACCACTTCGTGACCCCGGCCTACGTCCCTAGCAGTAATACCATCCCGCGTCTGCTCGATAAGCTCATTTCTATTAATCAGCAGGGGCATGCAACGTCAAAAATTCATTAAAACGAGTGGTTCTGATTCGGTCCCTACCGGCCCTCCTACTAGCTGGGGCTTCGGAACGAGTCACTTTTTCTTGATTAAACATCTTTTTTTATGCTTGGCAAAACAATTCGGTTAACGCTTCGGTTAAACTTGTTTCTACAAAGTTTTCAAGTCCCAGCGAAGCAGGGGCATCATAACCTAAGGAGCAAACCAATCAAACAAGCATTTCAAAGAAAAACATTCAAGAAAAGAAGAGCATTCATTCACGAACAATAAACAAAAAGGGTACTGCTTCAAGTATCAAACGATTACAATCCCTAGAACGGCAAACTCCAAATGTCCGGAGCCGTCCAGTAAACCGACCATTTAAGCAAAAAGTTAAAGTACTTTTCAAGAGCTGCGAAATATAAAGTTCCTATGCTTCATCAGGAAACAGGGGCGCTAAGGTCAGCTGGCTCCTCGGTCGCTTGGGGCTCTTGGTTCGGCACCTGCTCGCTTTCCTCCTCTGGTAGCACGAGCTCTTCAGGAGGGGGCTCAGGCACGGTTCGAAGCTCCGAACCCTCTGGCAGAGTAAGCTTGCTTATCAAGGCCTCGTGCCCGTACCGAAGTCCGTCCAAGAACCGATCTCTGAAGAGCTCGGCTTCTATCTCCCGGACCTGCTTCTTATATTCTACTCCGGCAGCATCCCAGCCTTCATCGTAGCCCTTGTTCCTTGCAAACTCGACCTCCCGGGCCCCAGCAACCCTCAATGTGTCAGCGTCCTCCTCAGCTTTTGTGGCCCTTCCTTCAGCAACTATCCGCTCCCGGTCGCACCTCTGAAAGTCGGCCAGGTAGAGGTCACAAGTCTCCCTCGCCACTTTCAGGTCGTCCTCTCTCTGAGCAAGGGTTTTCCTCAGCAGCTCCATCTCCTGCTCTCGTGCCTTGCATTGTTCGTTCACAGCGAGCACCCGAGCACCGGCCTGCCAACACAATTGAAATTGATCAAAATTCCAACAATCGATCAAGGGGGTAAGAAAAGAAACTTTCAGAAGTAACTTACTTTCAGAAGTGCCTGCGCTATCTCTCCTGTCAGATCCACGGTGCAACCCTCAACAGCTCGAGCATCCTTCGGAAGAATACACGACCGAAGCAGCCCAAACGCCGTCCCAATGTTAGAAGACGCGCTATCGGCGTGATGAATTAGGCGCCCCGAGTAGTGACTAACCTCAGGGGCCTAGGGGACCTCCCTCGCTGGAACACGAGTCCCCGTTTCGGTTCCCCCCCGGCTCTCCACATCTCTCTCGTCTCCTCGGGTTCCCGTCTCTTCTATCAAGATCGGCTCCCCGCCCCTTCCTTGTCCGAAGCCTTCCTCCTCGGTCCGAGCCCTCTTCTCCGGAGGCTCCTGAGGAGAAATAGGGATCACCCTCGAGGCTCCGGCCCCCGGTGAGCCAATCCTGACGCCAGCACCCCGTCCTCGTGGCCTTTGGCGCCGAAGGTTGAGCACTTCTCTTCCACGACCGCTCATCTCTCCACTAAGTCCCGTCCTTTCTGGGGTCTCCCGGTCGATTTCTTCTCGGATCACGCCTCGGGGACCAGAATCACCAACTTCGTCCTCTGTCGCCCCAGCTCCTCCTCTCCTACCTTCTCCTCTTCCTTGGCTTCTCCCTCAGCCACGTCCTCGTCCACCTCGAGAAACTCCTTGCTGCCTCGGCTTCTTTTTCAAATAGCCGGTATAGGTCGGTTTGTATCCGAGCAGATCAGGTGTATACCGACTCGTAATAGGAATGGCGTAAGCAGCTGTTATTTGCGCTCGGTTAGCCCTTGCCCGAAGCTCTGCAACGATGCCCTCGGCTGAAAGATAGGCAATGGAAGAATTAGTATACAATGAGGAAAGAAAAATGTGCAAACATAATAAAGCTAAAAAGATACTTCTACCGACCAGGAGCCCCGGTTTCGAACTGAACTGTGGTGGCTGTGTCCGCGCTTTCCCCGGGCCCAAACATAAAATTCCCGGTGACCGATACATAAATACTGGCCCACTCTTCCGAGTCGGGAAGATGGTCGATAAGGAATGTATCGTATCCCGTCCTACAGGAGAGGTAGTGACGGTCGCTCTCCCGGTTAACTCCAACGAGGTATACACCGAAAAGCTCCTCGAGTCCGAACGTGAGGTTGTATTGCCTCCTCAGCTCTATAATGCTCGTGATGATCCGGTAGGAGTTCACCGTAAGCTGAGAAGACGTGAGGGAGAGGGCTCGGAGAACCCTTCGGACAAACTGATGAAGGGGGAATCTAACGCCCCCCTCTGTGATAGCCATCAAAGGGAAGATGAGAGCTCCCTCCCGGTGAGGAAGGTCCTTGGGGTCGCTGTTCGGTAAGATCCGAACGTCAACGTCATGAGGAACGCTGTATACCCTCTTGAATTCAGCATAAGAAGCCGAGGAGCCGTCAAAATACTGGTTTCGGTATGGGCATGGCCTCATCGCCCTCCTGCGTCCCCGTACCTCCTCGGGGGCATCCGCGAATGGACCCGGACCTTGGTTCGAGGTACTTGGGGCTTCCATCTCTTGGGAGTCAAACGTCGTCACCTCACGAGGAGCTCTCGAGGGTTCAAATGGTTCAACGCAGTCGATTGGAGTCCGGAAGAATGCCCTCTCCCGAAGTGTCTGGCGAATGTCCTCGGGAATTTCGATAGGAGAAGAGCCTGAACTACCGGAACTGTCCGAAGAGAGCTCGATGACCATTCGCTTCTGCCTAACCAAGGAAAGGAATACAAAAAACCCGTTAGCTATGTGCTCAGGGAAAAAATCAATGTCTAACGCTCGGTGCGGAATGGTCATCGCTCCTCGGAGTCCTCGGACAATCGTTTCCTATGAAGGCGCTTCCCTCTTGGAATAATTTCTAAAGATCAGAAGTCCTTTCCCTTGGGATCAAGATGAGTCTAGGTCTCGGGATGAGTTTTGGCCTCGGGATGAATCTAGGTCTCGGGATGAGTTTAGACCTCGGTAATAGCGTGAACAGCGCTGGAGAAGCCCAGCGCCGCCTTGAACCAGACGGCGGCGAGCGGTTGCTCAGCCATAACAAGCGCAAGAAAACTGCGAAAAACTCAAAAACGATGATCAAAACATGAAGAATAAAGCAAGGAGGTCGACATACCTCAAGTTCGTGCAAGATCTCCCAACCAAAACGATCGAAATCTCGATTGAAAGCTGGAAGTATACGGCGGCGGCGGTTCGACTTCAGAAGCAGAAGAAAAGGTAACGATCTCACCTCTGTCTCTCCTATTTATAATGGTAGAGATGGAAAGCTGCGCGGGAAACGAAGCGTCGTGCATCGAGCCGTTCGATCATCGACATGTGTTATCATCGGATGGCTAGTATCAGGGACTCTGCACCGAGGACAGGCGCCGGATGTTCAGACCTTAGGCATGTTGACGCGTGTCACCGAAACGACGTTTCGTACCAATCAACTGACATGGCACGTGCCGAGGCAGCCTTTTGATTCTGAGACCTCGGCAACATCTGACACGTGGCTCTTCTCTGGCGCTGGTTGAACGGAATCTACCGAAGCAATTTCACTCTTCGGTTATTCTCTAAAAAGATCAAGGCCTAATATCTCATACGATGGGATCAAGACCCTGAAGCAGAGGTGCAAAGCTTCAGGGACTTGAGGGGCTATTGTGGAGGCTTCGGTCATGGTCTCGGTAATCTAACCGGACCACCATCAACCGAGGCTTCATATTAACACGGGCCTGTGTATGCCTTTCTGTTTACTCGCTCGGCGTCAGGTCTCCTGTTCACTCTTCGGATAAATACCGAAGTGTGCATTCCGTTAAAGCCTCTTGGAAGAATGTTGCATAGCAGGAGGGGACCAAGAGGGACGCGTGGCGGAAAGGATCAGAGGGGCCAAGTCTGGCCATGTGCTTCGTAACCGTCTTATCCGGTGCGTCATCTATGACGTCACCCGAGGCGGTTACCTAAGCGTGACCTCCACGCACTAGCTTGGAGCCCAAGTTAACCTAGGTCTATAAATACAAAGAGATACTCATCTTTGAGAGGTATGCCATCTTACCCTAACCCTAGACCTAAAAGCATTTCTCCTTACATCTAACTTGATCGTCGGAGGGTCACTAGGCTATTCCAGCCTTAGTGACTTGTTGCAGGGTCAGCGGCGGAGGAACGGAGTAGCGGAAGTGAAGTACTAGTTCAGGCGAAGGTCCCTCCTCCTAAATCGAACCCCTACAATTGCATAAGTGAGATTTTCTTTTTTTTGGGTGCTTTAGAAATTCAAAGAAGTTCAACAAACCAATAGAGTTAAAAGATTCAAACAACTAAGTCTAATGAGCATAGCAAAATAACTGGGCAGCCTGGATCCTAACATGATTAACACCGATGCCATCATCAGGCAGAAATTGTCTAGCAGATGGAGGAATCATTATTTTGTTATTCCAGATTCCTAATCATGTGGCCATTCAAATTGCTCTTGAACTCAAAAAGATGCTCATAGATGATAGCCTTCTCGACATGTAAGTCATCACCAATTACCTTTTGTTTTCTATCTGTGTTGTTTTCAGTCCAGTTTGTATGCTATTCTGGATACTAAAGGTTCTCATTGCTTGTTTTGGAGCTCTCAATCCAACCTGGAAGCTAATTTGTTTAAGGTATCGTGCATTACCCTGGTTCTCAACACACACACACACTCTCTCTCTCTCTCTCTCTCTCTCTCTCTCTCTCTCTCTCTCTCCTTGTATGTTTTTGTCCTTAGTTGTATTGGCTTTTGAATCTTCATTTATGGAATCCATGAAAAAATATGGGGCATATGGGTAAGAACATTAGCAGATTGGTAAGTTAAAGCTAATTAGCAAGCAACCTTTGAATTGAACATGACATAGGGTGACAAACCTAACAAGGTATTTCCACTGTACCATGTAATTATAGAAACATTCTATTGTATGGTATCTCCTTCTCCCCGAAAGGGAATTATAGTCTTGAGTCTTGGTTAAGATAAGTCATCGATCTATTTGTTCTCTGCGTGAAATATCAGACTAAAGGGGAGAAACTATGAAAAAAAACTCCAAACTAGCTGAGCTTGGACCTACTCAGAATCGGGTCATTACCAAATTTGAAGCTCAAGCATTCGTCATTTCCTTAATGGCACGTAAAGAAGTTCAATAGGTGAGCTGACATCAAGTAGTTCTTGCCTACAACAACAACAACATAACATAACCCATCTAATCCCCAATCATTGGGGGTATGGGCGGGGGATGATTGGAGACAGACTTAACCTTCGGCAATATATGCACAAAGTGGCTGCTCTCAGAATACCACTGAAACAGTGGCCCCCCTAAACCTCCAAGAACCGAGGAGCTACAGGGACATTTTGTTGTAGAACCATGCCCCCAAATCAAAACTAAATGGCATCAGAGAGGGCAGGCCTAGAGACCCAAATCAATTTATGTGCACATTACCATACCTTTTTGGATCTGTTGAAGGTTAAAGAAAAAGGCGGAGAGACAGTGCTACCACACTTTAGGTGGTTCAGAAACCATAACAAAGACACCACCACAACCCCAAGATTGCAAGATGCTCGCATATTGGAACAAATCCACCACAGCTCCAAGATTGGAAGCACAGTTAGATTTCCCCCTTTTTGGTTATGCTTATGCTGATGTTGAGAAAGAGGTAATAAACAGAACTTTTGCATGGGTTGCCTCTTGTCAAGTATCAACTTTG
This sequence comes from Rhododendron vialii, assembly GCF_030253575.1. Classification (NCBI taxonomy): domain Eukaryota; kingdom Viridiplantae; phylum Streptophyta; class Magnoliopsida; order Ericales; family Ericaceae; genus Rhododendron; species Rhododendron vialii. The sequence continues at coordinate 15,624,356 of NC_080567.1, read as the reverse complement.
TATGGTTGTGACTTGTGAGGTTTTTTCCTCTTCCATACATATTGGAGAGATAAGGATATGAAGCAAAAAAAGAAGATTAATACACTAGGTGAAGGAAGTATAACAACAAAGGGAAAGTAGGACAAGTTTCCCTTTATGTGTCCAGGAGGTGGAGTGTGTCCAATGACTGCAATAATAATTTATTTGGTAGTGTGTATTCTTCATGTTATGGTCTATTAGGCCCTAATTTTTTCCTACAGCTTTTTCTTTTTTGTTTAAGCGCAGTTTTTTGTTTCTATTTTGAGTTCTCATGTTTTTAACTTTTAACTCTTAGATGGTAAGTGCATGAAGACCATTGTCGTGTATGGAGGTAGCCGAGTTGAAGTCCAAGTATGATGAGAAGGGTCAACCTTGGTGATGGATCAGGTAAGCTAACTTCTTTCTTAGGACCTCTAGTTCAAGAGATCAAAGTGGATCCATTCAGGTTTAGTTCATTTAGTGCTATGTTCTAAGTCTCTTATCTTGTATGTAGGCCGATTGGTTAAATATGATTTGTAGTCACATCTGTGTGCTATCATTAGTTATTATGAGACCATCTGTGTGCATCTTTTACCTATTTAACTAAATAGCAGGTTGTACTTTCAGGATTCATCCTCAAATAATCTTCTTGTGTTACTTTCTCCGCCTCTTTATGAGTGTCTCTATTGTCTAGGAAATTGTGATCAAGGTACTTGAAATAGTACTAGGTACCACATGTTTGATTAGATTACATCCGCTGAAGTTGAAATGGCTTGTGATTGTTGTTTCTTTTGGCACGGAAAAGGACAAACACGGTTTTGCAAATTTATGCAAATTTATGTATTCTGCTTACACCAAGTGATTCATGGTCCTAGGGTGCTGGACACAAAAGGAGTTTGTATTCTCCAATCTGCTATGTCTACTGATCGCTTCATCCTTAAGGTGATGAGTGCCATAAGAAATGCAATAGCTCTTTGAGGAGGTCGAAGGATATCAATGGAAACAGGCTCCTATGTCAAGTTTGGAGTCTCCTACAGATATTGAATCGTTCATGATTATGCTTATGAACTGGTGTTAGTTTTAGTTTTGCTTCCTTCATGATTTAGCTTGCAACTTGTGCTCAGGCATGTTGTTTTCTGTCTCTGAGATGGTTTCATAGTTGTGTAGATTGTTCCTGATTTTGTGTAGCCTGTTTGTTGATTACTGTGTTGTATAGCTGGGGTATGCCCTCGTGTTTATGTCTTCTTGTTTGGGCATGAAACAAATTGAGTAACTACTGGGAAAAGAAAAGGTGTCTGGTACTTGTAATCTCTTTTTTAGAGCTTGTTTTGCCCTGATTTCCTTTGGTTTTTTTTTGGCAAGGATCAATCGGTGGCAAGCACTAGCTGGCATCTTCTTCGTGAAGATGTAATTGATGAAATTCTTTCGAGATTGCCCGTCAAATCTCTAATTCAATTCAAGAGTGTTTGTAAAAGATGGCATGCTCTTCCTACAAACCCGAACTTTATTGCCTCACATCTGAGACATGTTAATACTCCCGATAGGCTGGTCAGTTGGAATGGTAACCATGACGGTCTGATAGTTGAGCATGATGCCTTTCATGTATTCACAGAATGTGAGTTCGAACGTTATTTCCAGCCTGTGAATCTTTATTTTGGATTTGACAGGAAACCAGATTTAGTTTTGGGTCCCTGTGAAGGCATATTTTGTTTACACTGGCGGCCAAATAGTGCTATTTGTTCTCGAGTTGGATCTAATGTCGAGCGGCTACCAACTATTGCCCTCTTGAACCCTGCAACTAGGGCATTTGGCATTCTCCCAGTGTCCAAGTTTGACGTCCCACCATATAGGAAGGTGGCTTATTCCATGGTTGGGTTTAATTTTGATCTCACAACGAAAAGTATCAAGGTAGTTAGAGTTGTAAATTTCCAGGGGGAGAAAGTTACCCGAAATGCTTTCATTAATTGTGCTGAAGTTTACGAATTGGGTTCTGGTTCTTGGAGAGTTCTCAATGTGGATGATATTGTCCAAGAGGTATATGTATCGAATGAAGCAATCATCAGCATGTACAATCACAATGATGGTGTTTTTCATTGGCACTCACTCCCCAATGACCGTGCACGCGGCGTTGACAACGACTATGTATTTGGGAGCTAGTTCTTTCATTTGACATGAGTACGGAGTTGTTCCAATTGACACTGCTGCCAGAGAGGTGCACCGAATTCAGACTCGTATCGTCCTTTAGAGAATTTCACTTGGCATTGCTAGGGGACTCCCTTGCAGCAATTTTCTCTCTGCGAGGAAAACCACACAACCATTGAAGTATGGGTGATGAAGAAGACTTCAACTGTCTGGTTAAGGCTAGGAAGTTGAAGCTTGCATTTGGTTCTAGCTTTCTTAAACCTAGCAATAAATTGTGCAACTTTTTCATTAGGTCTTTGCCTTAACCTAGCCAAATCTGCCATAGTAACTTCTGGCTTAGTTTGATAAAACTGTGCATGGAAAATTTCTTCCATTTTTTGCCAGCTTTGAACTGATCCAGAAGGCAAATTTGTATACCACTCAAATGCTACTCCTGTTAATGAATTAGGAAATAACTTTAGCTTTTGGAAATCATTATTTGCTAATTCTTTGCATTGAGAAGTGATCCTAGCAATATGTTCCAGTGTAGATTGTCTCCCATCCCCATAAAACAAGGTAAAATTTGGGATCTTAAACCCCCTCGGGACTTCGAATTGCCTATCTATCCATTCTGGGTAAGGCTTTTGGTACACTGGAGTTTGTACCCCCGAGTTAAAGGTCCACAAACTTCTTGTATAAGTCCAATGACTTGTTCCCTCATCAAGGGGTCTCTTCCTAAAGGTTCTCCTTGATTATGAGCCTGACCCCAATAAGGTTCCCTTAGATTTTGTTCCCTATAATAACCAGTGTAAGAGCCATCATCGGGCCTATTTTGTGGTTGAAAGTATGTATCTGGATTTTGAGGGGGACATATCTTTCTTCATTCCTATATTGTGTTCTTCTAGGTTCTTCTTCCCACTCCTTATATGAGGGTTCGAAGAGCAAGTTAGTATAGGACTTTTTCATTTTGGGTTTATCTGTTTGCCTAAGAATTCCAAGAGCTTGTTTAAAGCTTTTCATGCCTATTGCTTCCTCAGGATACCTAAAATTATGAGCATAAATATGTTCATCATACATAAAAGAACGATTCTTTGACTTTGTTTCCCTTTCTTGTCCTTCGAATATAGGTTCGAATAGAGGGTCATTACGTGGTTCATTCCTAAATGTCCCTTGTGTTTTGGGGACATTTTATTATCTTAAAAAAGGAACTTCTTCTTTGAAATTAGGTCTCCTAATGGGCTTGTACCAAGATTTGGGTGCTTCTTCAGCACCCATTGGTTCTTTCCCAGGCCTAGACCTATTTTTACTGGTGCTAGTTCTTTCTCGTTCCTTTCCTTTGTTGGAAGGTGTTTGAGAATTACTCTGAACTGGTGACCAATTTTCCATGTCTTAACATGGCTTTATGGGTTATAGCCAATTCTTTAAATGCATCTAATATTTCCGAAAGTTGGTTCGAAGGAACTTCCTTCCCCTGATGAGGGATATCAGTTTTTTCTGCACGAACGACTTTAGAACTCTTATAGTGCACATGTGGAGTTCGTCCTAAATCCAATATTGATCTTGGACTTTGGACACCCTGACCTATAGGAAGGTTTTCTTGTCCAGAAACCCCTTTCTTAGGTTCTATTTGAATTTTTCCCTCTAGTTCTAGACCAATTTGGGAATCATCTGTATGTTTTCTCAATTTTGGAGCCATATCTAACACCTTAGTGGGTCCCACCGGGCGTGCCAAAAAAATTGTTTGGCTGGGATTTTTGGCTAACTTCCAAAATATGATTGTGTGCGAGCGTGTTAGAAAAGACTTGTAATTATCCTTTTTAGATTTCAACTTATAAAAAGCCAAACTTAATCAGGCGATTGTGTTGTCAGTTCAATTACCTCAATGAAGAGGATTTCTCTATCTAGAAGTATTAGAACGGCACAACGATTCACTGGAAACTTGATAAACCAAAGAACAAGCAAGATACCTTGATCAATTCAAAAACAAACTTGCTTTCCAATTGATTCTCCAAACTTCCACTATCGAACAAAACGAGTTACAAAGTGAAGCTACTCCTATCTACTTCGAACTTAAGTATAAGCTCTTCTAACTACTGCCTAATGGACAAACCAAGCATAGCATAACTGTTTGTTTGATGATTTGTCTGAGGGTTTTTGCTTCTTTCTTTTCTTCTATTTATAGGCAAACTCTTGAGTTTTCTCCACATTTCTTGTTTCCTGCCTGGCTGCTTCGAAGTCATCTTGGTTTTGAATTCAAACTTTCCCTCCATGATTCTTGATTGTGGCTATTCAGTTTAGTCCATCACCCCACTTCACAACATTGTGTTGGTAGTGGGCAGTTGTTATGCCTGAATCTCAACTCCTTTGACTGTGTCAACTGTAACTACCTCTTGTTTAAATTAAACCATTCGCTTCTTTGAGCTTTGAACTGCTTATCCCCGTGGCTATCATCTGAATGACACCTGGCAACAATTATTACCTATAAAACGACACTAATTTGATCAGAACGTCATCGTTCTTTTAATTATGTGATTCCATGTATTTCAGTCTATGCGTGCTCTGTTTTGTCTAAAATGAATGGCCACTTGTCACTTATTGATTGGGCCAATAAATTCCCATGCAAACAGGGGGTTAGGGGGGAGATGCCTAATTACCACATGATGTCATTCCATTATGCTAAAAAAACACATAACCCTTTAGTCCTTGACAGAGAATAGCAAAAAAGGATTCATGTAAACGAGTTCAGTTCTATTTGATTTAGTAAAAGCTCAGAAAAATGTAAAGAAGCTATACACTGAAGATGGTGGCAATATAAGACTTCAGATCCTTCGAGTATAAAGCATCCCTAGGAAAGTGGCAAACAATAAAACATTTCAAAGGTAAGAAGTAAAATACTTATTCTTTTATCCATCATCTCTAATGGAGAGGTATGAAGCACCAACCCCTCTAGAGGTCGACGTATTGCAGTGTCCGGACAAGGGAACACATGTTCGACACGCCACGTGGCGTGTCCAATAATTTAATTTAAAATTTTGAGGGGGACAAGGTTGGGACACAAGGGGGTCAATTGTAATTTTTTTTTAAAAAAATTAGGGGTCAAATTATAATTTTTTAAATTTTGGGGGTCAAATTGTAATTCTTAAAAAAATTAAAACTTTTCGGGGGCCATTTAAACTTTGAAAAAAATTGAAAAAAAAAATGAATATAAATAAATAAATAAATATACGCGTGACGTGTCCCCTGCAGTGTCTGTGGTCTCATTTTTTTAGAATTTTCGTTTCGTTGTGTCCGTGTTCGTGTCTCATAATTTTCCAGTGACACAGGGCCAGGCAACCAATCAACAATAACAGAAAAACATACCTGATTATTCGAAATGGCCATCAATAAGGCATTCTTCTCTTTATAAACAGGGAGACTTTTACGAAATTCCAGCATCTTTCTACCCTCTGGAGATTCCTATAAAAATGAATGTATCACAACTATTGTACCACTAAATCCTGAAAATTCAGATAAAAAAAATAACCCAACTTGCAAAGAACACTGAATTAAATGTGCAAACACACAAAGTAATCGAATCTTTGCTGATAAAAAAAAAGTAATCGACTCTTAATCATATGCAGAACAAAAGGCAAGATGAGTAAGAAACATAAACAACTAATGGTTTATTACTAAATTCAGCTACTAAAGGAGCCTTTTCTGCCCAAGAGAGAGAGAGAGGACTCTCGTAATTGTCTTTTTTGAGAAAATTTCCATTGTGTAGGATCAAGTACAGGGGAATTCATTGAATTCGAATGTCTCAATATATTGTCCTTTGTTTTCTTTTTCTACGTTGTACTGTTGACACTAACTAATGGTGATGGTTGAGCTCAAGAAATGTGAACACTAGCATTAGTTCACATTGAAGACACTACTACAAAATGGTATAAAGATCACGGTCCAAAAACTAAAAAGATCTCACTTTTTGTAAAAGCATAATAAAATGTTATGGACTATAGTAGTTTTAATCTCAGTTATACGAAAAAACTGAGATAGAAAGATTTTTTAATCTCAGTAATCTAAAAAGTGAGATTATAACTTGAATAATAGATCTCATTCTCAAAAAATTGAGATTATATATGAAAGAATATATCTCATTTTGAAAAAAACTGGGATGAAAAGATTTTTTAATCTCAGTAATCTAAAAGTGAGATTGTAACTTAAAGAATAAATCTCGTTTTCAAAAAACTGAGATAAAAGAACATTTTATCTCAGTCATCTGGAAATTGAGGTCGTAAGTTAGAGAATACATCACATTTTTTTATTTAGACTGAGATGAAAGCTCTTATATAGGAAAAGTTGAAAGTCGTTTACCCCTTAATCGACTCTGCGCACAATACCCCTAAATAAATGTCACTCTCAATCATTCTACAAAAAATATTTCGTCACAAAATGGGGCACTTTCGGCGATGAAAATATATTTCGTCGCCAAATGGGTACCTTTGGTGACAAAATTTATGAAGGTTGCGTTTCGTCACCAAATGTATTTTGAGTATAACTCTATACTCAGAACTTCATTAATTGAGATAATTCAAATTGATTTTGAACAATAACACAAAGGGCTACAACTTTCATGTTTATCAAAATTGCTAATTTTAATATTTAAAAGTTCAAAATGATGTTCGAAATATATTTTAATGTTAAACGCATATGTTATATATTAAATATTTCAATTATATAATGAAAAGTGTGTATGGTGCAGTTGGTTGAAGCTTCTATGCAAAACTCACGAGACCTTCAAAACCCCACAAGAGAAATAAAGTGGGATTTTTTCCCTTGGAAAAATGCCACTTTTAATCTCGGTTTTTCCAAAAACTAAAATTATTTCTCTCTAAACAACTAGGGCTGTCCACAGGTCGGGTTTGGTCGGGTTCGGGTTGGGTTGGACCCGACCCGACTTCAGTTGGGTTGCTGAAATGTCCACCCGAGACCGACTGAAACAATGGTCGGGTTCCGACCGAAACGTGGTCGGGTTGGATTTGTCGGGTTCGGTCGGGTCATCGGATTTAAAAAAAAAAGACCTGCGTACAAAAATATCAGAAGGCAGAGAGAGATCGAAACCCATAATCACATTCACAAATCAGCTCACAATCACAATTAACAGCATAATATTACAAAATTACCATTCAAAATCACAGATCTACTGTCTACACACCTTTTTCCTGAAAATCAAATTTTTTTCCAAAATTACAGTGGCCCAGAGGCTCTGAAGGAGGTGACGGCTGGCGAAGGAGGAATCGGGCAAGGTAGGCCCAGGCGGCTAGGAATGATTGCGACGAGGACGAGGTGGAGCTGCCGCTGTAGCCGGCGGAGGAGTGGTGGTGAAGCTGGTGTTTGGTCTTGTCGTCGTCGTCCTGTGGCGTAAGGGGACTCCATTTCAAAGAGAGAGGGGGAGAGAGAGACAGAGAGAGAAGTAATGGAGGTGAAAGGGTGTGGTCTTGGTGGCATGCGAGGAGGAGAAGAGTCAGAGGTGGAGGAGAGGGGTTGAAAGAGACACCAGAAGATGAGAAGAGGCAGACTGAATGGATAAAGATTAGGGGTTTTTTTCTTTTATACAAATGTCTCGGTCGGGTCGGGTCACTCGACAGTTTATCCAGTACATCCGAAACCCGACCGACAATTTGCGAAATCAGACTAACTGGACCCGAACCCGACCGATCAGGGTAATCGGAACCGTCCGTTGGGTCTGTTGTCGGGTCGGGTTCATGGACATCCCTATAAACAACCACAGTTTTATAATAAAATTGAGATGTTAAGCTATTAAAGGTCACGGTTTTGTCATTTTTAAACACAGTTTTTATGTTTTTAATCACCGTTTTTATCCGGTGGTTAAAAGATAGGGACTTTTAGTTACACTTTTATAGATCACGGTTTTGAATGCGAGATTAAAAGTGAAAGATCACACAAGATGATCGAGATCTTTATCTATTTTTATAGTAGTGAGAACATGATTGGGATTGTGAAATATCAGAGAAGAAATATTTTATTGAATTTGATAATTAAAACTATATAATAAGGCATCTATTTATATAAGGGGAGGTAGTCTAATTATGGAAAGGAATCATCGTAATCATTTACAATCAAAATAAAATCAAGGGAATCATATAATGTCATTATCATATCAGGACATGATTATGATATTATATGATTACTATATTCTAACATCGTCCCTCAAACTCAAGTAGGTCTACCAACTTGAGTTTGAAAAAGCTAAGAGAAATCAGGAGCAACCAAGCCAAGCCAAGAGAAACTAGGAGGAGCTAAGCCAAGCCAAGCGAAAATAGAAGCAACCAAGCCAAGAAAAATCAGGAGTAGCCAAGCCATGCCAAGAGAAATCAAGAGCAACCAAGCCAAGAGAAAATTAGGAGAATCAAACAAAGCCATGAGCAAGAGAAGCCATAAGACTAGATATTTGAGGAGAAATCCGAATAAGCAAGCCAGTTACATGTTACTACAAGTTCGAGTTCCACAAGGCCAAGAAGCTTAGGCTGCTTGTCGAGAGCGGAATTCCACAAGGCCTAGATCTTATAAAATTGATACTATGTGAAATATGTCCATTGCGTAGGATCAAGTAGGGGAAATTCATTGAATTCGAACGTATCAATATATTGTCCTTTGTTTTCTTTTACTACATTGTACTGTTGACATTGAGAAATGGTTGAGCTCAAGGAATGTGAACACTACTTAAAGTTCCAATTGAAGAAATTTTAAGGATTGGGATGCTCTCTGGTCTCCTTCAGGACAGGAGACTGGACCGTCTTGGCCATGTTTTTCTGTGAGTCCTTTCCAAGTTTATTTTCGTAATCAAAATTAATTGCTTATATGCGGACGCCCTTAGTAAAAGGGCTCTTATCATCGTACACCACACTTCAACTGTGGACGCCCTTATAGTGCCAAAAATGCGGATTTCTTTAACAGCCGTTGGATTGTGTTTTCAATGGTCTAGATCCTCGGTCATAAACCGAAAACACCATCCGCGGATCTGGACCATTGAAAACACGATCCAATGGTTGAAAATCGAAGCCCGCATTTTGCATTTATGCGGACGCCCTTAGTAGAAGGGCTCTATATCATCTTAATTCGATAATTTTTGCATGGTGTAAAACACCAGAAAATCTTATTTGCAAACTATTCCGTAAAGAAAATTTTACGGAGGCCAATTGTGCGCGTCCAAAGTATTTTTGGACGGTCCGAATTGAAAATCAGTTGTGATAGGTAACAATTAATTGTAACTGGTCAAAATTAAAAACAAATCTTAGCCATTGATTGCACGAATGGACGGCTGAGATTGTGCCACTTCGTGAACAAGTCGTTCATGGAGCCTCTATGAATAAGTTTCTCTCATCAAAATACATAGGCCATGTTCAGTTGCCAAGAAAGTACAAGAAAGGATGAGAAAATCAACTTTTCCATAACTTTTGTAGTATTCAGTTGGCAGGAAAGTACTGGGAAACATGTTTTTAAGTTTTCCTGCAAGATTTACTTTCTTGCAAAAGTGGTCCGGCCAAAAGCATAGGATTTTGCGTCACAGGAAAAGTTTCCTCCATTGTAGGGCCAAAATAATTAGCGAGTAAGAAAAAAATGAATGACGCCAATACCAAATAAATACGAATTAGGTTCTTAGAAAGACACTTTGAGATTTACGTGAGTAACAACAATTTCGACTACTATGGTACTTTCTAAGATGATTGTTGTGGAAAAAAATTCATAGTTTATTTTTTTTTGGAAGTATTTATTTATCTTGTCATTAGTTTTCAATTTTATTTTGTACTAACTAATTATCAGTGAGTTTTTGTATCGGCAACTAATCGATTACAGTTGTTTGACATTTGTTTATTTAGTTATCATCTATTTATTTTTTAAACTTCGTTTGTATGGTTGATTATTAGAGGATGTCAATTTAAATGTGGGATTTGCATGACCATGACCATTCAGAAGATAGCAAATTGAATAGGGAATTGCAAGTCGATTTTTCATTTCATGTTAAGGCTTTGCATTAGATAAAATACATTTTCCGTATGTGTTAATTTTTGAAACATGATAGCCTATTATTTAACTCTCAAAGTTACTTTTATTTAAAATTAGCCATGGGAATAAAAATAAAGAAGTTTCTCATAAGTGTCTTTTTCCAACAAATGAACCACTAAACTTTAGTTTTCTTGGAAAAAAAAATTGTCAAATGAACACTCACTGGAAAATAGATTTCTTTTTCCTTTACTTCACTTTACTTAACTTTTCCTGAGAATAACTTTCTGGTATAACATTCTTGACAATTGAACGGAGCCATATGTGTTGCGAAAATTGAGGAAAATGAGATTTGAAACTGAATTGGGACTCTTAGTTGCAACACACACACGCGCGCACATACACACACATATGTATGTGTGTGTGTGTGTTTTGAAAGTGTATCAATCATATATTCATAAACATAATTTTTGGTGTGGTTAATGGTCTTGATAATTCTAAAAAATGAACGATTGTGATAATTGAAGTGGATCTGGAAATGACCTACTGTTTGCATGAGAAATTATCGGCTCAATCAAAGAATGACAAATGGCCATTCATGTTGGACAAAATGGAATACGCATAGACTGAAATGTATGTATGACACCCCGCTTTCCATTGGCCGGCGGTACTGCAGGAAGCATCCGGACGGAAGGGGGCAAGTCATGGTTTATATGAAAAGATTCCTCCTACTTGTACAAGGCCTTTTAAAGCCGTGAGGGTGGGCCAAAGCGCATAGGAACTTTGCAGTTAAGCGTGCTCATCCTGAGGTAATCCAGGGATGGGTGACCTCACTGGGAAGTCTATCTATGGGCTTTGAGTGTTCAAAGCGGACAATATTGTACAAAGATGGAGCGGGTCATTACAAATGGTATCAGAGCAAAGGTTAATTAATAATAGGAAGATATGGAAAACTTACGAAATTGCTAGACTCTAAACGTAGAGTGTTCTGAAGCATGAAAACTTTACGAGACTAGCTTAGTTTTTTTTTCAGTCATAGGAATTAGGAACTACATTTACGAATTAGATTTTTGGACAATGATCATTAGTAATGCAATTTGACTGCTTATTTTAGCTGCCTTATTGAGTTAAATAAAGCTATTTTTATTTTCTAGAATAGAAGGACTTGTATCTGAAGTTGAAACGTTAGCAGGGTGATTTAAGCAATCTAATAATGAAGCTACTAAGTAAGTTGCACTCGATGTGTTTGATAAAGTTTTCAATTTTAAAGTATGATTTTTGCCTTTATGTACGTTCATAATATTTCTGTCTCATGGGAACCTATAGTCTCTTGGTTTACTTTCTATGTAGAGCAATTTGCTGAATGGTGTCATTACCCTGGTAGTCCTAGCTTAAACACTTAAATTGCACCATCAGATATCATTACCTTCAAATTTAGTTACAATTTGCTACAAATATGCAAATCCGACTTCAGTCTTCTTATTCATTTAATCTAGCTAGTACACGGACGTACAAATATTTCCTGCCAATTGAGTCACTGATATATTGCAGATGCGCACGCTAATCATGTTGTGACACAACATCGACACTTGAATTCTTTGAAGTTCGACGTCACCCGGGGGTCACCCGTTGGGGCATTACTTCTTTGGTTTAAGAAGTCGAAACATCGTATCCAACATATATCTTAGTATAAGAGACTAGACTGTAGACTAGATATTGTTGTCAATGAGTAAAAAAAAAAAAAAAAAGAATTTACTTTTTCGTTTGGGTTAACATTAGAACTAGGAGGTTTTACTTTTGATATTTGAAATGATTTTAGATCTGACTTGCATATGTTGTTGATGATTTTTTAAGGAAAATGGTTGATAGTGACGACTCGTGAGGAGGTTATAGATTGCATGCAGACTTTGTTGAGCCCTTGTTGCCCGATACTTACAAGCAAACGATTGACAACGATGGAGCCAGACTAGTATGTCAAGCCATAGCTAAAGTAGAACATGAGAAGATGCATTACACGCCTACAATGAAATGGCTATTGGGACTTTACCGCCTACAAACCCAGCTTTTAGGGTGCCAAAAAGCCATCGATATCTATCTTAACTGGGCCCAATATGTTGAACTTTGGAATAGGGTCATGGTGGATGGCAACATTGGACAGGCCGCACCAGCACCAGCACCAGAACCTAACCCTGCAAATGAACCCATTCCAATACCACCAGTACCTCCACTTGAGCCATTCCCTGAGTTCTTAATTCCACCCCCACCCGAGCCTATAGAACCAGAGCCTCAAGGGGAGCCGGCAGAAAATCCAATAGATCCAGCAGGGATTCCATTAGGGGCAGCAGGGAATCCAATAGAACTCGATGAAGATCCAGACGAGTCTGAGGAGGACCCTGAAGATGATTCTGAGGAGGATCCTGAAGAATGGGGGGATGCTTCCTCTGTGGGGTCAGTTACGGGGGCCGGTTGGTGGTGGTGATGATTAGGTTATGTGTGGACTGGAAAAAAGAAAAGAAAAGGGGGGGGACGAAAACGAAGATGGACTCAAGTAGTATAAACACTATATGCCGAGTAACCGTAGGGTGGGCGCTAGATATGGGTGGTAGTGTATTTTGGCTCTGATGTATTTTTGTCACGCTCTAACCCTCATGACATATTTTGTTATCATGCTAATAGTATGTTTTTGGTTGCATCATGTATTTTTGGGGAAAATGATGTATGCAGGAACACACATGGAAACGATGTATGTAGCAATCTTAATGCAGAACGAAATACAGCTTTGTGTAAGCCGCATGTGTAAATTACATTGATCTTTGCTATGCTATGTCTAACTTGTGGTCCATTGAATCTCGGATCTTAAGGACTAAATTCTTATAACGAATAGTAGATAAGATGGCCTTTATTTTCTGGCTATATCTGACAATTGGGGACTTGATGAAAAGAAAGAAAGAAGAGTCAGTTGCTTTTGAATTGTAAGTCTAGTTCAACTTTTAGTATTAAGAAATTTCACAAGACAATGCTCTATTTTAGGATATCGTTTATAGTAATAGATTAGCATCATTTGATGATTACTAACAGTTGGTCCTATGAACGATATATTCTTTAGCTTCTAACGGAAATGGAAGTAGGAGAGCACGGTTCCTAGTTATTCAAAAGAATCTTAAAATATTTATATATAATTTTTTATGTCTAAGTTTTGGAAAGCTGTGAAAATTTGTGTCTTGTCTACGGAAATATTTTATCTTGAGATGAAATCATGAAGGTATGGTATTCTTATATACTATGTTTATTTGTTCATTGACTAGCTAGAAGTTTTAGATTTTTGTCAACACATTGATATGTTTGGCAATAAAAGTTAGTTACATGGAAAACTAGATATCTGTCAATGGTAAGTTTAGTCTATGAGAAGAGATAGTGGTGGCTTGGGCATAATGAGTAATCAAAATTCGAAGTAGGAAGTTTTACTCCATTAAATTTGATGGTCCTCCTATTATGAAGCTAAACTTTTGAAAGATTTTATGTATTGTAACTTTGAAATGATCAATTGTGGTGTTAAACCAACCTATGGTGTCTAAATAGCCTTTCTATTAAGTTATTCTACTTGAGGTAGTTTAGAAGTTCTCACATCGTGGTACTAACTGTTAATATAAAACTTTCCTAGGTTTAAGGAATATCCTATTTTATGGGTTAATAATGCTGTAGCAATCTTCTTTATATCATTATTGTTTTTTTAAGAAGATTAGTCAAAAGATAATATCGTGAATCTTAAAATATTGAGGAACTATTTGCTTGTGATGTGTGGAGTTACCTCTTCTTGGAAGCAGGTAGTCAATCAATTTGGTTACGTAGATGGCACATTCGAGACCTCAGTAGTCGAAATAGTTGTTCGAACGAATTTCTTGTATTCTGGATCGTCGCGAAAATGATCGGAATCATTCCATTAGTTAACGTCTAGTTGGATGACTATTCAAATAGATAAGCTATATGGAAAAAAAAAAGGGGGGGGCACGTAATCAGAAGTTTTCCGAATAAGGTATAGTTGCACTACATTTAATTCCTAAATTTCATCAAGTTTGGAGGACCAAACTTTTTAAGGTGGGGAGGATGTAAAACCCTGACTTTTAAAAATAAATAAGGCGATAAAATATATATATTCAATGCTAATAATAAACAGTATAATTTTTAGTGGTCGCTTGCCGTTAGGATTTAGAAAGTATATTCGTTATGACGTAACATCTACAAAAAAATTAGAATATTTGTCTGCTTATATGTCAATTTTTATTAAGCTTTGCCGATATCGTCTTACCATGTTAAGATCACTGTGACACTAAAATAAGGCACGAATTTCTGCGAGGTGGAGAACCGTGGGTTTCAAACTGAATAATCCGGAAAAGAGTCGGTGTCTTATTATAGGACAAACCGGATAGAAATCCCTAAAGAATATTCTAGATTTTGGAAGATACACCTAGATTCTATTAATTATGTTTTATTAGATTATGTTAGATTTTATTAGATTTTGTTGGATTTTATTAGATTATGTTGGATTTTATTAGATTATTTTAAATATTAGATAATCCTAGATTATTCTAGATGATATTAGATATGATATAATTGGATAAGAAAAGATCTTTCTAGATGTACCCTAATTTACTATAAATAGCCATTCTCACATTCCCTCACACACACCCCGCATACGTGCACCACCAAAGAAGAGAAGAAAATAAGAGAGAGAGAGAGAGAGAGAGAGAGAGAGAGAGAGAGAAACAGGGGAAAGGAAAAGGATTTTTTTTTGCAAAGAGGTAACCATCTTTTTTTCTTCTTTTCAAACACACACGGCAACACAGGCAACACATGCACCACTAGCACATAAAATAGAAGGTATTAATCAGGGGTGGAGGAGGAAAAAGAATTAGGTGATTTATCACCTCATTTATTGCCTTGCACGTACAACACACACTTGTGCACTTGTACAAATTTGTAAAGTGACCTAAGAATCTCATCTTTAATTCATTCTTTATTAATCACAGCAAATAGAAAGTGGAAAATGGCTAATTGTACATGTGTCTTGATTTCATGTTTACCTTTTATATTGTTGATCAATTCAGTTCTTTTCGGAACAAATGGGTTCATAATTTTGCAAAATTGATCATGTGAAATTATTGGGCTAAAAATGAAACCAAGTTACTCGCATAGCTTGTGACTCGGCTTGATTTATTTTGTAATTGAATCAAACTCGAACTCGAGTTTTAGGTTACTTAGCGTACCAAGGTCAATACAATTTAAAGATAAAAGTCTTGTTAGGAAATAGTAATAATTTAAAGTTTCGCTAGCTGTTTAGCGGACGCAATGTACACCATGGGCAGCATGATTATTCACTGAAGAGATAGGAGAATTAGATAAAGTTTAGAATATCGCTGGTAGAAAAAAGAAGAAGAAGAAGATAAATGAATCTTGTAAAATTGGTAACTGAAGGAAGCTGAAAATCATTACACATATTCATTATTCACCCTTAATAAGATACTCCCTCTTTTATAGACAAGAATAGATTAATAGAATGATAAAATAATTTAGCAACAATATTAGTATTTCTAATAATTTGTACACTGTTCTAGGACCCGGTTCGATACGGTAAATCTCGGAACGAAAGGTGAGTTATGAATTATCCCTGTTATATGAATTTTTTGTAAAATTTATATTTTTGGATTACAAAAGTATGGTTATTTAACATTTGAATTCTTTTGTAGCAAATATACCATGGAGTTATGATGTTTTGAACAGTTTATGAAAAAGTATTATCGATACATCCGAACGATGTCCCTGGAATCTAGGGGATGTTAAAGATACTAGTCGGAACGGTGTTATAAGGGCGGAATGGAAAAGGGCACAGCCGGGTGTCCAATTGAATTGATCAATTCATGTTATGCGCATTGGGGGTCGCTCCCTCTGTACCGGCGGTAATCGTTGGATGGTATCATATTATTATGTTATGGTATACACAGAATTGTTTTGGTTACAGCTCAAGCCATAAAAAGCTGAAGTTATGATATTGGTTACAATTCAAGCCATGAAAAACTGCGTTATGATTCCTGCTTTTCTCTGGTAAAAAGGATTTTAAAAATTCCATGGTAGGTTATGTAACTCCGATAATTCATAATCTCACACAAGCAGTGGCTTATGTTTGTTGAATTCTTTCCATTTCAGGTATTCCGAAATAGTAGAAGGTCGGACCGGGTATCTAAGCCGTTAAGCTTGTGTTACGATTTTGTAGTGGAAGGAAAAGGAAAAAAATGTAGCGCTCATGTTTCTGTTATTAAAAAGCAAAAATCTAGTGACTTTTCTTTTTAGAGATCGCTTCCGCAAATATTAAGTTTATTTGTTGTTGGAAAAAAAAAAATGAAAGAGGGGCAATAATGGCCTTGGGTGAGACGAACTCACTGGCCGGTCACGATATTCAAATCAGCTAGATTTGGGTCGTGACAGAAATGGTATCAGAGCACAACCCTGGTCTACATGGTGGGGGCCACCTCTAAAATCGGGTACGAGCACACTGATTGTGCTGTACAGAACTAAGTGCCACACCATGGCCATCAGGGAAAGGTTGCTGGGCTTGTGCAACGAGGACATTGCATCCCTAAGGGGGGTAGATTGTGACACCCCGCTTTCCGTTGGCCGGCGGTACTGCAGGAAGCGTCCGGACGGAAGGGGGCAAGTCATGGTTTATAAGAAAAGATCCCTCCTACTTGTACAAGGCCTTTTAAAGCCGTGAGGGCAGGCCAAAGCGCATAGGAACTTCGTAGTTAAGCGTGCTCATCCTGGGGTAATCCAGGGATGGGTGACCTCACTGGGAAGTCTATGAGCTTTGGGCGTTCAAAGCGGACAATATTGTACAAAGATGGAGTGAGTCGTTACAGTATGGAATCACACAATTAAAAGAACGATGATGTTCTGATTAACTTAATGTCGTTTTATAGGTAATAACAATCGTTACCAGATGTCACTCAAATAGTAGCTCAGAAGATGGGCAATTCAAAGCTCAAAGGCGCGAATTGTATTATTCAAACAAGAAGTGGTTATACCAAGTTGATGCAGTCAAAGAAGTTGAGATCTAAGCATGTAACTGCCCATTTTCAACACGATGCAGTTAAGGAAAGTGGGGTGAGGAATTAATTAAACCACCATGGGTGATTACACGCAAAAACCATGGAGGGAAAGTTTGAATTCAAATGTTGAAGTGACTTCGAAGGCAGCTAGGCAAGAGAGTAGAAGCCGTGGAGAAGACTCAAGAGTTTGCCTATAAATAGAAGAAATGAAAGAAGGAAAAGCCCAGACAAATAATCAAACAAACAACTATGCTATGCTTGGTTTGTCCATTAGGCAGTAAGGAATTTAGACTTAGTTCGAAAGTAGTTAATAGTAGTTCATAGTAGTAGTGATCACACTGTAATCTGTTCTGTTCGTTTGTGAAGTTGGAGAATTAATTGGAAAGCAAATTGTTTTGAATTGATCAAGGTGTCTTGTTTCTTCTTTGGATTGTTGAATTTCTAGTGAATCATTGTGCCGTTTCAATACTTCTAGAAAGAAAAATCCTCTTTGTTGAGGTAATTGAACTGACGCCACAGTCGCCAGATTAAGTTTGGCTTTTATAAGTTAAATCTAAAAATGATAATTACAAGCTTTTTCTGGCAAGCTTGCACACAATCATATTTCTGAAGTAGCCAAAAATCCCAGCCAAACGCCTACGTACATACAAAAGGCGTGGAAAGGACCATTTGTTTTGAGAGGATATATATATATATGTCTTGAGAGGATCCCGTTCCTTCTAGTTTTTAGTTCATATTTTTATTTTGAGATGTGCCAAAATACATGTTCGTTTTTAAATGAAAATCTTTGTAGTTTTCTGCAAGTAACCTTCATATATGGTTATGAACACTTTGAAAATTTGTAATAATAATAAAAAAATGAAAGACTTTCTCAAGATTCTTATTCATTCACTTGATTGAATAAAGGAAAAAAAGGACATCTGCACATTTTAATTTTCATCATTATTTCAAACTTTTTTCACTTTCTATAAAATTATTGTGTACTTTCATTAATATTTTTCAATTAATTATTTCTTTTTTAATTCAAAATGCAGATGTGGAGAATTATCTCTCTTCTTCATATGTTACATTTTGACTATCAAATTGCATCCTCTCAAATAGAAAAGATTATAGGAGCTTGATTTTCTTCCGAAATAAAAATATGGTGGGGACAAGGTAAAAATAGAATATGAGTTGGAGGATGTCCAAAGTAAAGAGATAAATCTTGGTTGGAGATGCTCTAAAAGAGTGACATTCTTATTTTCGGTTAAAATTTTAAGAAATCAATGAATTAAAAAGAAATATTTACATTACTTTTGACAAAATTAAGAAGGAGATTGGGGGGGGGGGGGGGGGGGGGCGGGGCACGAACTCTTGCCATCGTGAAAATTTCGTTCTGTCAGGTCAAGTAAGGGAAATTCATTCATTGAATTCGAACTGTGTGGAATATTTTTGTTTCATTTCTTTTTCTTCGTCTATCGTATTGACTATTGACACTGACTAATGGCTAAGCTCAAGAAACATGAACATTGGTTAAAGTTTCCCATGAAATAAAAGGATCATTGTCTACATTTGTTAAGAGTCCATTCCAAGCTTATTTTTGTAATCGAAATAGTTAATCGTTTACAACTCGTTGAGATTGTCAACTACGTCAAATCTTATGTTAATCAGATAACTAAAACACATTTGTGCTGTGAAAATTGAGAAAACATAAATGTGAAACAATGAATTGAAACTCATTTTCGCAACATAAATAGTTTTTGAAAACATATCAATCTATAATTGATAAACATATGATTTTTCGTGTGGTTAATGGCCTCAACAAATTCTAAAAAGTGAATGATGACGATCATTGAAGTCTGTCCAGAAAGAAATCACAAAAGGTGGTGAAAGAACCGTCTAGCCCCGAGAGGATCCGAGTCCAAAAGTAAAGGCTGATTTGTTTTCATTTATAAGTTTCAATTTTCCTTACTATTTTTTACTTCGGTTTTTTTATTTTATTTTGGGATATCCCAAAATCCATGTCCTTTTTTACATCAAATTATTCGTAGTTTTCTGCAAGTAACCTTCATAAATTGTATGTACATTTTGAAATGTTGGAATAAAAGGGCAATAATAATAATAATAATAATAATAATAATAATAATAATGCCCTTCTAGTATATTTTCCCGTGAAGCCCTCAAGTGCTGCAACCTGCAATGCAGTCTCAAAAGAAAACAAAATTCAATAATGAAAAAATCCTTAAAAAAGTACTCATTCCGTGTAATTTTCTGCACATAATCCTATTTTTTTTTCACACCAATTTAAAAAATTAATTGAGAATTTTTATTAGGTGGAGAGAAATTTAAAATTATCATGTATGAAAATACTATATTTACAATCAGAAAATTATAGTATATTTTTTTCAAAGCAAACTAAGGCCCTTTTTTGCTAAGATTTTTTATTTTTTAATTAAATTTTCGCTTTACAAGACATGACATTCTCTCACAATACATTACCTTTAATTCAAAAGACATATTTTTCTTAGCAGAACGGAGCCTAACTTTGCGGGATAGAGGAACTGAAGAAGTTATTCCGATTAATGGACTGGCTTTTTTCGTTATCATTTTTGAAATGACTTAATTGGTGGAGGACATAGTCCTTGTGAAAATGACTACAGTCGCTTTAGGTATTAATTTTCCAAGAGACTTTTTTGCTTTTTTTGATATTCAAGTTTTCCAAGAGATCGACTTGGTGTATTTATTCCAAGCCACTTCCTCGTCGTGTTCTTTGGTATGAGAGAGGAAAAAAAAAAACCTTAAAAGTGAACAGAGACATGGCATGGTACTATTCTGACTCAACCCTAGCTACCACAATTCCTTTTTTCCCTTCCCCTCCCCCCCTTCTTGGGTTCCATACCCGTGTGCGGCTGAGGGAGGGGAAGACCATGGTATTATTCCGACTCACTTTCTTTGCTTTTTCCTTTTTTTCTTCTGTCTCTCCAAATCAATGACTTGTCGTCTGATCTGTGAGTTTTTTACGAGAGTTTTGTCTCTCGTTTTACGAGAATTGTTTGTTTCGTCTTTGGACGAATTTTGTCTACAGATCGGGTTCTCTCAATTGAGGTTACTTCATAACGATATTTGTGCTTCAGCGTTCTATCCCTAGACGATGTCTTTGGGGGTACAACTCGTGGCGGTTTGATAGATCTGTAGTTCTTATGAGTTTTTCATTCTTGGTTGGAGTGCATCTGATCGTCTGGGTATTTGGTGTCTTTATCCTTTTAACTTTACACTTTTTCTCATTTGAGACTTCTAATTAGATGCTAGACAGTTTAAAAATGTTGTTGTGTCAGGTCATACTTGGGTTAGGATGAAATATATCAATTGCTTTGTGATTTACTCGTTTTTATGTGTTAGACGATTAGTTTGGCTTTGTCCAATTTTTTTGTAATGATCTCCGTTTTGTAAGTGTCGTTGGGCCTTTATCAATACAATCTTCTCACTTTTGACCAAAAAAAAAAAGAACAGAGACAGGGCTCTTTTTAACTTGGTTACTGATTTTCCAAATGCCTAGCTTCTGGGTCAAATAAAGATGTGTCCGAAAATTAGAAGAGTACATTCGAAGGCGGGAAAATTTCAATATATATTGGACCTTTCAACCAAATGTCCCATAAACACAAGCTTTCGTTAATATCAATTAAGCACATGCGGTCCTGCGCTTATTAGTTTCTTCATCACTTCCCACCCTGGCTTCATTCTTCGTTCGTCCAAAATTAACGGGACAGCAGGGGAAGGTAAAATTCAACCGCTAATATAACAGTACGGGACCTAGAATTTTAAGTTTTCGATAAGTAGGAACCATTGGAAACGTAAAGAGAGATGAGAGAATATTGATGGGAAAATTGGGTTGTAAGTTGTGAAGGAAAAATGAGATGGGACACTGGGAATGTGCGTGCCGGAGAAGGCTGAACATATATAACGACTTCAAAAAGAACTTATGGGACAACCAAAACTTATACTCATATATCCAATAAACACATGCTCAAAGTTGGCAACTTAGTCATTCAATTCATCTCTCTCCCTTTGCTTTAAGGAAAGCCCAATGGACAGAGGGTCAAATTGTCACATTAAAAGACGGTAACATAATTTATTCGAAATGATAACAATTTGTTTCGTTTATGAAACATAATTTAGCATCAATATGGTTAACGTACCATATTACACGACACAATAACAAATTATGCCAGGACATGATTCTTTAATGTGTTTAGATAACACCGCAATGTGAGAGTCTAAAAATCATTGAAAGAAATCGCGATGATGGTGATGGAGGAATCGGCTTCTGCCATTCCAGTAATCTACAAACAAGCCAGAAGGAGCATTTACAAGTCCATCACATCCATTGCACGAAGCTGTCGATCGGAGCGAGGAAAACCTTCTGGACAAGGCATTTGATGTAGCCATTCCAAATAACGATGATTGCTCAAGCTGATGTGCTCCGCAAGTTTCCACCTCGAATGCAACAGCTATTCACCTTATTATGCAAGCCTGTTCAAATATCAAAATATTTAGGTGACTACCGAAATTCTTCCTTCCTTTCTGAGACACAAGCAAAATCTGTTTGCCTTGCCTGGTCATGAGACTGATAACATGACTTCGATAGCCAACAAATAAGACACTACAAGTATTTGACCATGCCACGACCCTCCACACTAAGTTTTGTAGCTTGAAGCTGCTTCTTCTTTGGTGCTTTCAACTGTTGCAACTTCTTGTCCATCTGCCAATGAAGAAAGGATGCAAAGCGCTTAGAAGTTGGCTAAGGAAATAACAAACACATCTCCAAATCACATAGAACAGTATCCACATAAAAAAGCACTCTAACCTACGGGGCAGAAAAAAACAACCCAAGGAAAGCTAACTGGTGTGGTTGTTCAACTCTACACGCAACTGAGTCCCAAAAACTATGCAAACCAAACATGACTGTTGCTAAAATATTTCGCAAGTGAGCAATTTGAGAAGGAAGAGAGCACTTCAAGCATGAAACAAACATAAAACTTACACCGTCTTTCAATGATCAGCAACTTGCATACCCACAGATCAAATTTCAACGAGACACATAAATCCTGTAACTTAAAATTTTGGCATCTGGATCAACTCTAGGTAAGCAATAGAGGGAAAGGGAAACCAACCTTCAGACGGCGCTGATCATGAATAACCTGTTTAGCACGGGCCCTAATTTCATCAGGATCTATTTTAGATTGAGGGCGAACTAAGAAATCCAGTGGCATGGCTTCAGGCCTAGAAGCATGTTGTCTCGAAGAGGACTGCCCAGACTTCCTTTCCCTGTATGTCCCTCAAAAATTTCAGCATTCAAATTCAAACCATGGTGCAGAACAAACGAAATACCTAATCAAACTTGACTGCCTAATTTGGCACAAACTAATTATATTTAATTAAGACAACTTACTGTGAAAACTCAGCCAAATCCAGATCATCATCTCTAGACTCCATTCCTGAAGCTTTATTTGCAGGCCTACAGAAAATAACCAAGAAATTCTACTTGTAAGAGTAGTTTAAAATGGAAACAACCATATCAACATTGCTCAGTCAAACATCAAATGGGTAAAGAAAATACCTTTTAGCAGGAGGCCTTCGAAAGGGGACTCTATCATCATCAAAGTTTCGCATGTCCTCATACCTTGTGCTCTTATTGAAAATTGGTCGACTCTGTGTTGTTATTTCAAATTTTCAAACGATGAGGAAAGGAAACATAAACAGTGTTCCACAAATATGTCGTAAATTCTCAAAAGATATCCAAAGATACCCATGCATGAGGAATGGTCCCAATGCATATTGGATATGGTTGGGATGGGGGGAAACAGAAAAAATCAGATAGCAAATCTACTCAACTCTGAAGTTTATCCACTGAATGACCAAACATCAGGTGAGGATCAGTATTGTATATTATCTAACAGGAATGGTTTTGGCTTTCGAAGAAAAACTTAGATCAACATCATTACATTACAGTTTCTTTTCGTTCTTCTTCTTTTCAGTTCGGAAGATAAGCTTTGGTAAAAATCTTGGGGAACAGATCTTCATGTGAGCATCAATGAGGAAACAAATTTTTACTGGCCATTTTGTCACCTTCCTACCATGTACTCTGGCATACAAATACTGGAAACTTTTCAAGCTACAAAGAGGAATGTGAAGACTGATTGATAAATGGATGCCCAAGTGAAGAGAGAGTAAAAAATCAATTACCCATTTATCAACCAAATCTTTCGCAAGTTTTTTGTTGGCTGTAGTCTCCTCGTCAGACTTTGACAAAAACATAATAACCTGCATACGAAAAAAAGATAGTTCACAGTTAACAGACAGGCCAGAAACATGACCTATGTGCAACCACTGCCACATAACCTGAACCCTAACCTTCCCAAGACCACTCTTCTTCAGTTGTTCTCTTCTCTCGAAATGCTCTAGATCAATTGGAAACTGCATGAAATACACAACAAATCAGTGACAACATAATCTCCATAAAGGAACAACAGCAATTCCAAATATCCCACTGGAGGACATACGTCAGTTAAAATCTTCAATATTGCTGCACGGATGTTTATATTTGGTAAGCTTCCATCTGGAAGGGGTTCAAGCCAATTTTTCAGAAGGGTTAATACTCCATGATCTAGGAATTCTGGTTGAAGCTGTTTCCTACACCAAAATAATTAAAACACGAAATGAAAATAAGAACTGCAGTTAAAAGGGGAAAAAAGGTATCTATGAGAAAAATGAAGGGCAATCATCTTACTTTGAGAGAACTTCCGTAAGAAGAGGAAGCTTTTTGAGTTTATTAATAGCAGGTTTAGACTCCATATTCAGTCGTGCATCTTCTTCAGCAACAACTTCTAGCTCAGCCATAACCCTTTCAACTAACATTGCTATCTCCGCAGCACTTTTCTCACCTTTCTTCTTCTTCTTTCCCATCTTGAAGAGCTCATTGACCTCATCGTCTTCACCCTCTTCCGCCTAGCAAAGTTATAAAATCGAAAGATTTCCACAAATCTTGTAAGTTTCTGGAAACTCCATCATGTTGTCATATGAAAACCAACGAAAATGAAATATCGAGAGTGCGTAAAAGCTGAAGACTAGAATCCTGACCTGAGGAGCATCGCCAGGAGAATGTGGTCCGTAATCATCTCCATACCGGTCAGCAGGGTCGATACCAGTATCATCTATGAAGTTATCATCATCAAGGTTCCTAACACCCTCATGATCATCCTATTCCATTTAACAAAAGCATGAGGATTTTGTTTCTTTTTTTTTTTTAAAGGAAGACATTTAAGTTCTAGGGAAAAAAATTCAAAAACCATGAAACTCGACAAGCAATTCTTTCATCCAAAGCCAAAGCACAAAGAACATAATAAGCTGCGTTGCGAAATATTCAAAACCAACGGGCTCAAAGACATCAGCTCTGTATTATAACATCTTTTATCATTTCTGGATTGGTTACGAACATTACTATCCTGCAAACCAACCTTTTCAACCTTATCGTTGTCTGAAAACTAAACAAACTTATGCTTTGTTTGGATTGGAATTTGAAATTTTTTTTGAAAAATAGTAGGAGTAATAAGGGGAGAGAGATAGAGAGAGAAATGTTAAAAGTAGGAGGAATCTAGGAGGAATTTTAAAAAAAATTCTTTTTAAGTTCCAAAGAGAACAAAGCATTAAGTTCTGAAAGAATAATAACATACAAGGATACACATGTAACAAATTGTGAAACCGAAACAGCACAAGATGAATGCTTAGCAAAATTGTAGCCAAGAACATTCTTCTTGGCATAAACTACACAAAGAAAACATAGACACCAGAGAAATTGGAGACTACCTTTGCATCACCAGAACTCTAAGCTCAAGTTGGTGTCACAATAAATAACTTCGAAAATCCATGTCCAACCCTAACCAAATGAATTTCAAACAGTGCTTCAGGCAAAATTTCACGTGTCCTTTTATCTGTCCCAATGTTCTAAAAGTCACTAGGGGCTAGTTGGGTGGCTGGCACTGCATAGTGCCCAAGCCGATTAGTCAGGGATTAATCAGCGCTTAGAGATTAGACAGTTTTTCCTTTTTTTATGAACTTTTAAATTTAAAAAAAAAATTACTCCTCCCCCTCACCAAGTTTTGAGTAAGTAGAACAACACAAGTACAACAAAACCTTAATTCACATGCAAACAAAGGAAATAGAGCCTGCATATAGCCACCTAATTCTCCGATTAATCCCGCCTAAACCCGCCTAGCCACTAGCAGATCAGTTGCCAACAAATCCCACCTAGTGACCGACTAATCGTCTTGCCGCCTAATTCAGCGCCTAGGCCCCTAGTCGAGGCGGCAGACCACCGCCTAGTGCGTAGGCGAACTGATTTGTCATGGTTCCCACAAAACAATTGGACCGACATTGCAAAAAACGGCATCTTGATAATTTAGCGAGCCAAGAAAAAGACTTCGGCTTCTACAAACCATCGGAGATGCTCTTTAAACAAAGTCTCCCCGGCCCATCCACGTTTCTTTGTTTTATGCCAATGCTGGAATCAGACCTGCTATTGGTGTCTGTTATTGCTATACTACAGTTCTTTAGAAGAAGATAGTCCGACTATTGCCACCACAAGAGAAAGACAATTGAAATAAATGCGCAAAAAGCTAAAGAATTTCAAAAACAAATCAACAAATGGGTGTATACTACCTCAGAATCACCACCGGCAATGGTATCCCACATCTCCTTAACCTCCGAATCATCGCCATTCCGATCCCTCTTTGACGACGACTTCCCTCCCCCTCCACCTCCCAAATACCCCGACGACGACTTCTTCAACTTGAATTTCGACTTCTCGCTCCCTCCTCCTCCTTCCCTCTCTCTCCTCTCCGACTTCCCTTTCTTCTCTCTCTTCCCCCCACCCCCACCCCCATCCTTCGAAGACTTCTTCCTCATCCCACCACCCCCCGACGAGACCGGCTCCTCATCATTCTCCGACTCAAACGCCGCTGCCGCCGCCGTCACGTCGTCATCGTCGTCGTCGAATCCCAAATCGGGAGCGCCTTCCTCGTCCGCCGCCGAGCTCTTCTTTATCAACCTCTTTCGGGGCTTCGATTTCGACTCGGATTGGTTGTAGACAGGCGTCGGCGACCGCTCCTCTCGACGCCAATCGTCTTCGTCTTCGTCGTCGACGACGTTTCGATCGTCGCCTCCTTGTTGGGGTTCCGGGTCCGACTGGACGTCGTCGTCGAAATCCATCAACGGCTCACCGTCTTCGTCCACGTACCTGAAGATTACACCAAGTCGGTTCAGTATAAGAATAAGAAACCCTAACCCTAGAGAGAGAGAGAGAGAGAGAGAGAGAACTTACGGATCGTTTTCGTAACCCATTGGTGAAGGACTGCTGAATGCTGAAGGATTGAGAGATTGAGGCAGAAGGAAGATATCGGTGTGCGTTATATGTATGTGTACGTATAGTTTAGAGAAATCAAAGAGAATCAACTGTTTCGTGATTGAGCTCGGGATGAATGACAGAAAGGGTTATTGTCTCCTACCCCTGCCCGTTTGGCTTAAGTCTTTAAAAAAGTCTTTATTTTGTTTTTACAAAACAAATCATTCTTCCAAGAGTTTTTTTTGGAAACATCCCTCAAATTATCCACCAGATTTTTACTTAGTACTTAAACTATCAAAATGTTTTACTTAGTCCTCCAACTATTGGCTTGCATTCTATGTTGTCCTTCTTGCCAACTTCTGTTAAGTTTCAAACAGAAAAAAAACATGTGGGCAGCACATTCCACACCTCAAAGGGCAGAAATGCCATTCCACACTAATCCACCATGCCTTCCTCATTTTTTTCCCATTCAAGCACTCTAAATGAGTACCCTATTTGCATGAAACAGATTGAAAGCAGATTGAAGACAATACAATACACTAAATTGCAGCAGGTTAAACTGCTATTAGATTCAGAAAAAATTCGGTAGGTTCAAATACAGATTTAATGCACGAAATAGACAAAACTGCAGCAGGTCCAACAGATTCTAAACTGTATCTAAATTGGAAAAGGAAAGTGCAGTAATCAAACTTATAACATGCCAAACCAAGCAGATTCAATATAAATTCAGAGCATTGAAACTAAAGAACTGCATGTTAACTAAAGAATTGCATATTGAATACAGATTCAAAGCATTCAAGACACAAAACCAGGTCTAGGTCCAGCATTCAATACAGATTCATCTACTGCATTTAGTTACAAAAAGCACAGAAGTGCGTAACTGCCATTAGTTACCAAAAAACAGACCACATTATGGTTCTGCCATTAGTTACAAAAAAACATGTTCAAATGACTCAGATTCATTGTGCATTGTTGATGACTCTTTCCCTTCCTCTTGTGTTGGTGTTGGTGTTGTGGACTGGAGTGGGGTTTGTAGATCCACTTGGGAGGGAATCCACAGGGGCTTTACATGTCCTGGTGTTGTGGGCTTGTGTCCCACATCTTCTACAAGTCATTTTTGCCCAATTTTACCCAGCTTGTATTGGTTCTTTGGAGGTTCATCAGGTTCCCTTCTTCTTGCTTTTTTGGGCCTCCCAGGTTGCCTAGTGAACTTTGCAGGTTCAATTGGAGGCTTACCTGACTTCTCCCACATATCAAAACCATTCATAGGATGCATTATGTGGTTGTAAGAAGCCAGAAAACTATGCTTATGGTACAATGCACTCACATAATCCTCTGGTCGTCCATCTTCTCGAGCTATGACTGTTGCAGCATGCTCACATGGAATTCCAGTGAGGTCCCATCTTCTACAAGAGTCTAACAACCCTGATTTTTGGTAAATAAAAATTTCGTTAAATATTTGAATTTTATTTTAATTACTCGGTATTACTTTTAAATTCCTTCTTAATTTATATAATCTGTCATAATTAGATTTTAGTCCTTTAAAATTATATTTCTTGACTAGAAATCCTATATGGCAAGTAGAATTAGTTTTCAACCGACTAGTTGGAGGAACCTAACTACCAATTCGCCTAGTTACACTTTCCTAACCCTAAATGGACCCTTTTGACCATCTTTGAACCTTGTGAACCCCTCCTAACCCTAATTGAATCATTAGGCCATTAGAGGTAATCATTATACCCCATGACTAGTCATTCAAAGCCATACCTATCATCATTATCTCTTTAACCATTGGTTAATAAATGCTAGGGAAATTCTTATCCCTCGGATAATAGACATTTGACTTGCCAATGTGTGTATGACTTGGACAAGACAAGTCATAGCCATCATTGTGCTTCCAAAAGAAGCAAGCCTAGCCATGCCATGCATGCAACCCTAAGAACAATAGCCTTAAACCTATATTGCCCACCAAAGTCACTTTCCTAGATTTTCTAAGTACATAGATATCCTTATCTATAGATATATACACCTTATAGCCTATTGTAAGCATGCCTATATATGTTTATATGTACATATATGCACTTTCTAGGAAAGTGTCGACCATTGGGCAATACAATGCACTTGAAAGCCTTAACCCCTCATCATTTCCTAGCCTTAGTAAGTTTACTTGGTACCTAAGTGTACTCATATATATAACCATATATGTAGAGATATATATATATATATATACCTAGTACTAGAGAGAGAGAGAGAGGGAGGGGGGAGGCCGAGAGTGAGAGTGAGGTGTGTGCTTGTGTGTTGTGCACTCCAAGCAACCCTTTTAGCCTTAAGCCTATTTATGACTTGACAACCCATTTCTAGTCAAATTCAAGCACACTACCTAGCCTTTAATCATCCTAGAAATTGGCTACAACCTAGCCTAGGATTGACTAAACATGGAAAGACTACACATTAGCCTAGCCATCATTTCTTTCTTACTTGCAAGGCTTGCCAACCTAGGGTATAATTACCTAGGATCTTCTTTAAAGCCTTGGAAAATCTCCATGATTACTTAGCCTTACACCTATGATGGATTGACAAAGCATGGGCATGATTAAAGTTGAGATTTGACAACACAATGGAGCAAATCCATGGGAGAGAGAGAGAGATATGGCCGGCCAAGAGAGGGAAGGGAGAGCCCAACACTTTGCTATAAATAGCACCCCCCCATTCACCATTCAACTCACACCTTCCAATCCTCCAACTTCTCTCTAGAAAATCCTTGTGTTCTTTCCTTGTTCTTGGAGTTCTTCCTAAGTTCTTTAAGAAACTCATCTTAAACCACCCTTTCGATCCATAGAGTTTAGTAGTTTTAGTCGCGAACTAGTTTCAAGAGAAACCCTTCTCTTTCAAAGCTCCCAGAAGCATACGGTAGGAAGTTACTCCGCCCGATCGTCAACTTACTTTTCGTAGTCGTCACTACCGCCAAGAAGAAAGGTAGAGTCTCTTGTCCACTAACCCCACGTATAGTATAGAACCGTATGTTGGAAAGTAGAATACCTCTACTTACTTACTCTACATATATTGTATGTTGTTTGTATATCGAAATGTATGGAAGTATTCGTATTTTGATCTTACGATGGTTATGAGCATGTATACATGAATTGTTTGTATTACTTGTTGAGTGACAAAGTATAAGTGGTTTTCACTCCAAAGGCGTCCGTACATGTGTCGTTATGCTTTAAGTTATGATTTGAGCATGATAGAGTTGGATGATCTTGCTAGTTTAGTTCCAAGATTACAATGAATGATTTATGATTAAGTATGTGAAAAGTCCTACCGCGGAGTCATTGCATGAAAACGAGACACAAAAATCGAGAAAGTAGAGACATGACACCTAGGGTGTGTTAAAGGCAAGAAATGGTTTGAAAACCACAATGTGGCTGGGCATGGTAGCCCATTGTGTGGTGTGTGTGTTTTTCGAAAACCCAATGGGAACCCAGAGCGGCGGAACCGAGGGTTTTGAATTGTGGATTGGTTATCCGTGAAGAGGAGCCAAAGCCAAATTCAATGTTTTTGTGTGCCAATGGGAACCCGGCGCGGCGGAACCATCATGAGGATACTCGAGAGACCGGCGTGGCGGAACCGAGGTTGGGTATGTTAAAATGATTTTGGAAATGTTGATTTGGTAAATGAAAGGTGAAAATAGTGACACGGTCTGCGAAATGTCGCGTAGGAGAAACTCAGGAAATCTAGGACACCTATGTTAGTTTGGATAGTGAATGTGGATGTGTCATTGTTAACTATTTTGTCAAATATGCATGAATTACGTGGAAATCATTAAATTTGTGATCTATTGTTTTGTAAGTTAAGGGTTAGTGGGTATGGGTTATTCTATTGAGCTTTTGTAGCTCACGGTGTTACCTTTGATGACCCTGACATATTATATCGGTGGCGACGCTGGTATAATGTGTCAAACTTGATAGATGAATAGGGTGAGCTGCACACCTTAGAGGCTTTTGGAGCCGAAGAGCTGGCTAGGATGGAAGAGCAGGCGGAACTGTAGTTAGGAACTTTAGTTTCCCTTCCCTTGTGTAATAAAAGTACTCCCATGGGAGTTATGATGTAATAATGAGCCAGACTCTATTTTGAAGTTCCAATAAAATTGTCTACTTAACGTACCCAAAATTCGGGGCGTTACAAAGAGCAAGTTTGTGCTTGTAGATTCACTGTGTACTGACCACCATGTATGGCTCTTGCTTCAAACTCTCGCCCCCCACATGGTACTATGATAAAGTCACCATACTTCTTAATCTTCTCTATCTTTTTATGTATCTTAGGACCCAAAGTCATCTACCCATTTAGTTGCAAATTCCCTCTTCTCCTCTAACCTATTCATGAAATATGTTCTACGCCTTTCCAACATAGTAAGTATAGGTTCGTCCCTAGCACACAATATGGCCTTGTTGAATGGTTCACAAAGATTGTTAAGTAAAATGTCACACTTGGGGGTGAGAATGAAGTGTGACCAACCTAGACCAATGACAAGGGTTCCTATCTGGGTGAGACAACCAAGTAAATGCCCTTGGGTCTTCTTTCTTTATTTTTCCATCAAGAAGTTAAACTTACCCACATAACTTGTCGTAGCTAGATTCCACATCTTATCATGCAAGACTTGTCCTGGGAATCCAGCATTTTTGAAGTTGTTGTGTAAGTGTCTGACACAATGCCTATGCTCAATTGATGGTAGCAACTCCTTAATTGCATTCTCCAATCCTTATGCCAAACAAAAGAAAGTTTGTTTATTCACTATTTATAACAACTTATAAACAAAAGTGTGAAAAACAAAAGACAATGACTTATTATAATAGTGTACATTCTGTTTATTTGAAATAATAGTCCAAGTTGGCTCATTCACTATTTGTATTTCACGAATCAAATGCTGCATAAATTAAGTCATAATTTAGAAGTGGATTTTTTACATCAAATGAAAGTTAGTAAATAGGCAAGAGATTCAAATTTAACTTGCAAAAACCAAGTCCAGGTACCTGTGTTCTCTTGCTCCATAATTGCATATGCCACAGGAAAAGTCTGATCATTTGCATCTATACCCACAGCTGTTAGTAGTTGACCAAGATTATACCCCCCTTTCAAGTGAGTTCCATATACTCCAACATTGGTCTATAACCCTCTACAAATCTTTTTTTCAATGCTTCCCAACAAATATAGAACCTTTGGAATACGTTGGTAGCTATTCCATATTGGTCTGGTTTCAAGTGTATATACACAGAAGTACCAAGATTGCTTCTTTTTATCTCATGGCAGTAATCCCACAATTTAGCATATTGGTCTTCAACTCTAACTTCAATTTTCCTCAAAACCTTCTGCCTTGTCATATAGCACTGACTTCGTGATACGTTACGCGTGAATTTTCCTGAACCTTTTCCACAAGCTCTTTTGTCTTAATATTAGGACTGATCCTGATATCATCAAAGTAAATCCTAGCCAACCAACTGCTATTCATCAACTTATTATCCCAAATCCTCCCACAATTATGGTTTGGGTTGTAAGCTACAACATTTAGTGTTTTGTTACTTGTCGCTCTATTAGTCGCAGAAATTTCCCATGTACAATCAACTTTGCCCTCTTCCTCCTTATAAACCTTGCATTTAGCCCTCACCCTTGTGGTCTCATTTTTTAAGAATCTAATTTCTCTCCCTTGCAGAATTGAATGTTGCCTAATAGCTCCAGCCAATTGGGCCCTATTCCTGAATAGCATGCCCATGCAAAAGACTGGCTCTTCTTTCCCTTTCAGTGACCTAAAAACCTGTGTTTTATTAGCTCTTTGCTCATCCTCTCATTCAGCTTCATTCAAACTAGAGAAACCATCATTTGAATCTGAAACATCTTCCTTATTCTCATACATCAGATCATCTTCAAAATCTCTCTCATCACCATTAATCATACTATTCTTACTTCTAGCCTATTCTGTGTTCACATCAACATTTTCTTCATACATCCTATCATCTTCATCACTTAAATCATAATCACTGTCAATAAAAATGTCATAATTCGCATTAGACTCTGAGTCACCATCCCCTTGCATCCCATTATCTACCACATCTCCTAACCTTTCTATGGTATTTCCACTCTTTGGAAAGTTCCACATTCCCAATCCCAATTAGCAATGTCCACATCTTCCAAACCACTGGAGATCACAAGGAATATCTCTACTACATTATCCTTAATATGCCTAACCATATCCATTACATGGTTATCAGTTTGCATAATAATGAAACCTCCATCTTGAACTGAACTAGGGACATTGTAGTAGAAGTCTACTACATCAGTTAACCCACATTTTTTTGCAATTTCTTTCAAATCAAGAATTGAGACCCTATCCCTATCCTCATAATCACTGTAGCTTATTTGGTCACCAACATAGCATTTCCTACCCCTTTCAAAAGAGAAATTTCCCCCATGGTGGACCCTTATTGAAAAGAATTTAGGGTTTATATCTGTAATACACCAACAAACAACCACAAAGCAATAAGGTATTGTACTAAGGTGAAAAAGAAATATACAAAATGCATGAGGCGGGGGACCAGTAAGACCCGAAGTGGGGGCAACAAACTAGAAAAAAAAAATCAGAAAATGGGACCACTTTTTTTTTTTTGGTAAGTAAAAAAAATCAGAAAATGGAACCACTTGTGTTATACAACCCGACAATACATGGGAATGTGAAAAACCCCAACTTTCATATTTAAAACCTAGCTTCTCTCCTCAATCAGTGCAGATATTCGCATATATATATGTATATATATATCATAAACAAACAAAAATTAAACAAAACCCATCCAGATTTTAAAAACCCTAACTTTATCGCACACCATAATAGAAAACCCAACTGGAATTGCAAACTTATAGTTTGAGGAATGCTCGTTTCCTTGCCTCAATCGATCGTCCATTGCACCCCTTAAGCCTTCATCGTCAGAAAATTCTGGGTTTGTGTGTGTAAGAATCGTGTGGAGTGATGATTCGTATAGATGCAAAGTATATGAGAGAAGAGAGAGAGAAATGAGGGTTTTGTGCGTGGAATCAGAGTATATTGTTGTGCGGCGGGCCCCCGAAGGACTCAATTGCAACCCGACGATTATTGATGTCTATGATATTGGAAAAATAACCAAACCAAACATATGCAAAAAACAACGGAGAAACCAAACCAAACAAAGAAAACGAATAAGAGAGACCAAGATATACGTGGTTCGGTTTACGGATGTAAATCTACTCCACAGGCAAACGAACGAGAGACGATTCCACTATGTGAAGAGAATGATGCTCCGAAGAGCTACAATGGTGACGAACAAACAAAGCCCTCAAAAAAGACTCACCAATCCCAAAATACAAGTTCTATCACCAAATATAAAACCCTATTGGAATCTCTCACCGAATACAGATTCTCTCTTGTCAAGTCTCACAAAACCCCTAGGGTTTTTAACCAAGAGACACAGACGAAACAGAGTTCCTCAGACGTGATCGGATGTCACACAGATACAGATGATTCTCATGAAACCCAACGGTTTCAACCAAAAAGAATCGTTGAAACAGATGATCTTCCAGATGGCCGGAGGCCTACAGAACCCACCATAAAAGGTGCAACCAGATGCAGATGAAGATCTTTTAGACGAACCCTAAAGTTCTACAGATGAGGCCCCCTAGGGGCCTCTCAGAGGGATTCACTCAAGAAGTCCAAACCCTAATGAGAGAGCAAGGCTATATTTATAGCCACAGATTGCTTCCTAAAGTCAGAATCCTTGCCAGATTATGTTTCTTTGCATATAGAGTCCAAAACCAAAAAGGAAATTCCAAAACTAATCTTTAGGAAGTCTAGAATATAACCAAAATCGGCTGAAACGCGAACGCTGGTTCGAACCACGGTATGTGTTGGTCTGGACAGAAAAAACAAATCGCTCCAGAAAATGCATAAAAGCGCTGGTCCGGACCACCAAGGCCTTGGTCCGGACCATGGAGGCTGAGAAGTCCAAAACGAGCCAAAAACTACAAATCTCAACCTTGGCGAGATATCCAAGTACCGTACCAACAATAGCACACCAACCGAAATCCCACAAATCTCCACCTTGGCGAGATGTCCAATTCCCATGCGAATCCAAAACGATACCAACGAATCGCACGCGAAAAAATGCTAGATAATCAAACTCTAAAATCCAACAAAGTCGATTAACCGAATACATGCGAATTGCAAAACAACCAAGTGACCAAGTCACATGAACCAATCCGCAC
The DNA here is from genome assembly GCF_030253575.1 of Rhododendron vialii. Taxonomy (NCBI): domain Eukaryota; kingdom Viridiplantae; phylum Streptophyta; class Magnoliopsida; order Ericales; family Ericaceae; genus Rhododendron; species Rhododendron vialii. The sequence continues at coordinate 15,589,481 of NC_080567.1, read as the reverse complement.
AAGCCAAATCGAATGCTTGAGACATATCAAGCCAAATCAAGTACCCAAATTCAATGCTCGAGACACATCGAGCCAACCCAAACCAATCTTCGAATACGGAAGCAACCAAGCTCTCACCAAACAAACAAATGCTCGAGACGTATCGAGCCACCAAATTTTGCCAACCAAACAAAGTGCTCTTCATCCAAAGCTCTAGTCACACAGAAAGAGCCAAACAAATATCCAAACTCAGAGAGCGAACGAAATCACGAATCGAGCTTCCAACCAAAACAAACCACGGGCTAGAAAGTGAGCCAAAAAACCCTAATCAAGCTCTCCACAAACCAAATTAGATTAACTGTTGATCAAACAAGCTCTAACCAAATTCTGAAGTACTGAGGCATAACTTCAGTTTACCCTAAAAGAGCCAAATTTTGAAGTATCGAGCAAACTTCAAAATACAAACCAATCCCAAAAAACAAGTGCGCAACCAAATTCCAAAGTGGTAGACAAGTTCCAGTCATATAATCTAATTCCAAAACATCTTCGAGGGATACTACAAGATGCTCAAAATCCAATAATCCAGACAGCAAACCCAAGACGCCCGAAAGTAATGAAACCAAATCGTCTTTGAAAGAATGCCACAAAATGCCTAAGGCGCTCAAATAAATTACCAAACTATCAACAGTCCCGAAAAACATATCCAAGTGATTTATCTCCACCAAATTCATAAGCCCATGCAAATTTTCAAAACTAATAACCAAAGAGATAAATCCAAAACGAATAAACCAAATTACCTTCCAAATTGATGAAGTTCTCCACAAAGTCCGATAATCATCGAACACGGACGGTTGCATCATCCAACTCCAGACGGATTTTCCTATCTCTAATGTCTCATAAGCCTGACCAGTACCCATAAGAACATCTTCATAGTCAAATCCCCCAAAAAAATTCCAATCCACTAATATGAACGGCAAACTGATGATGAACCCCCAAAACAGCAAACTAAGAATCTTCATCGCCAACTTTCTCCACCGAAACCAACTTCCCCCAAATATCCATAAACTACCAATAATCTACCAAAACTGAGCAGCAGAACGAAACGGATGCCTAGGTCGGAACCTAAGCTCTAATACCAGTTTGTTGTGCGGCGGGCCCCCGAAGGACCGAATCGCAACCCGACGATTATTGATGTTTATGATATTGGAAAAATAACCAAACCAAACATATGCGAAAAACAACGGAGAAACCAAACCAAACAAAAAAAACGAATAAAAGAGACCAAGATATACGCGGTTCGGCTTACGGATGTAAACCTACTCCGCGGACAAGCGAACGAGAAACGATTCCACTATGTGAAGAGAATGATGCTCCGAAGAGCTACAATGGTGACGAACAAACAAAGCCCTCAAAAAAGACTCTCACCAATCCCAAAATACAAGTTCTATCACCAAATAAAAAACCCTATTGGAATCTCTCACCGAATACAGATTCTCTCTTATCAAGTCTCACAAAACCCCTAGGGTTTTTAACCAAGAGACACAGACGAAACGGAGTTCCTTAAACGTGACCGGATGTCACACAGATACAGATGATTCTCATGAAACCCAACAGTTTCAACCAGAAAGAATCGCTAAAATAGATGATCTTCTAGATGGCCGGAAGCCTACATAACCCACCATGAAAGGGGTAACCAGATGCAGATGAAGATCTTTCAGACGAACCCTAAAGTTCTACAGATGAGGCCCCCTAGGGGCCTCTCAGAGGGATTCACTCAAGAAGTTGGTATCAGAGCTAGGTCTTGGGTGGCCTCACCTCTCATGGGAAAGTCTCTGTTATCTCTATCGCCGGAGTCAGTCAGTCAGTCAGCTCCTGGTCAGTCACCTCCACATGCATCCGAGCTGCACATGAGGGGGTGTTAAACTTGTCCCATATCGCTCATCTAAGCCACCCAATCTTGGTTAATAAATTCTAGAGGCTACTCCATCTATTGCCAATTGGCTTTATTAGGTTGGAGCCTTCCAAGAAATCTAACATATATGAGAGAGAGAGAGAGAAAGAGAAAGAGAGAGAGAGAGAGAGAGAGAGAGAGAGAGAGAGAGAGAGAGCGCGTGCGATGGGGTTTTGTGTGTGGAATGGCATTTTTGCCCTTTCAGTTGTGGGGATTAAGGCATGTGCAACCCACGTGAGCTTTTTTCCGTTTGGAACTTAACAGAAGTTGGCAAGAAGGACGACATAGAATGCAAGCCAACAGTTGGAGGATTAAGTAAACCATTTTGATAGTTTGAGGACTAAGTAAAAGCCTGGTGGATAGTTTGAGGGATGTTTCCAAAAAAAACTCTTCTTTCAAAATACATTATTTTTAATTTAAAAAATAAATACTTATCTAGTACGAGTTGAGTTTTGTTCACCTTCCACTGTGAACATTATCATATTTTCTATTGGTTGAAATGATGTGAATCCCACCACAAAGTGATGTCATACTTACTAAAAAGTATATTGCTGCCTTGCTGAGGTAGGACCTACTATATGTAGTCCATCAACTACCTGAAATTTTTTTCTAGTATTTTTCTAGTGAAGGAAAAACTTCGTGAATATCAAATGGAGTAATATATAGTCCAATCGAACACATACAACCATACAAAACGAGCCAACAATGCAAATTGAACAAATAACCCGGCAAAACAAGGTGACCCAATCAAAACGAGCAACACAAGACCAATCGAAAACCACATCAAGGTTCGAAACACACAAACATCAAAACCAGCCGATAACACAGAACAAGTGAACGTCCATAATTGCAAAACAAAGGTGAGGAACAAGAGGCAAACGTTAATTAATGGAAAGTACGGCCTTGATTGGCACGATATATATATATATATATATATATATATATATATATATATATATATATATATATATATATATATATATATGTATGTATGTATATATATGTATGTATGTATGTATATGTATGTATGTATGTATATGCATGGGCGGTTCCGGGGACACCCCAATAAAACAATTAAAAAAATACCTCATAGTTCCTGATCAAATTTTGATGATCTGAGCCATTCAAAGTGATCAGAACGTGATTTTAAGGGTACTCGCGTGAAATCAGCAAAAAAAAAAAGACCGGGAAGGGCTTGATCCGAACAGTTTTTTATTGAATGGTTCAAATAAAAAATGCTCAAATCAAGCCATATATATATATATATTCACAACTATCATCTATAATTCTCTATATAATCCTCCATAATTCTCTAATTAATTTCAATATAATCCAATTACTAACGCTGTTAACAAATCCACTACCTATTAAGACAAAAACGCACATACAACAAATTATTTGAATAACTTTTACACCTACTTGCTAGAGTGATTCGTTACCTGTAATCTCGAACCGCTAGTATAGATAATCATTATCATTAATATAGAAAGCCATATAAATTATATAATGGTCAAAAATCAATGAATGATCTTTTATATTAGCACTACCAGATGAACGTAACAAAAACATTAATTGCGTCATTTGACACGTGACACTATTTAATTGGCCTATTTGTATTTTTGACTTTTGACCTCAAGATAATTGACAATATTTGATTGGTCATTTGTCGTGTCCTTATTGTTTGGTCCTCCAACACGTGGCAATTTCATAATTGACAGTAAATTTTATATGCCTACAATGCCCTTAATTAAATGTAGAGAGATGGCAATATATTCAATTAAATGCTTTCTCACAAGAGCATTTACATTCCTTAATATTATTTAAACTGCAAGTTGTCTTATTGGAATATTTATCTTGCTCACAATATTGCTATTCAAATTGTAGGTGAACCTAGATTGTACAATTGATTTTTGAGTTGTGGTCACATAGACGTTATTAAATAACGTATAAACGGTAAAATTGATTGGGGTGTGTTACAATGCTGGTAAAGGACACAATGGGTGTTTGGTATGGTAAAGAATCATGAGGGTGAGTTGGGGACGGTAAAGGACCCGGTAGCTTGTATTATAGATGTACTAGCGCATACCTATGCCTGAAGGCACGAATCAAAATCGGTATTCAACTCATATTCAGTTTTGAAGGCCAAGGCCCCATTTGTAAAATTCTAACTACGTAAATAAAAACAAAAAACAATAGCTCAAGTATATTCACCGGTTAACTTGAATCAGCACATAAACAAACTAATAGTTGAAGCGCCCGTACCTGGAGGCACTTATCGCCAGTCATTTAAATTCACAGCCAGTTCAACTACACTACAAACTACGGATCACAATTGGCAAAACCCAACTACAATCACAAGATTCACTTTATGGGTTTAAAAAAATCAAGCTTCAGAATGTAAGGATACAAAACCAATAATTAAACTTGGTGATAATATAGCAATATCTAGCTTTTATTCATCAAGTTTTCTAAAATCATGAAGAAAAGGCAAAACATAATTAGCCCTTCAATTGAATATAAAATTGTAATTTCACTTCTACTGAATCATTAATAACAAAGTTGTAGACTTTCTAAACTTCAAGCTCCAACTAACTCGGTATCTGTTACCAGTTAGCTGATGCAACCTGTCAAAAAAATAGATGACGCTTCAGTTCATATACCATTTCAATCATCTAGCAAGAAAATTTAATATCATACAATCTGTCAAAAAAAGAAGTATATAACGGCAAACCATGACATACTGATTTTTACATGATTCTCCCTAAATAGAGACCACAGTTCGAATCAAAATCATCCACTATAAAAATGTAATTCCACTTTTACTGAATTGTTGATAACAAAATTGTAGACTTTCTAAGTTTTAAGCTCCAACCAACTCGATATCTGTAACGACCCTGATTTTTGGTAAATAAAAATTTCACTAAATATTTGAATTTTATTTTTAAAATACTTAGATTGCTTTTAAAATTTCTTGTAAATTTCTATAAACCGTCATAATTAAATTTTAGTCCTTAAAATTTATATTTCTTGACTAGAAATCCTATGTGGCAAGTAGAATTAGTTTTCAACCAATTAGTTGGAAGAACCGAACTACCAATTCACCTAGTTACAATCTCCTAACCATTGATGGACCTTTTTGACTATCTTTGAGCCTTGTGAACCCCTCCAAACTCTAATTGAACCCTTGGACCTTAAGAAGTAATCATATTATATTCCATGACTTGTCATTTCAAACCTTATTCTACATTATTATCCCTCTATCCATTGGATAATAAATGTTAGGAAAATTTTTATCCCTTGGTTAATAAAACAAAACTTGCCAATGTGTATATATATATATTTGACTAGACAAGTCAAAACCAAATCCTATCACCTTACTTCCAAAAGAAGCTAACTTAAATGCCACCCTTTGACTAATAGGCCTAAATCTAAGTTACCCACCAAAGTCACTTTCTTAGATTTCCTATGTACTTATATGCTTAAAATATAAAGATATGTACTTTATAGTCTATTATAAACATGACTAAAGGACATATAGGCTTTCTAGGCAAATCTTGACCATTTTTTTTAATTGACACTTGCAAGCCTATCACCCATTTTTTTTTTCTAGACTAGACCACATAGAACTTAAATATACATATATATGCATAGTTATATATATAGGTACCTTGTACTAGTGAGAGATGGAGAGATATGGGAGAGATTTGGAGATTACAACTTAATCTTTGAACCATCCCTTCCTTCCTCCATCAAATCTTCCTAAAATCTACCTAAAGCACAAAATCTAGTCTTCCATTGATGGTTACTTGTACACTACCTACCCACCAAGCCATGCTTTGACATGACAAAGGAAGAAAAAAATCAAAGATAGGAGAGAGAGAGAGAGAGAGAGAGAGAGAGAGAGAGAGAGAGAGAGAGAGAGAGAGAGAGAGAGAGAGAGAGAGATTTCGGGTGAGAGGGGGAGAGAGAGAACCCTTGGCCTATAAATAGCAAGCTCACTTCAAGCCATTCTCATACCTTCACTCTTTGCTCTCACTTTTCTCTAGAATTTCTAAGCTTTCTTAGTTCCAAAGTTCAAGTTTCTTTAAGTTTCTTGAAGTTCTTGAGAGCTACCACCAAACCACCTCCAAAAACTACTCCTAGATCTTTAAAGTAGCCTAGTTTAATAAATAATAAACATATGTTGTTTAGAATTTTCCACAAAGGAAGAAAGAACAGATTTTGAAAGATAAGAGTTTAACGCTTGATTAGAAGTATTCGTATTTTGATCTTTAGGATGGTTATGAGCACGAATGCATGAATTGTTTGTATTACTTGTTGTGTGATAAGCATAAGTGATTTTCACTCCAAAGGCATCCGTACATGTGGCTTTATGCTTAAAGTGGTGATTTGAGCATGATTAGTAATATAGAGTTGGATGATCTTGCTAGTTTAGTTTCAAGATTACAATGAATGATTTGTGATTACGTATGTGAAAAGTCCTACCGCGGAGTCATTGCATGAGAACGAGACACAGAAATTGAGAAAGTAGAAACATGACACCTAGGGTATGGTTAATGAAAAGGCGTGTTTTGAAAAGGTGAAATATTTTGAAAACCGCAATGTGGCCGGACGTGGTAGCCCATCGTGTGGTGTGTATTTTGTGTGCTAATGGGAACCCGGTGCGGCGGAACCATTGTGAGGATACTCAGGAGACCGGAACAGGAGAACCGAGGTTGGGTGTGTGGCTTGGTTATCCGAGGAGAGGAGCCAATGCAAACTGTGCCAATGGGAACTCGGTGCGACAGAACCATTATAAGGATACTCGGGAGACCGGAATGGCGGAACCGAGGTTGGGTGTGTTAAAAACGATTTTGGAAATATTGATATGGTTATGAAATGTGGAAAAATGGTGACACGATCTATGAGAAGTCACATAGGAGAAACTCGGAAAATCATGGACACCAATGTCAATTTGGATAATGAATGTGAATGTGTCATTGTTAACTGTTTTGTCGAATATGTATAAACTATGTGGAAATCATTGAATTTATGATCGTTTGTTCATAAGTTTAGGGTTAGTGGGTATGGGTTATTCTATTGAGCTTTTGTAGCTCATGGTGTTACCTTTGGTGACCCTAACATATTATATTGGCGGTGACGCTAGTATAATGCGTCAGATCTTATAGATGAATAGGGTGAACTCTACACCTTGGAAGCTTTCAGAGTCAAGGAGTTGGCCAGGATGGAGGAACAAGCAGAGTAGTAGATAGGAACCCTAGTTCACCCTCCTTTTGTTGAATAAAAGTACTTTTGTAAGGATAATGATGTAATATCGAGCCAGACTCTATTTAGTTTTAAATGAAATTGTCTATTTAACGTTCCCAAAATTAAGGGCGTTACAATATCTATTACTGGTTAGCCGATGCAACTTGTCAACAAAACAAATGGCACTTCAGTTCATATCTATATCTATATAACTATTTTCTTTCGGAACATTATAGTCAACAACTTTTGCCGAAAATTTATCATGTTTATTTTCCTTTTTCGTTTTCACAGCGTAGTTATGCGCATCTCTAAATTGGTCGTATACTGCTTTAGTTTTATAAGGACTTAGTCTTGGTTCAACTTATTTGATTAGTATATCACAAAGCTAGAAGAGTGGATGCAACAAATCATGGTAAACGATTACAAAAATTTGTAGAAGAGTACATGGTCATGGTTTAAATTACTGATGCGTGATCATTATTCAAACAATATAGATTTAAAAAAAATAAAATAAAGTGTGGAAGAATCATACCACTTGAATGACATTTTCTTTTCTCCTGCCCGTGGATGTCCTATTTTCCCTTGCACTTTCCTCCAAGTTTTTCTTTTTCTTTCTGGAAAGATAAAAATGTATAAGAAGAATAGGGATAATGTTACTCGGTAAGGTGAACACACATGTAGGAAGAATAGGAATAGAGTTGTTCGGTGAGTTTACCTTCGCCATACGTATGTTATTTGAGGGTCCATCACAGATAAAAATACCCACGTTCCATGCTCAACGCAACTGAAATTTAAATAGTATAAAAAATATGGAAAATTAGAAAAAAAAACATGTAGAAAAAAGAGAAATGAAGGATTTATCGTAGTTTGGCTCAAGATATCACAAACCACTCTATTTCGAAGAATTAGTAATCTATGCAGAGGGAGCACATGGGTTAGAGATAATAAAGATGCCTGTGTAAAAGATTAAAAAAGGGACTTACATGGAAAGAATTCGTAATGTCATCCATGATAAAGAGATCTCTTCAAAGTCTTAAATAAAAGACATGAAAGTATAACTAGCCAAGGTTATAACGCATAAATCCAATACTAAAAGATGTTCCATGCTCAACGCAACTGAAATTTAAATAGTATCAAAAGATGCAGGAAAATTAGGAAAAAAACATGCAGAAAAAAGAAAAATGAAGGATTTATCGTAGTTTGGCTCAAGATATCACAAACTGCCCTATTTCGAAGAATTAGTAATCGACATATCTGCTTTTCTTGGTCGCTTTGTTTTCACCAAGCCTTTTAATGGGAATGCCTAATTTTTGTATTTTTGAACCACTTAGAACATAAAGCACCGGTTATGAATCAGAAAAAAGGTTTCAAATCTCATCTTGTAAATTATGCCAATCAAAAAGAGAAACATATAATGGTTTCAAACCGCCCCATAGTACTCAAGATATCACAAAACGCCCCATAGTACTCACGTGTTGCTCAATAAATCACTCATAGTACTCAATTAAACCTAGAACCTAATAAGTAAGCATAATGGAAGAGAAATTGATTTAGCAAAGCTCAATTTGCAAAAATTCATACCCTCTCAATTGCAATCTTGTCACACCAAAAAATGGAGTCATATTCAATGAATCATTTAAACGAACATGTACACCGAATCATTTGGTATTTTTTACATAACCCCTTGAAGTCCTCAAAATTTTGGACTGGTGCATTTGTTTGGGTTAAAAGAGCCCAAAAGAAAGTAAAGAAACATGTCGAGGAAAATTCTGACCGATTATTTGCAGAATCGAAAATAGGCGAAGATCACAAAGAAGCTAAAATTAGATTTCATCACCAATCGTCCTTTTTGTTATACCAAACACTTTCCCTTTCAAATTAAGAAAGAAAAAGCATGCCTTTACAATTACCAATTCCTCCATGGAATTTCTAATTTACAGACTGTATACAACTCATGACCAAAGAAAAAAAAACAATTTATAGTTTGTAAACTGTTCATGGATGCCCACTTGGGTTTTTTCTTCTCGTTTTGTATTTAAACTCTTCCAAAAATCTAGCAAAACATGACAACAGAGATTGGGGGTTTAGAAAATTAGGGTTTAGGAAAAACTTACTTCGTGATCAATAGCAGATTAGAGGAGGGCGAGAGCTACCGGAGTCGGAGGATCTTAGCTTTAGATGAGGCTTGTTTCTTTTCACTCCATTTCTCTGTTAAACACAGATTTAAGAAAATTAAAAAAATCTTACTTCTTCAAGTAGGTCGCAAAAACAAAGAAAGGACATGTAATCTCATACCTATCACGATTTCTTGTGGACCGGAGGGCCACGACGATGGCGCTGAAGAGGGATGTTTAGAAATCATGAGCTAACGATCCTTAATGTCATAACACTGCATGTCAAACCCGAGCCTGGAGCTACATATGTTCTTCAATTTGTAAATTAAGCTATAAAACTCAATTTCTAGTTGGTAGAAAAATGCGAGGGCATAGGATTTGGAGATTTTCAACCATTGGACTAATGCTCAAGTGCATAGTTGGAGACTTGCGTAGTTAACATTGAGGTGCTCTATTTCATCCAGCAAAAGGGAGTACCAGGTAAATTCAAAAAATAAACCATGGAAGGAGGTTGATTCAGTGTAAGGGTCATCATTTAGATCGAAAGCCCATGACCTGCGCGAAGCCCGCCCGGCCCATCTGGCGATTGCCTGGCCCGAGCTCGTTCAAAAGGCGGGCTAGCCCAGCCCGAAGATTCCATGCAAGCCCGCCCTTGATACCCACCTGCAAGACCCGTCCGATAGCCCAAAAATCAGTGGCCTTGAGAAGGGGTTTGATCGTAGGTTGTCGAATTTTGTTTGCTGGTTTTTTGGGAGAAATTTCTCGTTTTTTGGGATTGGGTTTGGGAAGAAGAGAGTAAAGTTAGAGAGAGAGAGAGAGGGGGATTGCTTGTTTCCTGGTAATGGTCATCATTTAGCCCGCCGGATCGCAGCCCGCTCGGGCCCATCTGGCTTTTGCCTGGCCCGGGCCCATCCAACGAGCGGGCTAGCCCAGCCCGTAGTTTGTAATGGGCTGGCTTGGGCCTATGAATTTTTACTCAGCCCGTTCGTAGGCCTGACTCGTGAGCCTGCCCACATGCCCGCCCGTGGTACCTGCCCAAAGCCCACCATTAGCCCGAAATCCCACAAAAGTTTTTCCCTTGGTTTACAACGGCTATTTACGTTTCTGGAATCCAGATCTGCCGAGTGCCAACAAGCCCACTGTAATTTACAATGGCTATTTACTAGAGATCCAAAGGCTCATATCTAACCAACACGCAAATGAACTTGGGCTGCAACCACATAGGATCAAAATCCTTTCTCCAACCCTAACTATAAATACTCTTTTTCTGTTGATTTCAGATCCAAAACCCATCTGCTCTCTCTTGCCTCTCAATCTCTCCACAGTCCTCTCCTCTTCCTCTCATTCTCTCACACGCAAACAACGAACAACGATCATCATCTATCTTCTCTCCGATCTCAACTAGACAACCACAGTCCGACGAGATCAAAATTTGATAAGTATTTTAAAACTTTACTACTTATTTTTTGTTTTGCTATTATCCTAGATTCTCGTTTGAAAATGGATGCATTGGAACAATGGTTGAGAGTACTTAATGACAATGAATCAGAAGTAGTAAATATAATGATTTTGGCAAGGACTAAATTAGCTAATGTATTTGAGCACTACAGAATACAAGTGGGAGTTGTAGATAGGACACCAACAATGCAGACCACGAGCCTGGGCATATTGGCAATTGGAGGGGGAGCAATGTCATTGCTTAAAATTAGAAGACTGTCTCATACTTCTACTGTTAGTGGTGTTGAGTCCGAATTAACATGTTATCTTAACCAACCATCTATTGAAACTGATGATGATGAACCATTTGATATATTATCTTGGCGGAGATCACAAGAGTCTAGGTACCCCATACTCACTATTATGGCTCGTGATATACTAACAGTTTCGGTTTCTACTGTTGCATCTGAAGCTACTTTTAGTCCAGGTGTTCGAGTAATTTCTGAAAAGAGGAGCAGTTTAAGCCCAGACACTGTGGAAGTATTGATTTGCTTAAAAGATTGGCAATTGGCAGAGTGGAGATTGCAACAAGCTGAACAAGAAAGAGAACTTGCAGATTTAATGAAAGATCTGAAGATATCAAGACCGTCATTTATTGAAGAAATTGATACCGAATCACTGGATTGACTGGTATGCTTTTCTGAAAATCCTTCCTTCTATTATCTGCACATGCCCTATTTCACCAATCACCACTGTTGATTTCATTGTTGGCTGAATTACAAAATCAGTGTAGCTATTTATTTCTGGACTTTTGGACTTACATGCTGCGGCGTACTTCTGGACTTACTTCTGAATTACATGTTGTGGAGTGTGGACTTACTTTTAGACTTATGTAGACTGTAGTTATGGAATATGGACTTTGGTATTTCTGGACATTGGATTTGGAACACTTTTGTATTTCTGTTATTATGCCTATTTCTGTGTTTCTAGACTTTTGGATTGTATTTATGGACTTTGGACTTCTTTATTTCTGGACTTTTGGATTGTATTTCTATTGTAGCAGATTTTATTCAATTCTGGATTGTATTTCTGTTGGTCTTTTTATTTTTGATTAATAAAACAGCAAAGTTGTATTCCAGCCCAACAAAATTTATTCTGGCAAAGTTGTATTCCAGCCCAAAATTTATTGCCTAGCAAAGTTGTATTCCAGCCCAACAAAATTTTACTGCCCAAGAAAAGTTGTCTTCCAGCCCGCCAGCCCGGCTTTTGGGCTAGTCCGTGGGCTGGGCCTGGGCTTCAATTTATGGTAGGTAACCCAGCCCGCCAAAAAGTAATGGCCCAACCCGTGGGCGGGCTTGGGCAGTGACCTAGTGGGTTGGCCCGACCCGACCCGGTCCAATGATGACCCTTATTTGCTGGTTTTTTTGGGGTTGGGTTTGAAAAGAAGACAGAGTAAAAGTATAGAGAGAGAGAGGGGGAGATTGCTTTGGGAGAAGGAAAAGGCATGCTCAAAAAGGAAAAGTGGTTATGATTTGTGCTAGGCTCTAGAGTAGAGCCTTTTCGGTAAAATACAGGGCTATGATGAAGACTAAGCATATGCGGCCCGACCCGTGAGCCCGCCTGAACTTTGGCCCGCCAACCCAACAATTGGACTAATCCATGGGCGGGCTTGGGTTTCAACTTAAGAAATACAGCCCGGCCCGCAAAAAGAAAAAAGCTCGCTTAGCCCATCCCTCGGGCGGGCTTGGGTAGTGACTTGGCGGGCTGGGCCGGCCCAGCCCGGCCCGATGATGACCCTTAATTCATTGTGAGCCTTCCAATGTTTCTCAGCAACTAGGGATTGATGCAACCCGCTTTAAACTTCACCTGGCTCAAATCTGGTAAGTACCCCTAATTATTTTCTATTTGGATGATCTAGAAGTAGGGTTCTCAATTTTTGGCATTCACATGGGTCCTCCAACTGAGTTAGCCCCGATTGATTATAGATATGTTGTTTATAGGGTAATAAATGTGAATTCTATAAGGTAAAGTGTAAGTAAGCCTTCTTTTCACGTAATGTTGTTCTTCACTCAAACTCGATTCTTGGCTCATGAACTCTTGCATCGACAGTAAAACTATGCAAACATACTTGGACCAGTTATCTGAATTAGATCAGATAATAAGAAGGATGGTAGTGGAGTGCAATGGCATGGAAAAGTACATGGACAACCACATGGACTCCACGAACTACTCTACCTTCTTCAAGTCATGAAGTATAAAGGACCCTAAAAGAATTGACACAAAGCTTGGGCTGAGCTCACACATAGATAAGAACATTATAACCATTTTCTATCAGAATCAAGTTGAGGGGTTAGAGGTGCAGACCAAAGATGGAGAGTGGATCGACATGAAACCCTCATCAGACTCCTTCAGGTGATGATTGGCGTTTCTTTCGACGTAAGTGCATGCGTTTGGGGAAAAAAATGGGGTTCTTTCGGGGCGGTCCTATCTAAGTGAACAATGTCCTACTAAGTCCTCTCCGCTAATTCACAAAAAAACTATAGTCCATTAGGTCCTGCCCCATAATTATTTTCAAAAATACCCATCAGGTGCATGCATCTGATGCGCATGAACACTTTGTCTAGCATGAGACGCACAACTGGGCTATGATGGTGACATTTTATAGTAGACAGAGGGCGAGCAAGAGGAATAAAGGGACTACTTTTAACAAAAAAAGAGAAGAAAGACTCTGATAGTGAGTCAATGACATTTCATAACTCTGTATCGTTCCAATTTTATCGAATGTCTCCGAAGGGATAGTGACATTTCATAGCTGACTTCTCCCCTCCCCCTCCCCCTCCCCCCCCCCCCCCCCCCCCCCCCCCCCCCCCCCTCCTCTCTCTCCCTGTCATTTCTCTAATGCGCGCGCACACTCTCTCTCTCTCATTTAAATAATCTTTGAAACGTTTGTAATTTTTGTTCTACATATTAATATTTTGTAAAATTTATACATTCAATATCTACTCATACAAATCTAACTGTGTTAATTAACAATTATAGTGTTAACATCTGTTAATTAATATTTAATTAACATTAAATTTACAATTAACAATTAACTTTAAATAAAAAAGGTAACAATGTTAATTAACTATTAAATATTAATTAACAATGTAACAATTAATTGTTACATTTAACAATTAATTGTTAAATGTTAAAATAACAATTAACATTAAATTAATAATATTAATTAATAGTATTAATTTGTCAAAATCACTAACATTAAATTAACAATGTTGATTAATAGTATTATTTTTTGTCAAAATTATCAATCAATTGTGTCACTCACATTCAACAGTTTTAAATTAACGGTATAAATTAATTGGTTAAATAAATATTTTTTCAATTAGTTAGTAGGAGAGATCATTTATATCATGCATGAATTACAAAAAAAATAGCATTTTAAAAGTTTATAGTGTAAAAATTGAAAAAAGAGTATCCTACACCCAGAAAAATTATTTGCTTTTACAAAATTTTATATTTAATATGGGTTTCTTGGATAGATTTTGTCAAATAGATTTCAAAAATATTTTTTTTTCAAAATCAGAGATACAAAATAAAAGTAATAGACATTAAATTTTTAAGTTTTAAAATTAAAAAGGGGGAGAGAGAGAGGGGGGGAGATTTACATTTCCTTGCCGTAGATTGCCCCCCCCCCCCCCCCCCCCCCCCCCCCCCCCCCCCCCCCCACCACCACCAATTCCCGTATTACCCCCCTATAAAGTAGTATTTTATTTATTTAATTTCTAAATTTTTTTATTTTTTATGTTTAAAGTAGTATTTTCTCCTTCTTATCTTCAATTATAACCACTCATTTAGATTTTCTTCTCATTTTCTTATCTTCAATTATAACCACTTCTTCAGATTTTTTCTTTCTTACCTTCTTATCTTTAATTATAACCACTCATTCAGATTTTCTTCTCATCTTCAATTGTAACCACTCCTTCAGATTTTATTCTTATCTTCACTTATAACCACTCATTCAGATTTTATTTTTACCTTCTTATCTTGAACTGTAACTATTTATGCAAGAACATCATTTTCTTCTTACCACTCATTCTGGATTCCTTTATACAAGAATATCAGTATTTTCTCAACATATATTTCTCTTCTTACCATTGATTCTGAATTCCTTTATACAAGAATTTCAGTATTTCCTCAACATATATTTTCGTAATTCATAGAATAACATTATTGATGATTACAACTTTTCATTTTCGGATAGTTGGTCAGTTGAGAATGATGTTCGTAGTGGGAAGATCATCTTCCATAATAGTCGCAATTATACACCTGAATTTACCACTGCCCAGGATTAACTTTGTGTAACGATATTAAATTACACAATCAATTGAAAAAGCAGAATCTGACTGGGAAACAGGAATTGGGTCAATTCTGTGACCAATTTGGGTATGATATAACTAAATACCCAAAACCCTATAAAAAGAAGAGTAGTAATAAAACTACTAAACAGTATTCCAAAAGGAAATCTCAAAAGAATAAGAAGACATTTGAACAGTCACAATCTGGTTCAAAAGGGTCTACCTCAGCTACTAAAAAACATAATAAATCTAAAAAGAACACTACAGCAAAATGCTTTAAGTGTGGAAAAATAGGACACTATGCAAATAAGTGTAACACTAAGAAAAAGCTTAATGAGCTTCAAATAGATGAAGGCTTAAAACAGCAGCTCTTTAAACTAATGATTAATTCTAGTGATTCTGAATCACAGGAAGAATCAGAAGATCAGGTAAATGAGATATCTGATCAAGACCAAGAAGAAGACACTTCTTCTAGTTCCGAAGAAGAGGAAGCTTCTAATAATTGTAAATGTAATAATCTTGAATGTTCAACTTCCGATAATTATTGGAAAGCCATGTCGAAATGAATGGACTCAATATTAATGTTCTTACTAATAAACAACAAGGTTTATTGGATATAATAGATCAAATTGATGATCCTCAGTTGAAAATAAAAATCATAGAAACATGTATTTCTTCTACTACAGAAGAAGAGGAGGAAAAACCCCAAATTCCTAATGAAACTTATAGTCTAAAAAATGTTTTAGACAGATTAGAGCAGGTGGATAATAATAAACCTGTCACGATTCCTGATCTTCAGGGAGAAATAAATATTTTAAAAACAGAAATAAAACTGTTAAAATCTTTTCAGAATAAGGTCACTCAAGAGCTTTATGACATGAATAAAAAATTAATTTCTCTAGAAAAAAGGGAAGTTAGTCATAATGATGACTCAAACTATTTAAATTTAATTAATAATGTGGTTTACCAGAAATGGCATGTGAGAGTAAACCTAGTAATACAAAAAGAATATACTATCAACAATATTATTGCACTAGTTGATAGTGGAGCAGATATGAATTGTATTCAAGAAGGAATTGTTCCAACCCAATATTTTGATAAAACTTCTCAAAGTCTCACTAATGCAAGTGGATCAAAGATGATTATCAAATATAAGCTTAATAATGTATACATTTGCAATAAGGGAGTTTATTTGGAGACAACATTTCTTTGTATAAGAAATCTCCAGCAGGAGTTAATATTGGGAACCCCTTTCTTGGCAATGTTGATGTCCATGCAAACCAGTACTGCTCGTATTACTGCACAAATTGATGGGCAAGAAATCTTTTTTGAATTTGTTTCTCCTCTTGTATACAAGGAAATAAATGATATTATGAGGAAAATTTCCAATAAGGATAAACAAATAAATTTTCTTCAAAAAGAAATTAGAATAATGAGTATTGAGGAAATAGTACAAAAACCTGTAATAAAGGAAAAAATTTCTCAAATTGAAGAAGATTTTCATAGGGAAATCTGTAGTGATATCCCTAATGCCTTCTGGGATAGAAAGAAATATATTGTTTCACTTCCGTATGAGAAGGACTTTGATGAAAGAAAGATTCCTACTAAGGTCAGGCCTTCTCAAATGAAACAAGAATATTTAAAAATGTGTCAAAATGAAATTGACAATCTACTTAAAAAATAATTGATCAAGAAGAGCTACTCTCCTTGGAGTTGCACAGCTTTTTATGTTAATAAAAATGTTGAAAAGGAGAGGGGTGTTCCTAGGTTAGTTATTAATTATAAACCCCTAAATGAGGTTTTAATGTGGATAAGATATCCCATCCCTAATAAAAAAAAATTTACTGGATAGACTGAATAAAGCAGTCATTTTCTCTAAATTTGATTTAAAATCTAGTTATTGGCAGATTCAAATTAAAGAATCTGACCGTTATAAGACGGCATTTACAGTTGCATTTGGTCATTATGAATGGAATGTGATGCCATTTGGTCTGAAGAATGCACCTTCAGAATTTCAGAATATTATGAATGATATTTTTTACCCTTATGCAGAATTTGCGATTTGCTATATTGATGATGTTTTAATTTTTTCACAAAACATTGACCAACACATAAAACATCTTAGAATTTTTAAAGATGTAATTAAAAGAAATGGTTTGGTGGTGTCTGCACCAAAAATGAAATTATTTCAAACTAAGGTCCGATTTTTAGGACACAATATTCATCAGGGGAAAATTATCCCAGTAGATAGAAGTATAGAACTTGCTTCTAAATTTCTAGATGAAATAAGGGATAAAACTCAATTGCAAAGGTTTCTTGGAAGTCTCAATTATATAGGAGACTACTATAAGGAGTTAGCCCTGGATTCAGCTCTTTTATATGAAAGACTTAAGAAGAATCCTCCTCCTTGGACAGAAAACCATACAAAAGCTGTCCAAAAAATAAAATTGAAAGCTAAGCAACTACCATGTTTGGCTATTGCTAATCCAGAATGGAAGAAAATTGTAGAAATCGATGCATCCAATATTGGATACGGTGGTATCCTAAAGCAACATAATCCAAATTCTGGCAAGGAAGAATTGGTAAGGTTCACTTCTGGACTTTTCAAAAATGCACAAGCTAATTATAGTACTATAAAGAAAGAAATTCTTTCTATTATTAAATGCATAAATAAATTTCAAGATGATTTATTAAATCAACAATTTTTGTTGAGAGTAGATTGCAGTGCTGCAAAGCAAGTTTTAAAACAAGATATTAAAAATCTTGCTTCAAAGCAAATTTTTGCCCGTTGGCAATCTGAATTATCTGCATTTGATTTTAATATAGAATATATATCAAAGGAGAAAATAATTCTCTCCTCGATTTTCTCACTCGTGAATTTTTGCTGGGCTGAATGCTATTAATTGGACGACTAGAAATCCTTTCCGAAATACATTATTGAGAAGATTGTATTAGAGATCTAAATAGTAGGAGGCATAATATGCCCAGAAATTCATATAAGGTTAATTTGGCTATTTACCAATATAAAATAGCACAAAGACAACAGCAGTTAAATCTTCTGGCTGCCTAATGGAAAACAATTTTGCTCAACAACGAATTATTTTTCAACAATGGTTGAAATTACAACGAAATGTTTTCCAGACAGATTTTGAGATGACTATTCTCAAAAGAGCACACAATAGGTGTCACTTAATCAGATGGATTCATGCCAGAGAAGCAATGCTTCGTCAGTTTCAGGAAAACCGGATCAGATGATGATCAAGATTGGGAAATTGAATTACTCCAGTTATCAATTGTACGTCTTCAGAATAAACTGAATGTTTTGGCTGGTGCTTAATTTTGCAGAATGAATCGACCTCCAGATCGAGGACGTGGAAGAGGAAATACTTCTCGTGGCCGGGGGAAATCCAAGGTCACTCAAGCTGATATTGAAGCCTACTTGAAGGCTCATAAACTCCAATTCCCTTCACTACAAGATGCTACATCAGCATCAACATCACTCTCAATTAAGGAGGTGGTGCAATCTGAAGAGGTTTTCAAATCACTGGAAACCATAGAAACAATTATGATCCTGGAATCTTAGGATGAACAATTCAAGAATGATCCGTGGGAAATAAAGTCCCGCTATTTGGATACAATGAGTTATCCAGTTCCAGAGGGAAAATATAGATATATCTTTGAGGCAATGCTCTCAGAATCTGGATCGGTGGAATTCCGCCACACATATGATAGTAAGATTGGACAAAAAAATCCAATAAGCTATAGCAAGGCCATAATTAAGATGGTCATACCAATGCACAAATGGGGAATACACCCACAGCAATCTAAAACTTTGTCAATAAAGATAGAAAATGGAGTTCCAATTCATTACAATTACTGGGATTACATTGAAGCCTGGACGAAGGCATTTTACTACCAAAGTCAGCGGAGGGAACGCTCATGGTTTCTTAAAATTTGTCCAAATCTTGTTGGACAGCATGAATTGCCAAATTGGTTTTATATGTGGTGGTCTAAATTTGGCCTTCGAACAGATTATCTTATACCAGAAGTACAGAAGGAATTGGAATTCTTTACCAATCATCATCCTCAATTGCAGGGGACCAATACTTCAGAAGGAAAATCATTCCTTTTCATAATAATGACTTTTGGTATCCCATGGATTTGGAAATGGGATGTTCAATTTGGAAGTAATAAATTTGGACTTCCAATTCTACAAAGAACTTTCCAATATAGATGGTGGAAAGGTATTAATCTTGATCAGACTCTTTCAGAAATAAGGGTTGCAACCCAAGAATTAAAATTACAATTGAAAAGAAAGGAGCAGAACTCTAAAAAGAATCCTTTCTTGGAAGTTTTTGTAACACCATTTTTAATTGAGGTGCTTTAAAGTTATATTTAATAACTTTAAGGGCTAAAGTGCAATTTTTCTTTAAGATGGTGCATGTGTGCCGTGTGTGTTGTGTGGTGTTGAGTGTGTGTGTGTTCTTTTAAAACAAAAAAAAAAAAAAAAAAGAGAACAAACCCATCAGAAAGGTTTGTACCAACGTGAGAGAGAGAGAGAGAGAGAGAGAGATCAGCCGTGAGGAGAGAAAGAAGAAGGAAGAAAGGGATTAAGGGTTTTGAAGCTTAATTAGGTAATCTTCATCTTTTTAAGTGTTGAATTTTATATTTCTCATGCTAGGTTTCTTATTCTGCATCTAATATGCTCTGAATTGAAGCCATGGGAGAGGGGTTTTTAGGTTGGAGTTGAGTTTTATTCCAGAAAATTCGTGTATAGTATGATTATGCATAACTGTGTTGAACCAAATTGAATCTGTCCGGTTTTTGATGAATATTTCTTGTCGACTTTCGGATCATGTTATTTTCTGGTAATTTTACTGGAGATGCCTCTGTGAGTGTAGTTTGTGCTGTAAAAATTTCAGAAATTTCTGAGAAACGTGGAAAAAGATAAAAATCATGAACCAGGCTGCAGTCAGATTCGCGTCTGTGCTGACAGCACAGACACGTGTTGGAAAAATGGGCATAACTTCTTGCTCGGGTATCGGTTTTACGCACCGTTTCTTGATTCCGAAACTAGACTTGTATATCTTTCTGAATCTGTAAAGAGTGTGCCTTAGTTTGGTCTGAGCAAAATCAGTTTTGGTTCCGAAGTTAATAGTTTGGTGATTCTGAAATTCTGGGCAGGTTTTGTAGCTGTGTTCTTCATCAATTTTGTCATAGTTGAATATGCTTACTGACTATGGATGCTGTTGAGTCTTAAACCTTGATCAGTTGGTGTTGTTTTGGCGTTGGAAGTATTGGAAAAGATTGAGTGTGTGATTTTTAATGAGCATTCGATCGCAGACTGTTCTGCTGGGACTGTAGTTTCTGTTCTAGATGTTTAATTTCAATTGAGCATATCTTAGTCATTCGGAGTCCAATTTGGACAAATTTTATATCTAGATTAATGTACTAGAAGTCTTCTTGCTAGTGGTGGTGGTCTTGTAGTATTCTTTGAAACCTATAGAATTCTATAGTCAGAAATCGATCAGTGGTTCTGTGGATAATGTGTGAAATTGTGGAATTCTTGGTTTTGGGTACGAATTGGTAAATTTACTTTTGTTCGGCAATTGCTAAATAGTTGAATTGATGCAGAACATTGTTAATGCATTTGTTAAAGCCTTAAAAGTATTTCTATACTAAAATGTTTGGCTTGTGGATAGGTGACGGTCGGTGAATCAAGGAGCACCGAAACCATAGTTGTACTTTCTTTTGGAGTACGAGGTGAGTGTTTGATTCATAGATGTTGTTCTATATTGAATTGAACTTGATTGTTGGCTTAGTGCCCGGTGATTGGCTTTATGCCAAAAGGCTTTTATGCCTTAAATTTTTGGCTGTGTGCCCGGTGATTGGCTTTATGCCTTAAACTATTGGCTGTGTGCCCGGTGATTGGCTTAATGCCAAAAGGCTTTATGCCTTAAATTATTGGCTGTGTGCCCGGTGTTGCTTTTAATTGCTTGGTTCACTGTTTAACTGGTTGAGATATATCTTTTAGCTGTACCTTTAATATGGAATTGCATCCATGTTTCATAACACTCCTGGATTCCATTTTGGAATCCAGTTTTGCGGGCATTGTAGATATCTACTGCTGATCGTCGTGGGGTTGTACGCTCGCTTAGGGTAGCATGTCGGGAAGGCTGGACTAGTTTGGCGAAATTTTTGTAGATAGTGATGTAGTGCAGCCGATGTTTATATTTGGTTCATTGTATAGTTTAATGCTTTCTTAAGACTTCCGCTGTGTTTGTAAGAACGTTTAAGTTTTGCGTTATCAATAAAATGGCTGTTGGTTAACTTAATTGCTAGAACTTGAGTTATAGAAATGGGTTGGTGGTTGATGTTGCACCCTCACGTCGGTTTGGGCTCATTTGAGTGCTGGCCCGGGGTGGGGTGTGACAGTTTTAGCCCAAATTAGGGCAAAGAATCCATCCTTGACAGACGATGAGTTGGTAATCAAGACCATGGATTATATGAAGAATCAATTTTTACAAACTGTCCAAGCAAACACAGATGGCTGATGATGAGTCCATGACATCAGCAAAAAGCAATGAAGAAGATAATAATCCCTTCACATGCTTAGCAGGGGAATCTCAAGACCCCTATGACGATGATGGGACAACACCAGCACCAACTTTGGGTGATTTTTGGGATAGCATGACCGAAATGATGGCAGAATAGCTATCCTCACGAAAAGGAAAAGAGAAAAACCAATAATGCCAACCAACTTTCGGTGAAAGTTACTCAATTATAGAGTGAAAATAAAGACAACTCAATTATGGAGTAGATTTGAAGACACTCAATTATGGAGTGGTTTTGAAGGCACTCTAGTTTCGGTGAAGATATTTGTGACGATAGGGCCCAGTGTGTACCCGACAAAGAATCTTCATTTCAATTTGAGTGTAATTTCTTTGTAATTTCATTTGGTAGAGTCCTCTATATAAAGGACGCGTCTGTATTAGGAAAATCAGGTTTTGGATTGCCCTCTCTCTCTCTCTAAAATCCAAGCACTCTGATTTTCTCCTCTCCTCCTTTGTACATTGGCTTCGGCCTTAATAATAAGGTCAGTCTTCTTTTGATCCTTTGTACTGTTGTTTTAAAAATTATTTAAGTACAATTATTTGTATCAGAGCCACTATGGCTTAAAATAATCTGTTGGTGCAATTATAAATTATTCTAGCATGAAGATGCCTTTCAAATAAAAATCAATCAAACCAAAAAATTTAAATGCAAGAAAACATTTTAGGTAGTGGAACGTCACCCAAGTCGCGTTCGGATTTGTCCGGCCATGAGGACCCAGGAAGGGTAATTTGGCCTTGCTCCGGTAAATCGTTGACAGACATGCTATCCAAAATGTTGTCTTCCATTTAAAAAAAAAAGGCTAATTCATGAGAGAATAATCTATATGAGCACTAACCCAATTATATCTCAATGAGGAGATTATTTTGATCTGATAATGATAGAGTTAAAAACACTGAATTAATGGAATATGCTAATGTGCAAGAACAATTGAACCGCTGGACTATACCTCCTGTTCGCCCCTTTACTATATATGGGTATGGTATGTTTGAATTTCGAAGTAGCATGGCAATAAAAACCATGGAAAGAACAGAAAGCTTAGAGCTTAATGATAAGGTAATAAACCTTATGGATAGTAATGATCTAATTGCTCACATGCGAAATTATAAATACGTTCATATTGGTTTAGTGCAAATAGCTCTTAAACCATTAACTTTGTTAGGAATGGATACTTGCCTTCAAGTAACACTTAGGGATGGTAGGTGTAATAATTGGAGATCCTCAATAATGGGAGCAATAGAGACCAGTTTATGTCATGGTCCTGTTTATTTTAATGCCTATCCGAATCTTACCCTATCACTAACAGATAGAAACTTAGGTGAGGTTTTAAATTGTAGGATTCAGACTAGAGGTTATGATTTCTTACCTGGATCTGAAGTGATAGCAGTAGTTTATAGAATTTACTATAAGATCATGAATACTGTGAATCCAAGGGTTCATCAATTAAGACCTGCAAACCAGACTGTCCTGGTAGAAACTAATATGCTAACATCAAATATTGCAACCAATAGGTTGATAAATTGGGAGGAAATTACATTCCCAGAAAATTGGGTGATAAATAATGCGGTTCCACCCAGACCTATAGTTAATCAAATTGAACAAATAGTTCAAGACAGTGATGGAACTGTCTCTTTAAATTTTAGGAATTCCCAATCAGAAAGATTTCTGAGAAGCAGTAGTTCTAGAAATAGTTTTCCTGTAACACAATTACCTTATAGGGTTAGTGTACCTACTACTAGTAGGCACTCAACATCTGAAATTCCTGAATCACAACATCCAATGGAAGATATTAATCTGGCAGGAATAAGAATATCCCAGAATCAAATTCCTTATGGAGTTTACAATAATCCACCAAACACAGTAGAATCACCTACTGCCAGTGAAATGAATTTTACTATTAATGACCACAATAATAGATCCTGAACTCAGAAAAGAAATTAATAAGGAATTTTACCAACCTAAATATAAAGAATTTAGGGAATGGTATTTCTCAAAATATGATGAGAACCAATTACAGAATTTTAAAAAAGAATTCTATAATTAGATAGAATATACAAAAAATATCATCCCTTTTACTCAATGGTTTTATGGGAAATATTACACAGAATTGGATAAATCCATAAATGTAAGTCAGAATTATCATAGAAATTGGAGGTCTATGACTGGAACAATAATAACTGCACTTCATCCTCCAACAACTCCTTTATCTTTAGAAGGTAGTTCGGATTCTGAACCTTCTTTGGAAACTGTTGCGTTTGTTAAACCTACAAATACAGATGTAAATAGTAAAATCCATAAGCAGAATAATTATACCAACTTATTTCTTAACACAGTTGGAGACCAATTAGTCCGAATGGAAGGACAAATGGCTCAAATTAGTGAACAAATTGTGAATCTGGAACACAAGGGCACGGTGAAAGAAGATGAGATTTCTCCTTCAAATATTCGACCTCCCGTTCCTATTACTGGATTTAATTTAAATAATCCAAATTGAATTAGTCAAAGAATTACAAAAAAGATTACAAGGTCTTTCATTAAATGTTATATCTAAGGAAATAGAATCCGACGAAATGAAGGATCAGGAAATTCTAGAATTGGAAAATTCTTTTATCCAATCTCAGACTGATACTATCAATAAAATTCAATATCCTAGAAATAAGGATTTTCCTTATTCAGGAGCTAATAGATACTACTACCCAAGACCGACTCCTCAAGATATGTTGTATGAGGAATCCGGTTTTCAAAAAAAAATGTCTTATAGTGGAAGAACCATCTATGAATGGAACATAGATGGTATGACCGAATATCAAATTTTCGGAGTAGTACATCAAATGATGATGTATAGTACTATTTGTGTCAATAATCAGAATGAAGATAAAAAGGTTGCTGGCTGGATAACAGTTGGTTTTACTGGCATGATTAAAGGTTGGTGGGATAATGTCCTATCTGCAAACCAACGATCAGAAATTTTAAATGCAGTAAAAATAAATGAGAAGGGTGAACAGATACAAGATGCTGTATACACTTTAGTCCAATCAATAATCTTACACTTTGTTGGTCACTGGGATAATCAACGTGAAAGAAGTAGGGAATTACTTCAGAATTTAAAATGTCCAACGTTAACTCATTTTCGTTGGTATAAGGATGTATTTCTAGCAAAAGTGATGCAAAGAACTGATGCTAATAGTGAGCATTGGAAATCAAAATTTGTTGATGGGTTACCTTACTTTTTTGCAGAGAAAATTAGGAAAAAATTGAGAGATCAAAATAATGGTTTAACTATCAATTATCGTCACATTTTTGATCAAGTAAGGTGTCGCATTTCATTAGAGGCAATGGAGCTCATACATGTTCAGCTAGAAAGTGCTTTAGAAGTATCCCCCACATAGCCGGCTATTGCAACTGTACGATCAAAATCACACACGGATTGCCATGCATGCACGATCTTGCATATTATCGTTCCATTTCCACTCCAATTCCGCTATGGAGTATCCACGCTCATTGGACTAGGTTGTCTATGCACGCAAACGAGTTTAATGATGATGAAACACAACTTGACAGGACATCTCAGGTTGTTGAGATATTAGATGGGATGGATCCACGTATGCGAGAGTATATCATAGATAGGTTTATCGATATGGCAGATCCATCTCATAGCCAGGGCCGGCTCCGGGGTAAGCCCTGTAAGCCTGTTGGCTTGGGCAACCCCCGGACTAGGGCAACCCAAAAAAAAATCCCATATGTAAATATAAATACGTACATATTTTTATTTAGTTGGCTATGAATTTAAAAAGCAGGACCGGCTGGTCATTTTCCCAAAAAGAATTCAGGTTACTTCTAGTAAACTACGAAGGTCCAGTTGAAAATTTGTAAGGGGGTTATGTATTTCACAACAGTGGATTCACACCTTGCTTAGCACCACAACCTTGCCTTCCCATATAAGGTTGAGAAAATTCCAAGCGTAGGGCTAGATCGTCGGTAGCATAATAAACCGGTAAGTTCGGGATCGTACCACAGGGAATCCAAGATAGCTTAATCGGATTGTAGGTATTGTAAGATGGATTTTGGCGTTTAAGACGGCCAACTTGGTTTTGCTTTAAACGGTGGAAGTAATAATGGAAAAGACTAGAAACGAGTTTTATAAACTAAAAGAGGCAAGTTTAGGGATCTTCTATCCCTTGACAAAGGCAGTTACCGGTTCTCAATTATAACTCAAGCGAGGACATGACCGCGCGCTCACACCCGAAAGATTTAGCTTTGAAAAACTACATATGTTTATCAAAAGATGTGATTAAACGGAATTAAATCAACCTATTTTTGCTAATGTATCTAACATGTAGGAGGCCACGAGCCCTCAATATGTCGTGTGCCAAGACCGCTTGACTAAACGACATATCATGGAGTTAACACCCCTCACTTAGACCAAAATGGCTAGGTTAATTCAATTCCAAAAATCATGATTTTAAGCCCGAAGTTTTGAGAACCAAATAACCACCTATGTCCTCGGGAAAGATGACCCCAAGACTTAGCCAAACGACTACTCACACATAGCTAAAGCACAAAAGTAAGCATAAAAACGAGACATGATTTTTAACCGATGAAATCGAAAACAAACTTGATATTAAGAAAGATCCAAGCCGTAGCTACAACTTTAATACTTGGAATTTTAACAAACTAGTAAAACTTACAAGTGTTCTTGAAGGAAATGACTTAAAAGCTTGAAAGGAGCTTTAATGGAGAAAAACTAAAGTTAATAATGTGCTAGCTACCAAAAGATGAGAGATGGCACCCCTATTTATACAAAATGGGTTTATCTCTCATCAAATATCTAAAAACCATACTAATAAATGCAACTTTCCATAAGTGGAAAGTCCAAAAAGTAACAAATATCTGGCTGAAGGCTCATGGTATCGATACGAATTAAGCAAAGTATCGATACTACGCTGCTAAGCTAAAAAGGGCTATTTCCCCGTAGTGCTCCCGTATCGATACAACATTATCTGCCTTCCAAGAAAGGTAATGTGTATCGATACAAAATAAGGCTGCATCGATATGCGTAGCTTATCTCCAGGTCTTCAGGCCAGCCTCCAAGACTTGGCACCTGACAGCTCGTTGGCTTGCCCCAATGCTTCACGCCTTTGCTCTTAGGTCCTGCTGGCAGAAGTTCCACCGGGCGTGGATACTTGAACTTTCTTGGGAATTAGCCTCGTGATCAAAATACGCCTTTTAAGGATGTTTTTTTCTTAAAACACTCAACAAACTACCTTACAAGCAATATTGAATAAAAATGACAAATTATAACTAATAACGCTACTAACTAACTAAAGGACTTAAGCACCACGATCAAGCAATCTTAGGTGCTTATTACACCCTAATAAAGTCAATTAGAGAGAGATTATTTAGCCTTCTATCAGAAAATAATAGGGCTCCCAAAGAAAATTAAAACATATTATTGTCTATAAAGTGATTGATTTACACCGTTGTTTTCATTTTGAACGTAATCCACCTTCGGCCAATATGAATGCATTGCAAGCAAACACGCATTCTCGATCGGTACTTCTAGTGAAACTTTTTAAGGGTTTTACTGCCTGCATGTGATGTTGTGAAAAAGAAAAAAAGAGGTATCATGCCTTAAATTTAACATAAACACTGCTTTGCAACTAGTATTTCAGTACGTAGCAAAATTGGAAGCCTATATAATACATAGGAGTATGTAAAAACAGAAATCCACAACTTAAAAGGTAGTAATCTGTTTTATGATTTTTTTCCAGGCGTAGACATGCAAATGGTTGATCGGCTAATGGTTGATAATGTTTCATGTGTTTCATTTCAATTATGTGAACTTGTCTAGTGTGAAAAACGGCGTACCATAGGGATGCTGGACAAATACATTCACCATGTGATCAACTAGCTTGTACATACCTTGTGGACTTCTTGTTACAAAATATTGTCTGTTATAAATTCTAGGGCTCTGTGAATTTGTCAACTGTGAACAAGACACGCTGCGAATTGTCTATTTTGAAAAAGTCTACCCCACGGCACCAATTCACCGCGCTCATCGATCATATATAAAAAAACGGTGCCGTTGTGGCACAAGTTGGTCCCCATTTGGTGCCTAATAAATGGGCATGATGATTGATGATTTTGTGGGGCTCATTATTGGTCCCTAGAAAATATTTCAAACATCAAGTTATTCTTAATATATTTTTATATTGGTTCTTGTAAAAAAATTAGCTCAATCCGATATTTGTACGAGCTATTTCAGAATTCATACACAGAGCCACCGTTTTTTTTTATCGGCATAAATCTTTAATCTATGATTGTGTGACGAAACACTCAATTTTAGATTATTGATTGATTATTTTTTATGAGGCCCATTTTGGGTCATACAAAGACAATTTAGTCCACTCATTAGTTTCAAAATACCTTTTATTGGTTCAATATTGGTAAAGGCTTTTTCAGAATTCGTAAGGCCCCTAGAAATGAAAATAAGCCCTTATGAATATCAGATTGAGATAATTTTTTACAAGAACTCAAAAAAAAAAAGTTTCAAAAAAAAGAAGTCAAAAAAAAAACATTTAAAGAATAACTTGCGGCTTGAATTATTTTTTTGGACCCGAAATGGATGATTATTAATGCGTGCATTCCATTATTGTGGAAATATTCCCCCATGGCACAGCCAGAATATGGGGCCAGAAATTGCGGAGGAGCAAGATCTGAAACGGTGGCTGCTACAAGAATGAAATATTCCAAAGCATTCACTTCGGAAAGAATTTGAACTAATTGTGCCACAGTTGAGCGTTTTTGCCCAATTGCTACATAGACACAATACAATGTCTCACTCTCCGAGGTGGCCCTTGAGTTCATTTGCTTTTGGTTTAATATGGAATCGATAGCAATAGCGGTTTTTCCAGTTTGTCGGTCGTTGATTATCAGTTCTCGTTGACCACGGCCTATAGGAACCAGGCTATCCACCGCTTTTAAACCTGTTTGCATAGGCTCGTGCACAGATTTACGTTCAATAATCCCAGGTGCTTTCACTTCGACACATCTTCGCTCGTGATCGCTCCCACTTCATGTTAAAGGCACAACAAAAAGAAGTACTTACTCAATCGACGTAATATTAGTTCATAGTGGCCAGGCGGGCCGTTCCATTATCAGGCTTAAACCACAGAGGGAAAGAAAACAACTCCTCCCTGTGAGACTAGGGATCTACCTCCCAAAAAGACGTTTCCGTGAAGAGAAAACAAAAGTCTTTTGAAGTGGGAAGAAAAACCAATGGATTGCGGTGGTTTCATAACGCACTCACCCCTGGGTGCACCTAAGGAAGGAAGTATCCCCTTAAATAGCTCTCTCTTAGTAAGCAGCTTCCCATTATGATTGTCCTTCAGGAGTACTTTTAAAAAGAAGGCTTTCATGTTGATAATTCACCCATACAAATAGAACAAGGAGAGCAATCAACGCTATGGCTACTTTAGTAGAATTCCCGCCTTAGGACTCCCTACTGTGCCCCACAGTGCTTAAAAACAAGGTGAAATTACACGGACACTACCTCATCTATCTGGTTTGGACACGGACACCCCCTAATCTTTAAAAACGCCCATACACACCCCCTCATCTACTGAAAAGGAAAAAAAACCTCAACGCCGTTAACGGAATGAATGAAATGTCAAATATACCCTTGGTGAAATTACACGAACACCCCCTCATCTATCTGGTTTGGACACGGACACCCCATAACCTTTAAAAACACCCATACACACCCCCTCATCTACTGAAAAGGAAAAAAACCTCAACGCCATTAACGGAATGAACGAAATGTGAAATATACCCTTTGTTATGAAATGGGAGCAACAAGCATATACCACATTTCACTCGATCAGAAATTTCTCTCCACCCTACTCGATCGATCATGGTGCTTCTGTCTCTCTTCCTCTCTCTCTTCAACTTGCATTGTAGATCATGGCTAACCCTAGATCGTGAAGAAAACCTAAGTTTCGAAGAACATCGGATCGTGTACATTGTAGAAAAGCTGTAGATCGTGGCAAACCCTACTTTAGAAGGTATGTTTTATATGTAAAAAAATCCTAGATTTTCTTATTAAATGGCGCAAATGTAGATGTATATGTTCATATTATATGATCATATTATATGATATATGCATACATTAGGGTTTTTGTTTGGGAATACTAGGGTTTTTTGAAAGGTATTGTACAGTGGTGACTTCGATAACCTTTAAAAATTGGGGCTTTTATTGTTTTGCATTTGCTTGTCATCCATTTTGTATTTGAAGTCCTCAAGGGGGCTTTTTCTCCACAACGACAGTAGGAATCAATCCAGTTTTGGGTTTGGTTGGAGTTGTATCTTTAAGAGAGAGAGAGAGAGAGAGAGAGAGAGAGAGAGAGAGAGAT